>NC_134950.1:103651923-103962701 GCF_965638725.1 Aptenodytes patagonicus | reverse complement strand
CTCTGTTGAGATGATAGCAAGTATAACAGAAGAGTAATATTCGGAGAGGATAAACCACAGTGGATAGTGGATTATAATAAAGAACCAGTGAAGCCTGGCTGACCCTTATCAGAGTGAGCCAGTTCTTGCTAACACCTCTAAATTAGGATTTACCACTTTTGTTTTACTCTGGCTATTTTAAAAAAAATCACAGCAAAATAACAGAACATGAACAGGGACATTTAAAAAAAGGGCGTAAAACCAACAAAAGTGTCTATTCTTTTTATTAGGAGGTTTACCAAGTGCCTAACCAGTCAACAATCAAGCCCCTAAGACAACATAATAAAATTAAAGTCATTTTTTGAAGACACTGAAAATTTTAGTATTGAGCATCCTATACTTCTGTTTGTCTGCCAATGATCTTTTTTTAACCCCTGCTCAGATGTTATTGAAGAGGAAAACAAGAAAAGGCTAGGAACAGCAGGGTTCTCAAGAGCAGACTAAGCATGGGAGAACTGACTCCTCTCTAGCACCCCAGAACCACATGAAGGCACCTATCTAGGCAGGATAACAGACTTTTCTCCCTGCTGTTGTTTCACTAGCTGAGCAGGAGCCAGGTGATTTCCAGCTCTAGCCCGGGGGCAAGTAGCCTTCCCTGCCCTCCCACAGCTTTCCTACCCCGCCAGGAGGGCTGCTTTTCCCAGCAGGGGAGCTACCTAGCAGGAACTACTGACTCCAACCTCCAGCAGGACCCAGCAAGTCCTTCCTCATCATCATCCCCCACCTTGCATCTCTGCAGCAGCAGGTTCATGGAAGTGCTTTGGAAAGCAGACTAGTCCCAGGAGGCAGCCCCAGCTGAGAGATGCCCTTGACCCTCAATGTGGCTATGTGGGTAAGCTGCACAACTTTGCTTTTATGTTTAATTTCTGGAGCCCACCTGTCCTGCAGAACACTGAAGAGCCACCTTTGCTCTCCCTTCACTTTCCTGCTTTCAGGCTCAAATTTAGCAAATAGCAGCCCATAACACATGGCATCGACTCACCGTTCCGTGCCATCATTACTGCTAATGAGGAAAAGCACAGATAAATAAATATTAGGGAGGAAGAACATGTATTACTCCAGTAAACTCATCATTTAATATGAATTCATTCAGGAAACGCCCAGGGAAAAAAGAAAAAAAAGAAAAAAGAAAAAAAAAAAGAAAAAAAGAAAAAAAAAAAGAAAAAAAAAAAAAAGAAAAAAAAGAAAAAAAAAAGAAGAAAAAAGAAAAAAGAAAAAAAGAAAAAAGAAAAAAAAGAAAAAAGAAAAAAAAAGAAAAAAGAAAAAAAAGAAAAAAGAAAAAAAAAGAAAAAAGAAAAAAAAGAAAAAAGAAAAAAGAAAAAAGAAAAAAAAGAAAAAAGAAAAAAAAAGAAAAAAAAAGAAAAAAGAAAAAATCTCCTTTGTTTATGGCAAAGCCAAGAGAATATAAATCCTAAATATCTTTCCCTCTTTTTCCCTTGCCAGCAAGACTGGGAGAGAGTAGGTTAAGCAACAACATCACACCTTTGCATGCTGTTGGGCTGCTATTCAAAAAACAAGACAGAATATGAATGTAACCTGATTTCAAGTGGATCTGGGAGAGCCTTAATGCTGAAGTTTGTATGCCAGCTTTGTAATTATTAAGATCTCAGACCAGCCCTTGTTTCTGAGTACTGGCCTAGATTAGCAAGGCACCCGAAAATTTACAGTAGGAAAACCATATGGGCATATTCCTGTAGCTACATGTGTACAGTAATTATGGCATAGGTAAGCAATAACACATGCCCAAGGCATCATACTTGGTGAGGCACAAGGCTTACGTGCATATCTATGATTATGACTTCAGACTTCAAAGTACCTTATTGCTCAGACAAAATTGGTAGCCTACTTCCTTGTAAAACACACATAAGGATCTATTGCTATAAAACACATATAGGTGCTGATATAACATGAGATCTAAAGTGTGGTTACCAGAACTGTGAAAGGAGGAAGGAGGATCTTACTTAAAATATTTTCCTATATTGTTTTAAAGTGTGTGCACTTTAAAGTAGCAGGCAAAAAGTAAGCACCACTTAAATTCTAAAACTGCCAGAGTTTCATGCCGGTGCCCGAAGTCTGGTTACTTGGCAGGGACCACTTCAAGCTCGTGTTCCCCTCTGAGAAACAGGGTCCATCCACTCAATTGCTTTCAGAACTCTAATCAACCAAGAAATCCCATCACAATCATGTGATCAGCAGCTGTGGGCTGACATTCATGCCTGGCAATTTATGACAAAAATCAATAAGTGTTTCCCTTTTACATGGCTTTTCAAAATAGGACCACATTCTACAAAAGTACATTTTTCTGAAGATTGGTTTCTAAATGAATAGCACCAACTTCAAAGCAAATGTTTCTGTGAGGGCTGTTATAACATTCGAGTTCTTACATGATCTTCAAGGCTGCAGTGTGACCTAGGAGGCAGCCATAATGAGACACAGACAGTGAATAAAGCACTGATTTAATTGTGTTGTTTGATATATGATGACCTCATCCACTGGTGTTTATACTAATGTAGTGCTTGAAATGCTTTATCGACATATGGGAAGGCACAGTCTCCAGCCTGAAGAGCTTACAGTCTCAAAGACAGAAACCAGATGAAGGGTGTTCTCTTCCTGTAGCTTATTGTAGGTTTTGAAGCTTTGCTCGTTTCCATCAGGTCTTAAATATGCACTGAATGCTGGAGAGCGAGTTGCTGAATGAGTACTTTAAGCTTGATGGACAAAATATCTACTGCATGGTTACCTTCGATTACAGAAGAGGATTTCCAAGATGGCAAGCCTATGTTCCTATGTACAATCAACAACAGCAAGATGCAACACTGGTGGGGTGGATGGAAGCTATAGCTGTTTACAACATCTCCACCAAATTCCTTCAGTTTTGGAGATACCTCGTGCCCCAGTGTGAGCTTTGACCCACTGTTGTCTGCTGCTACAGAAAGAAGAGCAGGGGACAGAGTTGGTAAAACCTGCTAGTTCCTCCATCAAAGACTTCCATCAAGGCGACTATGCTGTAACCATCTCCACCCAGAAAATTAACAGTCAAGGCTCATAGTTTTGTTAAATATATACATATATCTTATTTTGCACTCCTGATTAAAATTCCTTGAAAAATATGCAGTATAGTAACTCTTTATGGTGTTAACGCCATAAAAAACTCCATGAGGAAATGAGTAGTTGTGTATTCAGTGCACCATCTGCCAAACACATAGTAAATAAGGCCATACAAGAAATGGTGAGAAACAAAACATCAACAACCTACCCACTCATTAAGCATTAGCCATGCTGTGCACTGAACGGTATGCAGGCCCTGTAGAAAGAAAAAAAAAAGTACACAATCCTCTAATTAAAGGCAATCAAAATGAATATTTACCAGGAGGATGAACAAGTAGCTTTAACTGCAGAATTTTCTAGCCTCCGACTGCTTGGTTTTGCAACCTTGAAGTTCAACCCTGTTCAGTAATCTAAAGGCCTAACTTAAGGCATTATTCATCTTATTTTACTTCTATACAGGAAACCCACAAAAAACATGCAGTTGACACACTTTTACCCTTATTAGGTACGCACACATGTACAAGACCATTGCTTTCACTGACACCTATCATAGCAAGCAGACACAAAGACAGGTTAAAGAAGAGATAGCTCAGGTCTATTTTGTTTTAATTTTGGGATAGAAATGGGGATTCAGGACATCCTTTCTCTTAAAGTGAGTTCTCAGCTACACTAGAGATTTTAAAATCCCTATTAAAAAAAAAATCCAGAGTCCTGCTAACAAGAATAAAAGATCAGAAGAGTATAAATTAAATACACACATACATATTTGGAAACCTTTAAAATGGTACACAGAAGTTAACCAATGAGAAAGCATTTGCCCAGCAGAGCTGAAAAACAGCTGAGAGAGACTAACAGTAACGTGTTTTGATTTTCTTTTCAAACTCTGGTACAAATTCAGCTAATATCACTTTGTATGATCTCATGCCGGGATAGGAGCCAGAAGTTTCACTTGAAATCTTTGCAGTTATCAGATCTGGAAAGCTTTTCAATCACTTAGGTTTGAGAAGCATAAAAAAAAAAGACAAAAAAAAGACCAGAGATAAAAGGCCAGGGGCTTGAAACATTTATCACTTTATCAGACTCGTCCATTTGATGCTAGGTCAGCATCTTTACAGATACAATGGAATGTTTGCTCTACCTATATTTTGAGAGGTTTTGAAAAAAAATAAAATTAATGAATGTACAGGGTTAGAAACAGGCACAGAGCAACAAGGCCAGGCAATCCATATGGAGGACAAACCCCTTAACGAGCACCTCCGGGAACAGAAATGCTCCTAGGCATAAAGGGAGGTTCCCAATACTTGCTTCCAGCAGTGGAAAGCTGCAAACATGCAGCCACGTTGCTTTGGTGTTGGCCTTGCAAGCACCAGTCCTGCCTTACAGAGGGGGCAGCAACTGGATAGCACATACAGGGTAAGCGTGACACTCCCTCAAAGGTCAGAATCACTACAGCTGGACAAGCTCAACCCTCCGCTGTGCCATGGTGCTGGGGATCCCAGGCCTGCCCATACTACAGTTTGGTCATCAGCATCTCCCTCTTAGCACTACCAGCTGCCTGGGAAACAAGGACAAGTTCAAAAAGCCCTCAGACTGACCTAGTCCAAGGTTGAAAGAGGAAGAAAACACTTTGGAAGCACAGCTGTAGCCAAGGTAAAGCAGGCACAAGGTAAAACTGAATACGACCACAAGCACAGAGTGCTCTATACCTTGCCAACCTGATTGCTGTTTTGAAAGACTATGCCAATTTGTGAGTTATTAGGGCAGCTTCAGACCTGCTCTGGTTTCAGGCAGGAGCCACATCTCACTAAGTGACAGCTCACCTACCCATTACAGGACAAATGCTACTCATGCAAAGCCCAAATCCATAAAACGTTCACAACCATGTTAATCTTACCCTCAGCAGCGGATACGCAGGCCAGCATATAAGTGGACTTGCTTATGAGACAGATTTAAAAATAAATTTTAAAAACATTTTTTCTAAACAAGCCAGTATATGAAAAATAGGAAAAACAGAGCATGTTTTTCAAAAGCACCACACAACACTCAGGTGTGGGTTTGTAGGCTCATGGTTACTCAAGTTGTGTGACCCTAGGCAGTCCCCCTCTTTGAAAAATAAAAAAATACAGAAAGTACTATCAAAGTGTTTCTACTGCTTTCCCATACTTACATTAAAGCATTCTTTGTGCATGCAAGCAAATCTAGTGAGCTTTTTCATTTCCTTGCTTGGGAAAGTTGAATTTTCCTCCCTCCAATAAGAGCTGCCATTCACATTATACTGGTGAACAAAAATGAGAAACCTGGAAATTGAATCTTACCACTGACACAGATCCCTGCTCTCCCATTACCTTCCAGAACTCCCCCTCAAAACACTTGTTTTTTCGTTATTGCCTGCACATTTCTCACCCCTTTGTTCTTTCCTCTTATTCAGAAAGGTCTTATTTTTGGCTCGCCGGCTTTGCCTTCACCTTTTCTCTCTCACCAGCTGCAGGGGAGACTCTTTCATACTTGCTCCCAAGTACAGCCCACCAAGAAACATCTCTAGAGGGAAAAAAAAACGTTTGGTGTACACGGTTCAACAGAAGTATTCCCACCCACTTCACTCTCTACTGCATCCTTTCATCCCGCTTTTTGTTCTGGAGAAGCCACACAAGTTACTGCTCCCATTTGTTTCCCTCCTTCACCCACTGAGCTCCAGATGCTTTGACACACCACTGACACCCGCGTCGTTCTGCTGCCTACCCTTCTCCCCCTCCAAGTGCCAGGACACTCCCATACCTTGCTGCAGCCTGCTCCACCTCACCGTGTACCTCCCCTTCCTCTCCAGCATACACTTGCACCTGCTGGAGATTTCTGCATCAGGCAAAGCCCCAGACTTCCT
Organism: Aptenodytes patagonicus; assembly: GCF_965638725.1. Lineage (NCBI taxonomy): Eukaryota > Metazoa > Chordata > Aves > Sphenisciformes > Spheniscidae > Aptenodytes > Aptenodytes patagonicus. The sequence goes on along the minus strand of NC_134950.1, from coordinate 103,956,736 downwards.
CCCTGACACCTTTGACACAATGTCGTCATTGTTTCTTCTTTCTACATCACCCAGGGCATTTTCCTTGGGCTGCAGGGTTGTAGGCAGCATGGCAACATCTCAGTTCTGGCCCTCTGAAGCTGACAGAGTCCTGTCCAGATCCACTCCTTTTTTTTTTGGCATTGCCTGCCCCCACATGCATAAGAGGAAGACTCACTTAGGAGGTCATCCCAAGCTGCCCTGGATAGTGCAGCCTCCATTTTGAGCCCTGCACATGGCTTAAATAGGCAAAATTAACCTAAGCTACAAGAAGGTTTAAATTAATTCAAAGATACTGCTGCTACTCTGCCAGTGTTAGAGCTCATTTTTACTAGGTTCTTAACTATTTCTTGTTGCGTCACAGCTCGGTGCAAGAGCTGTCTGGTCAGTGATACCTGCAATCGAAAGCTCATCCTGTTATGCACTGCTCAGCATCAGTAGCTACACAGGACCACATACATGCTCCCGATGTGCCTGTATAGATGCAGAAGTGAGAACCCCCTGCCAAAAGCCAGGGCTCCCACACTTTATGCTTTTCCAACAGGAATTGGATCTACTTACTCTGAACAGATCGTATTAAGAAGCATGTATCTTATTCACCAGACAGTACACCTGAAGGTACTCCCAAAGTGGGAAGAAATATGGAAGTCAAGATTTAGTTTCCACAATAAGATCATGTGCCCTTTTCTAATGATGGCCCTATGTATCTACACAGTCAGAGCCAAAAGACAGACAACCTGAAGTGAACTCCCATCTACCCTCCTACCATGTTTGGTCCCTAGTTTCTCTCTTCCCTGAGGGCAGGGAAGGAGCGAGGGAGGCAGGGAGAAACCCAAGTTGAGTTTGCAGATGCTGGAACTAACTCCCACGTCATCTCCGCTCTAACAGGCTTCACAAGTAGCCCAGATGCAGTACGGACATATCTGGTGCTGATGCTGACCAGTCTGTTTCACCAACAAATGCATGCAGGGGGCTAACAAAGCTCCACATCGAGCTCTTCTCTGGATGCAGCCTTACTCAGATCTGCTTCAAGAAAGGCTAAATTCATTTCATCAGTTCAGATTTCTTTGATGTTGGGTGAAAACCTTCCAAATATAAAAGTTATACATCAGAGAGAGTTTGGGGGGGGATTTATAGAAACCTCACACCACTCTTCATGGAAACCCTCTTATTACTGAACAGGAACAGAAAACTCTGAAGGCTGGTATTTGTAATTAAGGCGTGTCTCTGTACTATATGAAATTTCTTCCATTCTTACATACAGCCATCTGAATTATATCTTCCTGTTTTGACTAAAAACCTTCTAAAGTAAGGACTGAACTAATTACAAATTATCCCATAATTCACTCACCTGTCTTTCCTGGAGCAGGAAGGGAGTTCAGAATCCTCCATGTAAATCCTTCAATCCCATTCACACTCCTACTTCAGAAGTGTAAATCCTCACGCTGCTCTGTGACTCAAGCCTGAAATAAAGAACAGAATGGGAGCACTTCGTAACTTTATGTAATGCACTGATAAAAAAATAAAACTATAGTAATAGGTGCTTTAAAACAATTAGTTCATACTATATTAGGTCTTACAGACACTCAAGTCAAAGACATTGCTCTAATTCAAGGTCAAATGACTGTAAGACGACAAAAAACACAATGCTTTTATACGACTGCATAGTCCTATATTTCAGTATTTTTCCTGTTCAGTTACAATAAATCCCAGTTAGTCACCACAAGCTCTTCAGTTACTGGAAGAAGGCCAAAATTTCTGTCAGGCTGCTTCCTTGCTAAAAATTTTCTTGAGCAGAAGCACAACCTGGAATGCACTTTTAAAACACAGCCTTGAGAAATAAAATTTATTGAACTTTCATGCTACAAAAGGAAGCAATTTGTGTCAACAGAAGACAAATCCACCCTCCGAAGTGTATTTTCTTGTTCTCTGCAGCCTCTGCCATCACTGGCTTTCAGTGGCTTTTATTTTGTTTTGCTTTACTGAATCAGCTCCACGATGCTGGGCAGAGGCAGTGGGTAATGTCCCTGTAACACTGCAGAGCCCTGAGGGCTGCCTTCCAGCACACCCCTCACATCACACCTGCTGCTGCTACCCAACTCCTGCCCATCGTGGAAACACAGGCTACAGTGAAATGGCAACTGCAGGTTTAACAGTCAAAAGCTAAGACCAAGACTCAAGCCAATAAATCCATATTTGCACACTGCTCATGCAAGTATATTCTTATAAAAATATGTTCTCATGCCATTTATTTCTTATTTCTAAGTTTATACTTAATTTTTATATAGCATTATTGTAAATACCTATTTCCTCAATCATACTGCATGCATTTGTGTGTGCACGTGTATGGGGAGAGAAGGGGTGTAATTAATTATGCAAATAGCCATTTTGGGAACTTGCAATCAGTTTTTATACAATCATGATGTATATACAGTGTTATGTTCTCCGCACATGCTGGACACATGCCCAGAATAACTGCACAGGGCTTGGAGAGCTTTGCCTTCACAGACTTCTGGTGGTTCAATTTACACCTGAAGCAGACACAGTATCTACGAATGCAAATCTCTTCCTATTACAAACTTATTTGTATGTTACTAAACATAAAATGCTGCATTCAATTACCTTGCTGAAGAATGCAGTGCACACTAAGCTAGTAATGGAGAAAAGATCACTGAACTTCATAATCAGAAAGTCCCACCTTCAAAACATACAGACACATGTTTTCTAACTTAAGCAACTAAAATTGCAAAAAAAGGAAGTATACCCATGGTAGCCTCTGGAGGGGGAATCACATGAGTTTGGACACCACTGGCAGCCACAAAAAAGATGAAACCTAAATTTTAGTGATTGATCAATCAAATCTAACATCATAAAAAAAGTTGCTCAGATACTTGACTTTAATGACTGGATCGCTTTCTGTGGACCACAAGGAAGTCCTCTAGCTTCTCCAGCTCAAATAGAAGGGCTTATTATTAGAAGACTTGAAGTAAGTATGGTCTGTAAATGTTCACAATGACTCCCTCCCCATGCATTTTGTGCTGGCTGCCAAGAACATGTCAAAGCCCAGCTGTCACAAATATCCATGATAGCTTCTTCAAACACGGAGACACAGACACCTTAAAATCTGCCAGAAGCTGGTATGAACAAGAAAAGCCATAAGTCTCAGATAGCTCTGGAAGAATCACTTGAAATGCATGCTTTGTTGCTCAAAAGTTAAAAATAAAAATGGATGGGCACCAAAATAGAGATGGGTTGTTTAATGGGCAGACTTTGAGGTTCATACTCAAGCTTGAACCCACTGAAACCAAAGGTAACCTGGATTTTTTTTAATTGACCGTAAATTCTAACAGCAAACTACAGGTCACAGTATTTGCCTCATTTTTGTGCAAGCAAGCCTGCACACACAAATCAACTATATTACATTTCCTTATATACTCTTACAAGACAGGGAGAACATGAGAGTTCATGAAAAGACATTAGATAATTGCAGTGTATCTTCCATTTATCTAAATCTTGGGTCTGAAAGTCTGCCTAGTTTCAGGTATCTAATTCTGAATGATCTGATTTAAGGTTTATCATAATCTCTGCACATAGGAATTTTTAACACATTCAAAACAATACCATCTTTATTTAAGATTCAAGATGGCCAGCTAGAATACTTCGCTTTATTTTTTGATGCAACCATGTGCTTATATTTCATGAAGCAGATGACTAACTGAATAATTAAACCAGATACATGGCTGAGATACTGAAGAGAAAATCCCCTTCTCTGCATAAGCTCTACTATCCAGGCAACCAACAGTAAGTATCTTTTAATACTTTTATCTCTAAGGAAAGAAAAAAAAAAAAATTAGAATAGTCACAGAAGCCAAATCCTCCTTTTCAAAAGCCTGCCAGTCATCTGAAACACTTTTGTCAAACATACATAGCAAAAAAAAAAAAAAAAAAAAATTAATGCAGGATCTTCCTAGCATTTGGGAGAACATGAGGGAAGAGAGGAGGAGAAAAACCGATCAAAAAAACCCACAACAGAATAAATCAGACCACTTAAATGCATACATGCCTACATCTTCCTCCACAGGATCTTCCTATAAAATAGTCAGCAAGGACCCATCTGTGTGTACACACATGGGTGTGCACCTGTGAAGGGGTGGGATCCAGCCCTGCCAAAACAGACCTGGCTACCAATCACACCATTGGCCAGGCAGGATGGCAAAATTCCCTTTTTTCCCTGCTTTTAACGCAAGCAAACCAAAGAAAGTAAGGATCCTGCTCACCCTGGGCCTGCAGCTGAAGGCAGCAAGTGGTAGGTGGGCAGCACGCATTAGGGTTGCACAGGATGGCATCACACATAAGCAGGATAGGGGCACCTGCACAGGGAGACCTCCATCCTGACCCCTCTCCTATGGCACCACATTTGACATGGTGCTGCCTTTGCACCCTGGGCAGGCCAGAGCTGCACAGTGCTCACACATGCAGGGTTGGGACCAGGCTCGAGATCTGCACATGCCAAGATGCATGAAATCAGTTCAAATGCCCAAAAGCAGCAGCTTCAGATGCAGAAGGTCGGTAAATGCCAATTGCTATATAACACAGCACTCTTGAAAAAACACCCACGTGCATGCACACACACAAAAAAGAGGGGGGAGGGAGACGGAGAGCACCTTCTATACTCTAAAACCACTGTGAAATAAGGTAAGTTAAAGATCATGTGGATATGAGGTTTTCCTGGAAATGCAAATACACTTCTAGAAATCAGTCCTGATGTTCTTCCCTCCTCCAAAAAGTGTTATGCCTACCCCCACAACCAAAAGGTTTCCTGAAGGATTACTTTCACAACCATCACTACCACTAATGATCTTTTGACTGTTATTTTAACAAGTAAAATTGTATCACTTTGTCAACACAATGCAGATAGGACCTAGAGTTTGGCTGTATCGCTTCCAAGGATATTATCAAAGAAGTGGCAAATTTAGCCTCAGGACCTTAGAAAAGTAATTCATATTTGCTTATACCTACTTAAATCCTATCCAATGCAGCCATAGCTTGTTTTTGGAGGGGCAGGGAGGGAGGTTTCAAGGCTTGCTTTCTTAATAAAGACCATACATAATGTGAGCCATGGGCACCTCAAGAGAGAAGATGGTCTGAATCTCCTCTCTCACCTCGCCCTCAAGAAATCACAGTAGAGGCAGCAAACCATACAAATCTGGGTCACATCAACCCAAAGCCCGTATACACTGTGACAGTCATCCCCACTGCCCTATTTCATGCTGTGGCCCCTATCATCCCCCACTGGAGTGGAAGAGGAGGAGGAAAAGCAGCAGCAGGAATCCCTTCTTCCCCTATAACAGAGAAAAAGTAACACCAAGATCACCTTGTTGTGCCATCTCCCATAGGAGCAAAGAGAAAATGCCCACTATTTATGCCCTTAGCTCAGAGCTCAGCATAAAATTATGGTTCAGGATGAATGAGAAAGCCTGAGGGTGCACAAGGATAGGGGCTGCCCCAGGCAAGGTGCCGGGAAAACAGGGCTGCAAGAAACTCCTCGTGTGGGCTATGGCTGGGGGACCTGGTCAAGGGCTCAGTACAAAGTTCGGGTTAGAGATAGGGTTAGGGTTGAGAGAAAGATAAAGCATTGAGGCCCATATAGAGTGGGGGCTCACCTCTGCCTCAGCAAGCGAGTGAGGGCTGCAGGACCTTTCTCCCACTGAACTCATCTCCTGCATGCAGGCGAGATGAAAGCTGTAATTTGCCCCTCACAGCTGCCACTGTAGGGTGCAAATACCTTCAGGCATACATCCTAAACTTCATTACACCTGACTAGCCTCAGGTTTTTAGCACAGCCTCCCAAAACATTACCCACTCCCTTTTATTTCCCCCCTTTCTTTCAAAAGTAAAGAAAAAAATATTCCAGCACTACTTCATAACTTTCAGAAGCACATTCCTACATGCATGCTGCACCTAAACCTAGCCCAAAGCACACGGGCCACAGCTGCTAAAGGAGCTGAGGCAGGTACCCAGAGGCCCTGCCTGCAAACACCTGCATGTGAAATTCAGCCCTGAAATGATCCCATCCTGGGGCTCCTCCCACACAGCTCCAGACTGGCCGGGAACTGCCAGCAACCACTGCAGTCCCATTTACTCAACTCCACTCCTGCAAGGAAGGGTTTTGCTTCTCTTGGGCTTCTCCACAGGAAGTTTAAGGCTAAAAGAAAGGTATGCATGCCCAGCAGGTTGAAGAAACGATTTCTTAGCAGTTCATTATTTTTAAGTTGGCCTGTTATGCAGATATAAGTAAGTGCATAACTTGGGTTATCTGCCACTTAAGGTCACAGCCCTGAGTTGCGAATCTGACCTCTTAAGACACAAAAACTTTGCATTGGAATCAACTCAAAATGGAAAAAGATTATATGAAAATCTCATTTTTTTTTTTTTCAGTACAACCACAATACACATGAAAACATACACATTCCCTGAAAATTAACTGTAAAGCTAGTCATTTACTGTAAAGCAAGCCTGCCATCTGAAATTTTGTTTAAATTACAAAAAGACTTGAAAATATTTTAAGTATATCTTCACATGAAAGTTCACCAAGGGCAGGTCACTAAATCCATCAGAATAGAAATCTGGGAGTAGATCTTGGAAGTTTCTTTTCAAATCAAAAACTAGCACCTCTATGTCTGGGGAAGAATTGCACAGCCTCCACAACTTGCCAGCTAAACTTCTGTTGTGGTTTTTGTTCCGTTTTTAAATATTTTATAAGATATTCTAGGTAAAATCTGAATAATGACTATCAACGAACAAGGCACGTGATAAAGGAAGCATCTTTGCTGGTGACATCACAACACATCCAAGAGTGTCCACACTCTTAAATCCTTCCACTGATCACCAAGTGTAAAAATGGCCTCAAAACTGACACTACTTTGATTCTGCCTTATTCTATCAAGTTGTAGCTGAACCATGACTCTGAGCATGGGCTGGTAGAGCCTTGCTCCAAAGTGCTCATAGAAGGAGCCTTGTTTATAACATACATAATTTAATCTTTTACATTAATTTTTAACACTGAAAGAAAACCAAAGCAAAAAATTAAATATGAACATAATCTATTGTACTTCTGCAGTTTTCATTATTTAAAAAAGTATTAAATTATGTGCACCAAGAAATATAATGGCCACAGGAACAAAACTATGGCACATCAGCTTCCAGGTTTCCAAACATTATCGGTGTTTAAAGTGGTCAGATTTCAAAAAGGAAATAGGTTCCTATGCTTCCACTGCTTCCTTTTAGCTACGTACTTCCCTTATAGGTGTAATTAATTCTGGCAACAAATGAGTCCATAAATTTAATGCGGGGGGGGGGGGGGGGGGGGGGGGGGTGTTGGGGGGTTTTGTTTGTTTGTGGTGGTTTTTTTGGTTTGTGTTTTTTGGGTTTTTTTGTGGGTTTTTGTTTGTTTGGTTTTTGTTTTGTTTGTTTGTTTTTACACATAGCCCTCAGAAAGAATTGCCAAATCCTCAGGAATAACCTAAAATTATGAGCTTAATCACACTCATTTGGGGAAGAACAGTACATCTCACTTATCTGCAACTATCATTCCCTTAAAATGTAAAGTATAAAAATCATTAAAATGTCTTGACCTCAGGAAGACACCGTCAGCTTCAGAACAGCAAGTGGGTTTTGGATATAAGCTTTTACCATAGCCAACCTATTATATGGGGTAGAAGTCGACAACATGCAAGTAGGAATATGTTCCACATTTTGACACTTTTAAGGAAGTTGCCCTGCATTACTCAAAACTTCTTATCCAATGTTTATTTAGTAGATCATTTATGTAGAATTGATATAAAATATTCAGTAAAATCTCAGGATACTAAGACTCCAGCCTTGTGCACTGTAAACTTAAAAACTAAAGTAAAATTTCATTGTCTTCCCATTGAAAACCGTGACAACTGAAAAAAATTCTCTACAATGCCTCTTGCATTACTTGATATATCAAATTCTACTTAACCTATACTATCCTGAATCTCACCTTCTGTTATAAGTTACATAGCTAGAGTAGAAGTTGCCAGAGATAAAAGCTCACAGCCTTTAACTGCTGAGAGCCTTGTAACTTCTGAGACTGGACCAGCCACTGTATTGTTACAAAAATGGACACTATTTGGATCTTTATTACTTCTCAGCAGAGAAATAGTTAAAATAAAATACCAAATATTAAATACCAAGCATTTCTGTCTCAGAATCCAGCACTACACTGATGAAAGGGGCAGTTTACACTCCTCTGACCCGTAGCGAAAGAAATCAAGACTTGCATTCAGATTACGCTTGGAAATTTTCTCTGGTATTATTGTAACAATATACTTCTATTTAACTGCTTTCCCAACTCTGACTGGTATTTTCTGACAAGAATCTCATTCATCAAAAAAAAAGTCCTCATCAGCTGAACAAAAACGTTTCATGAAAACATAACATTCAAATAGCTGGTGAGGAAACACAGACCCTAATGCTGTGGTTCCCACTGGCTTCCCTGACAAGCCAAGGAGGGACCCAACCTCCCTGGCCTGGAAGGCCTGCATCAACTCTTGGGTCCGCAACAGGCAGCTCCCTAAACCAGGCTGGTGCATGGTCCAGGGAGAACACAACCAAGGGGATTTAGAGACAGACACCCCCAGTTTGCGAGATGCAATGTGCTACAGACATGAAGGATGTGCCAAGCAGCTTGTTTCAGCAAAGGTAGCACAAGCAGCAGCAGGACAGCAGGCATCTGTTTGTGGTACACCAAAACCACAGAAGCCCACAGATGGAGAGGTAGAGAAGCAGCACATTTACAGCTCTGCACAGGGCAGGTTAGAATCAAACGTGACTTGACTCTGGAGTGGGCAGTAAGTGACTTGGCTCCACGACTGCTAATGTGACTGCTAACAGCCACATCAACCCTGCACTACCTCTGAGCTGTGGTACAGTCCCACTTTTGGGACCCGAGTTGGTATTTCTACCTTACACTACATAAAAGCACCAGCTTACTCTGAGATGGCTGAGCAAGCTCTGAAGCAAGAAGGTGCTGGGGAGACAGGTCCTAAACTTTCCATAAACGGTTCCTTGCAAACCCTGCCACACCACTAGATATATGTATCTGTGGTTTGGGAGTGCTTCCAAGTTTGTGTAGGCACCCTGTGCCATGGTCCTGACACTGCATGGGGGCCAAGACCGGAGCACACCAGCCTTGCCAAAAGGGGACCTTTGCCAAGGGAGCAGATGAGCATCTCGCCACGGTGTGCGTGGAGCTGCCGCAACTCCAGAGCACCAGGAGAGACAAAGATCTGCAAGAGATGTCCTCCTCAGAGGTCAGTGCAGGCAGAGCTTAACATACACTACAGCAGGAAAAGCTATTCCAACCACCAAGGCAGGAACACCTAGTTCTGAGGTCTTTGCTTATTGGTTGGTTGTTCAGGGGCCAAAGGGAGGAGAAAGATACAAGGAAGGGTATCAACAAAGGTTTTTTTAATGGGCCCAGTGTTAGCTCCTTCAGAGTTCACATTTAAAGAAAAAAAAAGCAAGCACCATGGTACTTTGCCAAGATGACCAATATTTCTAAAGGAGTTGTTTTCAAAATTGTTTTCATGAAACAAGCTTGAAAGCATGTGTATATTCAGAATCAACACTGGCTCTTGATATTAAAACCTTATCTCCCTCCCCCCTTCCTGAACCACCATTAAATACAATTAACTGCCATTTTCCTTCCAATGCTTTATGGTTTCTTGGCAAAGACCAGGCTGCAAAGCCTATCAGAAAGCAGAGAATGGAGGAAGGATGAAACAGCAGGAGAGCTGTGCCCAAGGCTGATGATTTGAACACAATTTAGCTTACAGTTAACTCACAGCAGGACTTTCGTAATGTCCTTTATCACCTATGAAGCCACTTCCTCATTACTCATTATCATTACACATAACAAGACAAGGAAAGATGCTTCTGCACAAAATGGAAAACCATTAGCATAGGATCACCAATCAGCAAAAGTTCAATGAATTTTAGAAGAGAAACCAGTTCTTGCTTCTGTTCACTAAAGAAAATAACATTACATCCCACTGAAGGTGATCTGTAGCAACAACCCTGAACACCCTGTGCAAAACTTCCACTGGACTCAACAAAGCTCCTCTCAGAGGGAAACCAAGGAATCCCATCCAGCCTGCACCCTCCAGTTCTCACTCTTATGTCACACAGAGCACACATTTATACTGTTTGCCCTGTTACATTTAAATATGGGGAAGTCATCTACAAAGAATATGAGAAATCAGTGTAATACACATTTCAACTTTGCTCCTTCCTGGAATCCACTGCTAATGTATTTCAGCCACAAAGTATACCAGAAACATTTAGCTTATTGCTGTTTTTTCAAGCCACGGAGAGCACAACAATTCTTCGTCAGTCGTAGGGGTCTTCCATAGCATTCATTTGTACTAATGCATGATGGAAAAACTGGTTTCACCATCACAGACAAGAAATCTGCCTCGGTAGATAAAGACCAATAACTCATCAAGTCAAGAGTCAAAAATATTTCAGAGACAACCACAGGTCAACATGACATTTCCTCTATCTGATCTTGGACTCTGCTTGTACATGGCAGAGGAAAAACAAGCTGATAGCATTTGTGGTGTCTTACTATTGAAACAGAGTTTGTGTGCACCTGTGAGAGAGCAACAGGCAGATTGCAAACCATTACCCGTCTTTGCCAACCGAAGGTATTTTCTTTTTCAGTGAACGGAAGTCTGAAAAGAACTACCTCTATGGAGAACAGCAGAATCTCACCAAGTCAGAGGTTTGTGGGAAAGATAATATGCAAGAAACCAGACTTTTTGTATTTCTACAAAATAACATTTTGAGCTTTGGCGACAAAACCAAGCTTCTGAATATTGATGTCAAAACAAAGAAAATTTACCTACACGTAAGTAACAACCTCACTGCAAAACCTGGCCATTAAGCATCCTTTCTTCTAATCCCCTGTACTATTCACTTCTTACAACTGACTGTTTCTTCTCATTTGACCTGTTTAACCTCACTGTTTAAGCTTTCTACTCCCAGACCACTTCTGCTGCTCTCTCAGCTCACAGACAGGCTTCCATTAGAACTATTCTCAGCCTGGAGGAATGTTAATTGTTGTAGAAATTACACTGTAAAAATCAATGTTGTAAAAAAAAAAAAAAAAAAAAAAGGCTAAGCAACAGAAACTCAACCACTGGTCCAACACATTCAGCTCTATTTCCATCATTGAAAAAATATGAAAGACAAATCAAAACAGAAGTTTTGTTTTCAGGTAGGAAAAAAGGGAAAATGTAACACAACTGAGACAAAAAGTTGAACACTGCAAAAAAAAAAACTTCTGTAGAGATGAAATGGCATGATGCAAGTACACGAAGAAACCAAACAGAAGTCTTAGCACAGATTAAACTCCAAAAGACAGATACAATTGTTTAAAAAAAAATATAGCCCATCATAACACAAGAAGGGTTTTTTTCCCCTCATTGTGCTATCAGGCATTTGCCCCAGGTCCTTCTTACATGTACACACTATGGAAAGATCCAGTAGTAAAAAAAAAAAAAAAACCCAAAAAAAACCCACACACAACAACACCCAACACTTATGTCCAGACATGACTCAATAATTAAAACATGTCTCTATGTAAAATAAAATTAAAAAAAGAAAAAAGTACATTTTTATAGTATTGTTCTGGTAACTTCCTTCAATGGACCTTCATGAACTTCAGTTAAACACACGTGTAAGTGGCTGAAAACTCTATTCTAGTCATACACTCGTTGCAAGAGTTGTGAGGACGGGCGCTACCTGGAACAAGTCACCAAGTAGTCAGAGACAAGGCAGCGATGCCAAGAGGACTGGTGGACAAACAAGACAGAGAGGCTCACCAAGGTTTCCACAGGAAAAAACAACAAGAAGTACTAAAGCAGTTTCTTCTGGGGGACCCAGTAGTTAGAGACAAACCTTTTTTAAGCTCAGTAGAAAAGACACACACATACAGCACCAGTAAATTACAGAAGCCATTACACCAACCTGCCACAGCTGCAATGTTGTGGCCTCTTCACTGGGCTGAATCCTCAGCTTCTGCTTCCACCTCCTCCCACCATAAAATCCTTTCAATAAATGCTAGATGAGTTCTTGGCCTCACCACAGTCCAACTAGAAGTGATTTGCCCTCCAGCTTCTCTCCAACTACAAGTAGTACACCAGATTTTTAGATTGCCTTCAAGTCTGAGAGAAAAGGAGCTCCCAGCCTAAATGGTAAATCTGCTGCAGCCCACAAGTAGGAACAGATCAGGAGGGCCAAATCTGCAGCTCTGACCTGAGCGCGAGGCTCTTAAAAACACTTGGAACATCAGCATCAGTGAAAAAGCAGAGGGTGAAAGAACATGCCACTAGCATGGCGTTTATAAGGTTATAACCTTATAATGAATGATGCCGCAGACAGAAATGAATGTCTTGTCAGCAGAGGCATCATTTCCCAATTTCTTTCTATCTTAAAGAAGGCTTTATTTTAGTATTCTCTTTTAACCGCTTAATGGTGAACCAATCTGCTATACTTCAATTCTCTAAATTTCCCTTGGTTACAAAAGCACCTCCCTGCACAGGACACACTGCACACCTTATTCAGGAGCTGACATGTCAGTATTTTGGTGGGTTTTGACAGAGTTGAAATTTTTCCCTTTCATTTTCTTCCTTTGAAGTCTTAAAAGAAATACATCTATCATATTTTTACCATAAACACAGAAAAGCTCTACAGGTCATAGGCTGACTCCCAGCCATGGGTTTTCTAGCAAGGTTGGTGCTCAACAGACAGAACATTTCCTACCTAAATCCATGCAGGGTGATCAGTGCTAACTCCACAGAGTAATTCTCTTTTCACAAGCAATTCACCCTGATACTATTTTGCCTCCAGAGGCTCAGCAACTGTATAAACTCACCCCTCCGAAAAAAGCAATTTTTACCTTGCTACTGCTTCATCAGAGTGAGAGAATGCATACGTATGTGCGTGTGCAGGCAAGGGAGGTTTAAATCCCCCCCTCCCACCCCAGAGTCTTTTATTAGTGCTGTAAAGTCAGAGTATCAGCCAGGCTGTTTCTTTCATCACATCACTTGCAGACAGTAAGTTGTACCCAGTAACAAGCTGTCATAACTTCTCCTTTCAGAAGGATACCAATTTGTTTTGTCACTACCCCTTCCAAAACTGCCCAGCCTAACCTTGAAGGGGGAAGGTAAGTAAATGGCATCTCTGTTAGGGTTTGCCTTCAAACAGAAGATGAAGAGTAGAAACGGCTGGGAACCGATGCACCAACACATGAAAACATTAAGCAAGATATTTCAAACCTCTTCCCAAGTAACAGTTTGTAAGAGATACTTTCAGACTTGAAAGCACTGTCTTAAGCTACCTCCACTGAAAAAAAAAGTTACTTCAAATCAAGCCACTGTGGAAACCTCTCTTATATACCACTGCCTGCAATCTCACTGAGTCCCAGGCACAGTTCCCAAATACTTCAATAAAACCTTTGTCTGGGATAAGGAGTGCCAGATTTGGCCCACTTTAATACATTAAGTCTGTGGTAGGTGAAAAACTGAAACAGAGCGGTTGTGAAACTACCCTCATAGCCAAGGAGATAAGAGAAAACGGCACTCGTCCTTTCTCGCAGTGGGAGCGTACAGAGGGTGGATGGGAAACTTAAAGAGGAGGAGGGAGCAGGAGTTTTAGGCTAAAAGTATTTAATATCCTCCTAGCGTGGGCTGGAAGGGATTGTGGTATGCTTGTTAGAGAAGTTGGCTGGTGTGGAAGGCTGAGAAAGCGTTCAAGGACACATGTATGTGTGTGTGTGTGTGGTGTTTTGTTTTTTTTTTTTTTTTTTTTTTAAAATGAGCGTGTTAAGGGCCAGGCCTATGCAAGTTCACAAAGTTTAGTCAATTCTCCTGCCAACTCTTCCAGGCTTGAGGCAAATGCAGATAACCTTGGCTTAACCCAACTCCAAGCAAACCTTCCCTTCTCACCCCCGCCCTCAATTAGCAAGCTTCAATCGAAAGTGTCTAAAAATAAACTATGAAATCACTTCAGTTACAGCTCTAGTAATGCACTTTTCCATAAACTTCTCCGTATCACCAAAATGTTCCAAATCTTATTTGTTAGAGACCTGATTTGTTAAAAAACAAATAAATGTATGGGAGGGGTGATGAGGCTTAACTTTCAGCAGGTCTTTATTCTTGCATCACAGTTTTTCTACCCCCCACAGTAAGCAAGGTACTCCTTACTGCATTACTGTTATCTGTTGCTGCTTTTAAGACAAGCAATGCTAAAATAGCTACTTGGATTACTTTTCAAATAAGATAGGTTTCTTGCACAGCAAAACTAAGGGCTAATACATTTATTTCAGAATTTCAGGATCTTTTTTCTCTCCCTATCCCCCAGTTGTGAACATCCATCCTCATGGCAGTCTCTGACATCAAGACCACCCAGATTCATCTTTCTCTCTCAACCATCTGCCTCTGCTGCGCTGAGATAAAAATCTAGACAGAGCCTTTATTATTATTTTATCCATAACTTGTCTAAACCTTCACCTGCAAAACACTGACTCACTCCATCTTTAAGCACCTGAAGAATATAAAGGAAGAGAAATTAACTCATGGGCATCGAAGCTAAATAGACAACAGCATGAACTTGCAAGTCAAACAATAAAAAAATCAGAGCAACAACAGAAGACTTTTAAAGCAGATGAAAATTCAAGTCCTAAAAACAGAAGCCACAGAAAGCTTGGCTGATCTATTCCTTTTTACCATATTGCTAGCTTATCATCAGATGATAGCTAGCAATATTTACTTTTATTAATGCCTCATCAACCCCAAATTAATAGCTTTGAATACTGAATAATCACCTACTTGAAAATGTTAGTACCTCTCCTTGGCCTGCAACAAGAGAAAAAAAACCATGCAATTTTAAGCAAGAGTCTCCTAAGAAAACAAGATATTGGCAAATAGACAACAACTCCACCTCAGGTCTTAGTAGGGAAGAAAGCTGATGTAAGCTACGAAGTTGCAAAACATTCCAAGTCTTGGTAAAAAGCTGGTGGATCACTAAAAGTCGTCACTTAAAACTTATGAAATTAACTGTAGCGCTACAGCATGCTCGCTTTTCCCTCGTGACTGCTGCATCAGCCCCCATTGCCAAAGCTACATCAATGACAAATTGGGACATCTCTCCTTTGGGTATAATTGCATAGTCGGGGTCACAAAAGCTTCTGGTGAGCATTAAGAAATAGAAAGCAAAAACCACTGGCTTTCATTTTGACAATTACTATTCTATGTATGGAAGAGCCTTCTTGCCTGGGCGTATTAGCAGATCACATCTTAACGCTTGCCGCCTTGCTCAGTGGAATACGTTAATGGTGGCAGCATACAAAGCTTTTCTGCTGCAAAGGAAGCCAGCAGTGCTATCCCACTAAAAGACAGTGTCCAGTATTTGAAAAGACAGAGGAACCTCTTAAAAATATGCATGGAAAAAACAAACACAACTCTTCAGATTACAGGAAAACCTTCACCCATCAGTTTGACACTTCACACATCAGTATGATAAGATTATCATACCAGTATGAGTGTGCTACATTAGCACACTGGAAGTGGACACTTGAATAGTTCTCTTCCAGACCTCTAATGTCATTGAAATTTAGCACCAGAAATAGTTACCATGTTTCGAATGTTTTAAGAGTCACAATATTTAAACTTTCATCATCATTAATTATAATGAAGTATCAAAAGGGTAGTCTAAGTACCTTGACAGTATGAAATATTTCTATAGAGTTATTTCCAAAACTATTTTTGCTCCATTTTCACTGAATAGGAAATTCAGTCCTGCAACCCCCGCTCCCAATCTGAGTAAGAGGAAACATCACCGTCATTACCAGAAGGCAGCTGCTCCAAGCTGTGATCACCTCCATGCCCCAGCTTCAGGGGAAAACAAAACAAAACAATATTCAGTAGGGATGAGTCAGGAATTTTCCCCAGCTTTGTCCTCAGCAATAGAAATGTAATTTGCTTTTTTTGTTATTCAGATTATAATGAGGGGGTCATCAGTTAAAAATACGGTGTAAATCCATGGAACACAAGGCACTTATGGTAAAATAAGGTAGTAGGATGAAGTCTACAGTTTACCCACTGCTATCCACACAAGTTTTACTGTAAGGTAAATTAAGTGCTTTGTATCAGAGCTATTTTTGCAAGCAGATAACTAATGCACATCCATTAATTCGTCGTACTTTGGGGAGGGGGTGAGAGGAGGAGAAAGGAGAGGCAAGGCACAGTCTTCACTGTCGTGCTTTCTCACTCAACGCATCTCACCTCTGCTAGTCAGTCTTCTGCAGAAAATGGATATGGTTGAAAAAGTGTTTGGAATAGCAGTATCTCTGTATGTAAATGACAAACGCTGATTTCTTTCAACAGAAAAGGGACACATTTCTATCATCATTTTCTCAAGGAAGCGAAGTCCTCAGCTGCATTGGGTAAAGCAAGGATAAGTATTTAGCTGCTTGTGACACAATATTCCTGCTTGTGACACAGAATCAGTGGACATACACATACAACAGGATCTACTGCAACCTTGAATCCAAAGCAGACATTCAGGAAAACGTGAATATTTGTTTTGGGTTCCCCACACACACAGTAATTACATACTTGGACACTGTCTCTTTTCTGTATGTGCTGTCCTTGTGATTTTGTATTTTGGGAGGAGAAAATACAAAGGTATTCAGAATGAGTCTCTGCAATTATTTGTTATCATTCCAGGAATAAAGAAATATTTTCAACTGATTAGAAAACCTCAGTGAAATCAACTTACCATTTTATTAATTCTTTGCTCAGTTTAAGTAAATAAGTAGGCTTCATGTGAGGTTAGCTCCAGGGTTTATTCAAGTCACATCTGACATTAATGTTTTAACCAAGCCCATTATGCAGTGATTTTCATGGCCTTCCTCAGGAAAAAAGGCAGCCTCAAAAGATTTGGGAAAGGCAGACTGTGTGTCTTCACAGTCCTGGGAAAAACTTGGGGTTGTCCCAGAGTGCAATTAAAAAAAAAAAAGCCGACACTCCCTCTAGGAGTGATGCAGGATTCCCAGCCTCCCAGACCTCGCCTGAGCAGAGAGAGCAAGTCCAGATGGCACCCAGATTTTCTGCTAGTTCACAGGCCCTAAGCCCAAAACCAGAAAAAATACAGCAGGCATGCTACATACATATTTCAGCCCTGGGTTACACACTGCTGTAGCTGCTCCTCATATAGTCAGGGTGATCGAAGACCTGTTACCACACAAAAAACCCAGCACATCTATCACTGAAAGTATTCCCCTACAGAAGAAATGAATACTTTGAGAAAGTGAAGAGAAAACAGAGAAAGCAAATACACTGTAATTATAAAATCTTACTGTGAAAAGTAATATTTTCACAAACTGCTTCAGTAAGTGGAAAGACAGGTTTGCAGGAATTTAAAATCTTTCACCTGAAGTGCTAAAAGCCCAAACAAAAGAGCACTGTTCTTCGAGGGCGGGAAAAAAGCCATAAAGCAGAACCAGTCAAATTTCTTAATCCAAGCTGCCTGACAGAGTAAAGGTAAGCCAGCAGGTAAAATGATTAAGTACATTACTTGAAAATATTTCCTTTTAATAAGCCAAAAGAATTTTCAACAAGGAATTTTAATACTGAATATATACCTTAAGATTTAAAGCTATACCAGTGTAAGCGTCCTACCCAAAACAAGAACGAGCTTTAGTGGAAATGTTCCTTCAGAGGCATCACCTTTACCATGTGTTTGTCCAGGGCTTATCATAATTGCAACACAGTGAAAAGCCTTCTATAACACACAATTTCTATTCCATTTCCTACTTGTCATGAACTTTATGAGAAAAATGACTGTTCTGATCTTCATTTTCTTTATTGGTTCTAACTTCTTTGCAGCCCACCAAAAACACAGCAAAAAGGTCTTTTGTTACACTGCTTTAAAGGCTAATTTCTCATAGCGGAAATAGAAACAGTAGTGTGGAAAATCCATAAGACAGCGTAGCTTCCTTCCCACTCTACAAATGGTAAAAACAAACAGGAAATAGAGATTAAAATAGGATGGGCAGAAAAAGACTTTTAACCCTTTTTAACAGAAAAATTAGCTTCTTCAAGCAATGCTTTTCACAAAATACATTTGCTTTCTATGAAATTCTTCAGTTTTTCTTTTAGACATTAAAAAACAGCATTTTAACCAGAACCCAAAATGTTTGCATTTAGAAGTTCGTGCTTTTGTCCTTCTACCAAGTAGCAGCCCATTCTTTTTCACAGCCTAGGCTCCACTCTAGTATGTTAGATTTTCATATACACCATTTCCCTTACCGGGGGGATAAACCGCAATGCTTCACTGAAGGTGTAGTCTGATCAGCACCCTAATCTACAGAGAAAGAGTGAGCTACACTCTCATGGGGCACAGCTGCAGCAAGTTGCAAATCTGAGTTTGTAAGCATACTGCAGAATTTAGACAGCAATATAACACAGCACTGCAATGTCAAGTTAGAGACATTTTAATGCCCAAGGGAACTTCCTGCAGGTCAACCAAAACACACCCTGATACGGAGGGGAACATGCAGCTGCCCTTCACCTTCTCCTCTTTCAATCATTTCTTTCTCATGATGCCAGGGTGTTGCCTTTGGTTCTGTCATCTGCCCACCTCCACGCACCCAGGACTAGCTCAAAATCCTGCCTTCTTTAGCATGTTTAGCACCTTACCTTCCCCTTCTATTCATAAAGCCAAAATGCCCATTCAGGCCTTCATTACCATTGCTGAGATGCAAGATAATCTCCTTCCTTTTGGCTGTGACAGAAGCAATCTTGCCCCCCGAAATCGATTCAAAATGCAAATGCAAAAATCATCCTTCTGGATTACTGCCTCAAGCACATTCCCCCTATTTCATCCTGCCAGTCCTCCTACTGGCTCCCCCTTTTTCTACTACATTAAGCACAAATTGCTTGCCTTCATTTCAAGAGTTGTTCTTAGATGGCGACAACTGATCCAAATGCCCTACACATCTTAAAACTCAGGTAATGAAGCCTAGTAACTATGTACAAAATCTCTTATGTAAGGAGTAGATAGGTACTTGATGCCATGCACTTTAATGACCAATTCAGTGGAGTATACCTTCTCACAATAAAACCTGTGGCACATGGCTGAAGTACTTTACATTATCTTTTTGCATGTTGAGCCCAGTGCAGGCTTTTAAAACAGCTGCCCTCCATGAACCATTTTACAACAGACTATTGGGCTTCCAACAAAACCATTCTGGTATGTGGGAAGTGCTGTGGGATCTTCTTGGTAAGAAAAGATCATTAGAAAGCCAAGAGCATCCACACTGAACCTCAGGAAAATGGTGGTTTGGTGTTTCAAGTCCTTTCTCCCCTCAGAGGGACACTCCCCAGAAAAAACTTCCATCTCCCGTGATGCATCGCCTCCACTTATCAAGCTGGTACTATTTCAAAGAGGTAATTCAGGCTCCAGGAGAAACAGTAACATGTTGCACTTCACTACACAACAGTGTGGGTTTCATTCCACAAAAAGCAAGGTCCATTGCTCCTAGATATATAAAAGCATTTTGCACCATCCCCTAGACCCTCTGCACCTAATGCCCAGAAAATACGAGTGCAGATGGACAACCTGTAATTCCAACTTATCTCCAAACAAGGGAACCAAGAACAATTTGAGTTTCAAGGTCTCCATGCATACCACAGCTGCAGTCCAACCCTCTGACTGGTCAAGTCCCAAGTACACATCAGTTCCACAAACCTTAGACCTACCTGACCTGGCTTGCATGGAAAGGAAGTCCAAAGTGTTCAGACTGACAGTTGGGGCATGTTCTAACATGGTTTCCACAGATCATTTTAGGAGGTGCCATGGTCTCTTTGGAAAAGTCCAACAAGTATATAAGTTAACCCTCAGCTTTATTAAATGAGCTCAAGGAATTCCCAAGCAAATAATGGTCCGTTATTATGTACGTGAAGGAAAACTGAAAGGTAAATAACAAAGGAAAAAGAAATCCCCAGGCAAGTGTACAAGCATATGTACACTGCACACCAAAGAAAAGCCTGCATCCAGGAACTGTTTTAGAAGACAGCATCACATATCTCACCAGTAGACTAAGTTTCACGTGAGCAGAGACTCAGGAGTTTCCCAGGAAAAAAAAAAGGAAAAAACCCCACCAAATAAACCCCAAACAAAACACACACCAACCACACACACAGAGCAAACATTCAGGGCCATGCATACTCTAGCACTGTAGCAAAACATTTCTACACTAAACATTAGAAAAAGAATCTCTCTTTTGTTAAAGATAGTTGGGCATTGGAATAGTTCGCCAAGGATGACTGGCAAATTACTGTTAGTGAAGGTTTTTAAGAACAGATTAGACAAGCATCTGTCAAGAATGACACAGGGACAATTGATTCCAGCTCAGGCACAGTGATGGACATCTCAGCCTATTTTCCATGATCCCATGCTGCACTCCACACTGCACTCCAAATTCTTCTCAATGTGCACCAAAAGCAAGGGAAGTCTTCGTCTCCACAACATCAAAACAAGATGACAAAAAAAGGTTGACCTCACTGGATCAGCATGGCATTCATGTGTCTGCCCAGCCTAGGAACACCCTGCAAAGCACAGTGTGGACTTTGCAGGGCCTACAGTCACCTCATAGAATCATAGAATAGTTTGGATTGGAAGGGACCTCTAAAGGTCATCTAGTCCAACCTCCCTGCCATGGGCAGGGACATCTTCAACTAGATCAGGTTGCTCAGAGCCCCGTCCAACCTGACCTTGAATGTTTCCAGGAATGGGGCATCCACCACCTCTCTGGGCAACCTGTTCCAGTGTTTCACCACCCTCAGCGTAAAAAATTTCTTCCTTATATCTAGTCTAAATCTACCCCCCTTTAGTTTAAAGCCATTCCCCCTTGTCCTGTCGCAACAGGCCCTGCTAAAAAGTTTGCCACCATCTTTTTTATAAGCCCCCTTTAAGTACTGATAGGCTGCAATAAGGTCTCCCCAAAGCCTTCTCTTCTCCAGGCTGAACAACCCCAACTCTCTCAGCCTTTCTTCACAGGGGAGGTGTTCCATCCCCCTGATCATTTTCATGGCCCTGCTCTGCACCCGCTCCAAAAGGTCCATGTCTTTCTTACGCTGAGGGCTCCAGAGCTAGACGCAGTACTCCAGCTGGGGTCTCACCGGAACAGAGTAGAGGGGCAGAATCACCTCCCTCAACCTGCTGGCCATGCTTCTTTTGATGCAGCCCAGGATACGATTGGCCTTCTGGGCTGCGAGCGCACACTGCTGGCTCATGTCCAGCTTTTCATCCACCAGTACCCCCAAGTCCTTCTCGGCAGGGCTGCTCTCAATCCCTTCACCCCCCAGCCTGTATTGATACCAGGGTGCAGGACCTGACCCAGGTGCAGGACCCTGCACTTGGCCTTGTTGAACCTCATGAGGTTCACACGGGCCCACTTCTCAAGCTTGTCCAGGTCCCTCTGGATGGCATCCCATCCCTCTGGCATGTCAACCACACCACTCAGCTTGGCGTCATCTGCAAACTTGCTGAGGGTGCACTCGATCCCACTGTCTATGTCATTGATGAAGATATTAAACAGTACCGGTCCCAATACAGACCCCTGCGGGATGCCACTCATCACCAATCTCCATCTGGACATTGAGCCGTTGACCACTACCCTCTGGATGCAACCATCCAACCAATTCCTCATCCACTGGACAGTCCACCCATCAAATCCATACCTCTCCAGTTTAGAGAGAAGGATGTTGTGGGGGACCGTGTCAAAGGCCTTACAGAGGTCCAGACAGATGACATCTGTAGCCCTTCCCATGTCCACTGATGTAGTCACTCCATCACAGAAGGCCACTAGGTCAGGCAGGACTTGCCCCTGGTGAAGCCATGCTGGCTGTCTCGAATCACCTCCCTGTCCTCCATGTGCTTTAGCGTAGCTTCCAGGAGGATCTGTTCCATGATCTTCCCAGGCACAGACGTGAGACTGACCAGCCTGTAGTTCCCCGGGTCTTCCTTTTTTCCCTTTTTAAAAATGGGGGTTATGTTTCCCCTTTTCCAGTCAGGGGGAACTTCACCAGACTGCCATGACTTCTCAAATACGATGGATAGTGGCTTAGCAACTTCATCCGCCAGTTCCTTCAGGACCCACAGATGGATCTCATAAGGTCCCACGGACTTGTGCACCTTCAGGTGCCTTAGATGGTCTTGAACCTGATGTTCTCCCACAGTGGGGGGCTCTTCATTCTCCCAGTCTCCCGCCTTTGCCTTCTGTGGCTTGGGCAGTGAGGCTCGAGCACTTGCCGGTGAAGATCGAGGCAAAATAGTCATTGAGTACCTCCACCTTCTCCATATCCTGGGTAACCACCAGGTCTCCCGTTTCGTTCTGGAGAGAGCCCACATTTTCCCTTGTCTTCCTTTTATCCCCAACCTCCTCCTCCTCCTGTAGAGGAGGTCCCCTCCTCTACACCTCTCTATGGTCTATGGAACATGCCTTGTAACTCTCTGCCCTATCAAGATCTAAGATGCTCACAAGGTGAGGCAGGCTGCTTGCTTTGTCTGAAAAGCACAATTAACGTCTTCGGACTCTCCCTGTGCACTTACTGCCCCTTGGAATAGTGGTGTAAGAAACTAGTTGCTATCCCTACCTGCTGCCCCTTCCCGCCAAAGCCTGTCATGACATCCAAGTGGTATTCCTATCTTATCCTTCTGTCCAAGTCCTGTGTACATTATGCTCTCCAGCACAATATAAACTAAAGACAACCATCTGATTTTTTCCAAATGTTTGATCAGAGTTAAATGGAAAATAAAAAAAAAAAGGAACCACAGTTTTAGCTTGAACCTCCAGACACTTTCTTCTTCCATCAAGGCTAATTCAGATTACCTTGCACTCAGATTACCCTTTGCCAGTTTACTGCATCCCTGCTCCCAATTTTTTTTTTGCATCATGAGTTACCCAGAAGCTTTCAGGATTCTTTTGCCCACCAGTGCTTCTAGGAAAGTGCCAACCTGCAGCACCTAGTTCTTCTCCATGTTCCACTTATCATGAAAGTTAAAAAAGCCAAAGCACACCTGGACTTGAATCTGGCAAGAGAAGTGAAAGGAACAAGAATAGCTGCTACAAATGTACCAGCCACACAAGGAAAACCAGGTGAAATGGGGGCCCTCTGCGTGAACAGGCTAGGGGATCTGGTGACAAAGGACATGGATAAGGCTGAGGTACTTCTCTGTTAAGATTTGTCTTCAGAAATCCCAAGTCCCTGAGACCAATGGGAAAGTCTGGAGAAAGGAAGACACGCTGTTGGTAGAAAAGGATCAGGTTAGGATCAGATATAAAAAAACTCTACATACTCAAGTCCTTGGGGCACAATGGGATGTACCCAAAAGTCCTGAGGGAGGTGGCCAATGCCATTTTGAGGCCACTCACAATAATCTATGAAAGGTCACAGCAAATGGTAGAGGTTCTCAAGGACCAGAAGAAAGTAAATGTCAATTCAAGAAGGAGGATCTGGGCAAGTAGAGGTCAGTCAGCCCCACTTTGACCCCAGGGAAGGTGATGGAGCAAGTAATCCTGGGAAACATTTCATAGGGGTCTCAGCAGGCTGGAGAAAGGGGTGACAGGAGTCTTATGAAGTGCAAAGGGAAATGCCAAGTTCTGCTCCTGGGCAGGAATGATCCCAGGGACCTCTGTCATATGAAGAGAGAACAAGAGAGCTAGGACTGTTTAGCTTGGAGAAAAGACGACTCGGGGGATCTTATCAATGTGTGTAAATACCTGATGAGAGGGTTTGAAGAATACAGAGCCAGACTCTTCTCAGTAGTGCCTACTGAAAGAACAAGAGGCAACAGGCACAAACTGAAAGATATGAAATTCCACTTAAACACAAGAAGCAAACCCTTTTTTTACTGTAGGGTGATTGAACACTGGAACAGGTTTCCCAGAGAGATGATGAAGTCTCCATTCTTAGATATATTCAAAGGGTGACTGGACACAGCCCCGAGCAACCTGCTCTAGTTTCCCTGCTGGGCCCGGGGCGGGGGGGGGGCGGGGGGGGGGCAGAACTAGACGATCTCCAGAGGTCCCGTCCCACCAGCCATTCTGTGATTCCACAGTGTGTTCAAGATACAAAACACACAGAGCTCGAGCACCACCACAGAACAGCCCTTTCACATCAGCAACATCGCATCAAGACAATCTGATCAACGAAAACATGCGACAAGTGAGGAGGGCAGGCAGGAAGGAAGGTTGACACAAATTCCAAGACAATTATAAGTAACCGTCAGGGATCTCCTACTAGAAGTGCTAGAAAAGCAGAAAGCTATAGGGTTTAGGATGAGGGTGTTTCCCATCAAAATTTAAAGCTGTCAGTTTATGATTAGTGAAACTAATGTATAATTGTAATGGCTGCAAATGGAAACATAATATATTAGATTTTACTAGCTTAGGTTTTTTCTAATCACACCTAATACGCAATTTATGAAGAAAGCAACTACATTAACATAGCTTAACTGTGTTTCATATCATCTTATGATATATCTTATGCCTTACTCTAAAGAATCCGATTCCCTTACCTCAATATTTCTACAAAACTAACTTCATGGAATAGCATTCATTGGTAGGAAATGGATTGGAAAGATGAAAGACAGATGCTTTTTTTATACCAGCATGAAGAATTTCAGTTTAACATAAGGTTACAAATTTAATGCAATGTAAAGACAGAAAGGAAAGGAGTCAGTCCACAAAGAACACCACCAAACTACTATTTTTTCTGATTTGTCTCCCATGTGACCACAGAATAATCCCTAGACAGGAATCGGAGGGTGAAGCACAGGGCATTCATCTCAGGCAGTGGAGAAGAACAGTGTTTCTGTTAGAGATATATAATTCATTGACAATACATAAGACGAGAACTTTTTCATAGATAAACATCTCCTGCTGATTAGAACAAACACTTTGATAAATCCAGGTGTTTATTCTAGCAGCAGGGAGTGACAATCATAACATTCCCTCCCCACTCTCAAGCATAACAAATTTAAGAAAACTCCCATGCTCCACTACAAAATACATTTGTGAGCATTTTCTTTCTATATACAAGCAAAGACTACACTTAACTCACTGAAATAAACGAGTGCATTTATGGTGGTACTCTCCCAGGGACCAACAGTGCACATGGTAAAAAACAACGATCATCCTTTACATTCTTTGGTGATGATCAAAGTCAAATAATACATCTAATTGCAGAAAATGTCACAGAAAAGATGACAACAGAGGAACCTCTTAGAAAAGCTATCGCAGTCCTTAATGTTTGCATTTATTTTCCTTGAAAGATATTTGAAAACAAGAACAACTAATCACCCGGTCAGCACTGACGCAAAAATGTGTTAGAGGCACCACTACTATCCTAGTAAATAAATTAATGTGTGCTGAAAAACCCAAGCAGAGAAAACGTGTGGTATTAGAAGTTTTATTTTGTTACTTTCTTAGACCTTGATTATTCAGCACTTTCAGAAGTCAAATAGCACAGCATGCAAAAATTATTTGTAAATAGTGGTTATTATGGGTGTAAAAAGAGCTGACAGCACTCCTGCTCACATAAACTCTGCAGTCTCTGACTTGGAAAAAAATCAAATATATACAAAATAATGCTGCCACTTACTTCACATCTCATTAATCTGGCTGAAAGAGGCATCTGTTTAGGAATTACGATCCCTCCTGTCCTTTTCAATCCTCCACCATTGTTCAAAAAAGGTGCTACAAACAGTAGCTCCCCAGAACCTGTAAATTTACATGTGCAAACCAAATGCCAAAATGAGAGTTGGCAGGATCAAAATATAATGGAAAGAAAATATCCTGATCACAGATCTCACTGAATGGTTTCATTTGCATGCATCAGTGAAAGTCCCTGGAGTGGATAAAAGGCCTTCATTAAAATCTAAGACAAAACCATAAAGCACATGATTGGAGATATTTCTGATTTAATTCATTTATAAGGTTTTGGGGGGGTTTTTTTGTTTGGTTTGGGTTTGTTTGTTTGGGGTTTTTTAAGGTATCCAGAACAGACTGAGATTATTATTTTTCAACCCCAGATATCTACTAGGCAGGTTTCTTTTCCGAGCTGTAAGCCAAGAAAACAAGCCAAGGAAAATGGAAATTCCTGAAGATTCAGAACTTGTTGGGTGGTAGTTAAATATCTAGGTGTTGCTTTCCTCCTTCCTAGCCATGACTTCTTTTTTCCATCATTTCACTGGATTTAATTTTTTTCCTACAGAGTGATTTATGAAAAACAACAGCTAGCCAGCAGCAGAAGCAGCAACAGCCTGAGCTCCAGGTGTTAGGAAAAATCACTACATAATTAATTTTCTCTTTGATATACTATCACATCCCCAAAAATATTATGCTTGAAGATTCAAAGATCTATCACATCCCAGAGTAGTTTTATTCCATGCATAACATTTTCCTTTGTCTTGGATGAGAATGTATTTCCCAGGAAATACAGATAGAAGGATTCAAGAATGGATTGTTCAATGGCAACTAAAAAAAAAAATATATCAAGCAGTGGTTCAAGACTGACACAAGTCTGTTGATGTTGTTCTAAGGCAGGATCTAGTAAAACAGATGGCATTGGATTTCAAAGGCATTTGTCAATTCAGTTCACCAATGAGCTGAACATTGGATTTTTCTATTGTTTTTGATTACCTCCAAGAAGTTCCCAAAATTCAAATCTAAATTCAACTTTAAAGGATATTTTAGTCCCCCTGGTACTACTGAAGGTTTGAATGTATTCCTATAACATAGAGCATATAATTCTACAAGCTGACTCACAGTGACTCTAACAACATTTGAAGTTGGGATGTTTTTTCTTAGCAAAACCTTCTTACGTTGCAACCGGAAGTTTGTAACTGGAATAGGTTTATTTTTCTACATGGTGATATACACTTCTCCAAAACAAGTATTCTAGTATTACGTATCCACAATTTACAGTCTGCAAAATGGCACCTCTTCCAGAAATATGGAAGCGCTTTAAATAAAATGACCAGCTGCCAAAAATTGACTGGGGCAGGGAATTTTCATCTCACTCTGAATACGAATTCAGAAAAGCAATGAACAAAGTGCAGTTCAAGCAAACAAGACGGGGTACCTGAGGATAACTTGGCACTACAGTAAACAATGAGCTGGAAACAACCATGCCAAGAGATCCCTGGAGCCTCAGAATGGATACTTAAAACTGGTCTCAAAAGCAGGAAGAGATACAGGGAAAGCTTTTGTAAAGTTGCAACATATTTAAATGCAGGGGAAAAGCAACAGAGATCTCTTGAAAAATTGAATTCAAAGTCTAAATATTTTCTTTCCTCTCTGCTTTCTTCTAACCAAGGAATTCCCAAAATATGGTACACAAGCTACTTTAAACATATATGCAGAGCGAGAACCTCACTTGACTTTCACTCTCCAGAACAAAGCCAGGAGCTGCTGTCTGGACATACAAGTCTGAGGACTGCATGCGACCAACCCCAGGCCTGCATAGGAATAAGGTCTGTGCCCCCATCCTTGCAAAAAGTAGAACAAATGCGCCTGCCTATGCCACCCATAATTCACACCCCAAGTGTGCCTGAAAACTTCTGTTCTAACCTCAGAAAATCCATATATTCAATTCTGAGCATGCCCCCCAACCCAATATTGCCATGACGTTTTGGTAGATATTTTTCCCCTGTCTCTCCAGTAAAAAGCTTTTCAAAACCTTTCAGCATCATCAATATGTGATATTGTTAGTGAAAATCAGCTTTCCTCCCCTACTCTCTTTAAAGAGCGAAGTTAAAAGAGCATCTCTAGTATAAACAAAATGCATGAAACAACGAAGACTGACAGAGCAGAAGTCCAGTTTCCAAAATTTGTTGCTGAATGCATTTACATAAGCACTGAGGAGCTATATAATTATGTCCTTATCACTAGAATAAGTGTTTCAAAGAACATTCTGCTGGGGGGGGGGGGGGGGAAGGAAAACACCTTCTTTAATCTAGCTTCATTTTGGAAAGCCTGCAGATATTTCATTTGCAGCTTTCTCTTGAAGAGCGATCAAGTCGGAGAGATGCTGCTGGCGGCAGCTCTGAAAGAATGAAGAGCATCAACAAACAGCATATCTTCTTTTTTAATCCTAACATTTTCAAATTGAAGGAATTAAGTTTCCATTATTCCCCCTCTGAATCTAAACAAGGATGCTTTGAAGCAAGCAAGAAATAAGATAGCTCATTTAATATCCTCTAAGCGTTCTGCATGTAAGAGATTGCTTTCTATGCTCTTGAAGGAAAAAATCTCTGAAGGACAGGAACTGGCAGAATAAGGTAACAGTATCCAATGATATATTAAAAATTAAGATTCGATGTATGCAATACATGTTCACACTGCACCTTCAAGACATCAATGTACAATACTTCACAGTAACCAGAGAGTTTGTGTCTTAGTCTTTCCTATGCCTTACCTGCCCTCATGGAAGGTCTGACCATCTCCTGACCCCCACTGAGGAAACACTGCCAATGCCACCACACAGAGGGGTGGCAGAGGCACAGAAAGCCTCTTGCTGAGGGGCAAACTTAAGAGCTTTCATTGAATTTTACATCACACCCCAAACCACTGGCAATATTCCTTCCTCTTTAAAAGAAAGATATTAGGTCTTCTTTTAATTTTGCCACCAGCTAAGAAACACTTCAAAACTAAATGAAAACTGGCAAGCACGCATTATCTTCCTCCACCCCCAGTAACACATACAATTGTTTCAGGACAGCACTGTACTACAGTGCTTTTTTTATTATTTACTTATTTTTCCTCCTTTTTTACCATGCAAGAAGTTTGGAGATTGGGGAGAAAAAAAGGGGTGGCTTTGGCCTGAAAATAAACAAAAAAAAGTGCCATAAAGAAATTCACATAAAGCCTTCCTAGATTGATGCACAGGTTGCATATGGCCTAGTATAGAGGAAACCACATGCTGAAAACCTGAGTAGGCAATTTTTCACTGAAAAGTCTTTTAAAATATATTATTATTATTATTGTTGTTATTATTATTATTAAAGGGAGGGGGAGAAATCGAACTATGCTTAAGCATGGCAGTCCTAAGCATGACTTCATTCAAAGACAAACTGGGCTGCAGTGTGTATTTTTAGCTCATAAGTGGGTGCTCATATGCCATATGTAGCTTTTTACCACAAAGTGTTGTATCCTAAATATAGGCTCGTGCTCCTGTTGACAGTATAATTGTGGAAATCCATGCTCCAGTCTGAAGCCACAGGGGAAGCAGCAGCTCTTAGGAGCAATGACTCTGAGGTTAGAAATCCTCTCCCCAAAACCCTGTCCAACTTTCTTGGAGACTTGTATTAAGTTAAAAAACTTAAAGGGTTTTAAGGATCCTTTATTCAGTGCCCAGATCCACTTTAATCACAGCTCATTTGCTTCCCTTGCCAACACTTCCTAAATTCCGTCTCAGGTCTTTTCTCCGAAGATATCCCTGTGAAGGCTGTCTCTGGTGTGTTTTTCAGGGGAAGGGGGTAAAGGAGACAAGGTAGTTTAAGCACTTCACAGAACCATAACAGCATTATAAAATGCTGTTATAAGTAGCTTTTAACACAGGAAAGGGGCGAGAATGGATCGCTAGGACTGGAATGAGGTGGAGGAATCTGGCAAACTCGACCCTTCAGAAGGGGAAAGGCTGGATTTGGAGCAGCCAGTGGCAACATCATGCCTTTTTTTTTTTTTTAAGTAGGCTTAAAATCACAGGGCAGAGAGAGGAAGCAAATAAAACAACTGGCTTGAAGGTTAGACCACCAACATCAATGAAAGAAAAGATGTCTACTTGTCTACAGTTTCCTTTCCATTGCCTACATTTTTACATAAAAACTATAAACAACCCTTACTTAACTGCTTGCTTGCAAAGCAATATTCACCTCTGCAGCTCCCCAGAGCTGCTGCAGTGCTGTAGGAAAGCCTTGTGAAAGGCTATGAAGGGGCAAGGGGAGAAAGAAGGAGGAAATGGCACAGAGGAGCATGGAAGCTCCAGATGTGAAGTGTTATTGACCACCACACGCCTCCCACCCAGGCCATCTTCAAGAGCCCAGCTCTGCCCAGCTTTGCAGCCAGCATGACCTTGAGGCCCTCTGTAGTTGCTCAAACTGCACCTGCATGGGATTAAGTATCCTGATAGTGAGCGATAGCCTTCCTGCTCAGTCTGAAACAGCTTTCACCAGATCAAACAGCAGGAGGAGGAGGAAGAAAAAGCAGCAGAAGGAACAGCAGAGCAGTGCCTTCCCACCTGGACAGAATAAGCAATAATATTGATTTAGGTTGCTAGACTTGTCCAAGGCACCACCTGCAAAAATCTGTGCATTAAATTCTTATGTATGTTTGGATCAGTATTGGTTGCAGCTCATCCATAATTACAGCCTGTCAGAGACAGGGATCTAGCCTGGAACTCAGAAATACCCCTTAAGAGCCCACTGCATTTTATAATGACTTTTTTGCCTCCTTTTGAATCGGAAAAATTTATGGTCATTGGCCATTTGAAATTCAGAAGTATATAGACAGAGGAGATCTAGCACAAAGAATGTTTAAGGCATCAGTCAAGCTGCTTGCTTAAAATTTTGCTAATCCTAAAAAGAATCCATAACATTACAGCATTCAAAATATTCCTGAGCAGTCACGTGAGTTGAGATAGCAATGATTTTTTTTAGTCCTTTGGAAATACAGCTCCTATAACTATGCAAGGGGCCACCGCATCAGTTTGAGTGTCACTTCTGGTCAATTGAGGGAGATGGATTACAGAAAGGGAGTTTTTATTAAAAAGAAATGGAAGAAAAATATTGCAATAACCATTTTCCAATACATTTCTATGTATACAAGCAGATTCATTCTACTTAAAGGCTTTGCTTGGAAACGGTGTTTCCCAACTTTCAGAAAAAAAACAATGTTATTGCTAGATTAGAGTGAGAGCCTTAGAATGTGAGAAAGTCTAACCAATCCCAAACTTCAAGAGGTTTTCTTTTTCATGTCCTTCCCCTGTCCTTTATTAAGAGCTTCTTAGAATTTCTATTTCTACTTAAGAGTATTAGAAATATTGGCTAATTTGACATGCATGTCATGGAATATTGGTATGTTAACAAAATAACCTTGAAATGCATTGATAATCTTACAATACACCAGCATTGGGTAGAAAAAACACTGTAATATTCACACATTGACCTAGATTTAAGAGGAACAGGTGGGTGGAAACCTGATCATTTCCACAAAGCTACCTTTTATTTCCCCCCGCAATTCCACTCATCCTCATCTATCCATCCTCCCAAATACACGCTCCTGTTCCCTAAACTTGCAATCATAGCATGCGAGGCTTAAAAGCTAGCTTGAATCTCCCACCTATTTCATTAGCATTTAATTCAGAGAAAAGTCAACTGCTCACATACAAGTGTTAAAAGAAAAAAGCAAAGAGGGAGGGCACAGGTGCACATATTTATGCATGGTGAGACAAAATATTGCCAGACTCAAAAAAGGCCTAGATGTCCTCCATCACCTAAGAAGTGCAATAATGCCCTAAAAATGTGCTGCTAGAAATGGAATTTATACAAATAAGGAAAGCTGATCTGTTCATTTACTGGGTAGAGTGACATCAGTATGACATCAGCAGCAGCCAATCACAGTGCTCCATATGTATCTGGTGTTCTTGCACTATTTCATATTTATGGATAAACACCAGGAGGGTGTTAACCCTAAGCTATGTTTTTCTTCCCCATCATATTCTAAATAAAGCAGCTGCTTCCATTCAGCATCAGACCTGACAAAAAAAAAATAGCAGCCTCTCATCTCAGCATGTTCTCTGACAAATTCAGAAACAATATGTGGAAAGCAGGGGGGAGAGCGGCTGGAGCTACGTGTCACCACTTCCTGAAAACCTGTAGGCAGCCCAAAGCTTCAGCTCGGCTCTTCCTTGGCTAGAAGATGCAGAAACAAGAGGGAAAAAAGCACATAGGGTCAAACATTGGGTCAAGGCTTTTGTTGTCACTGAAAAAACAATGCAATTGTTATTTCCATCTAAGGCATTTTAAACTGTCTGAACAAGTGAAGTACTGTTCCTCTTCCTCCAACATCACTCTCCTCTGATGTCCTCTTGGGGGGGGGGGGGCTTTTTAAGGCAAGAAGTGAAGCCTATTGCTCACTGACATACACACAATCCCAGGCAGGTGCGGCATGAACAGTTCAGGCAGACCACGAAGGGCTGCAGCTCCCCACGCCAATGCCCAGGCTTTCACAGCTGGCCCTGGGGGCAGAGCAAAGGGCAAGCAACCTGCACATCTGTAATTGTCAGAGCCTACACGTGCCCAAGCTGGGCGTCACTGAAGGTTGGGCCTTCGGCAGCTTCCTGCTCTGGTAAAGCCATCAGCGTAGCAGGGGCGACACAGAGGATTTTCCTCACCGATCAGCAATAGTATTCTTTCCAAAAGAAAATTTGTGAAGTTTCTCCTGGCGCCAAGCAAAACCAAAACCAACCTGCTACCATCCTTTCCCATAAACACGTTTTAGCCCACACACTGACCACCCTAAGGCACGTATGAATGCATGTGAATAGACAGACACACATACACTCTCTAGGTATACACAAGCCTAGTAACAAGACTTTTTTTTTTTTTTTTTTGACGTTCAAACCTTCAGCGCAAGAGCAGGATTTCTGATGCAGCAGCCTTAGCTGGAAGTAAACACGAGGCCGAGTTCAGCACACTGGCTTTGAGCTGAACTGACACCTCTAAGACTGATGTCCCTTTCTCACCAACAGACTTAGCACATTTTCCAAAGAAAAAAAGAAATGGCCAAAGCTAACTTCAAATATATCTCCTCCAGGTACTTTGAAAGATACCATTTCTCTGCTCATGCAAAATCCATGTATAAGCATTCTGATTATGTTATGCAGCACCTTATAATTAACATGGCTCAAAAAAGCAGAGGGTGCGATATAAAGCTAATGAGCTGACTTAAAAGGCAGAACGTGTAGTGCAAAAACAGTGTTTATTGGCCAGTATGTATCTCAGCGCCACTTAATCAAAACCAGCTCATTTTACTTGTACTATATTGCTCAAAGCTAAAGCCTGGTGAGCTGGCTCTGCCATTTACTACTTTTTGTTCAACTATGTCTATTCCCTAGCTATGATAATACATATACTCATTACATGTAAATAGCACCACGTAACTAAATACAACCAAACAGCATCATGTTATAATTAAAATATATATATATATATATATATATATATATATATATTAGTGCCAAAGATGTATTTGCCTTCTTTCCTCCAAGACATTCTCTGCTAGTCCAGGAGCCTGCATTATAGCCCATCAAGATACCTTTATTGCTGCAGGAAGGGGAACTCCAGCCTCTTGCCAGGCTTTCTCTATATACCCTTTGTGGGAACTATTCATGGATAAAGGTAAAGAAACTGTACCTAACCGTGTCTGCAACTCAGATGGCCACTCAGCACCATACATAGAGTATTACAGAATAAGTAGGAATACTTTTGCAAAAGAAGATGGGGGGGGGATGCATGTCAGGTGGTAGGCCTACAGTTACAGTCTAAACCCCATGAGGGAGATTTTAGGTGTCTTACACAGCATAGAAATTTGCTGGAAGAAGGGAATTTGTTTCCAAAGGCATGCTGAAATACAGTATAAGCCTGCTTTCTGTCATGGGCTCTACTTCCAAAGGATACAGCTACTTTCTCAGAAGTCACCAGCTCATCCCCAGGGGGATGCATTAGCAACAAGGTCCACTCGTAGAGGGAGGAGCTAAACTTGAACTATCAAGATGATACGAGATCAATTAGAGAATGTCATCCAGAGATACTATTTTCATCACACTCACAGCACTACCTTGTCTATTCTTGTTATCGTCTAAAAATCTAAAACCAAACCATGGAAATGCAAAAACTGTTTTGCTTGTCATTGATCCCTATTGGCCAATAATTATCCAGCTTTTGTGGTTTTTCACAAGAGAAAAAAAATATTTTCAGTGATCAGAACTGTGTTCAGTATGCACTTAGAGCTAAAAACAGTTTAAAACCCAAGGCAAATGCTTTTACCTCAAAGTTCTATAATTCTTCATATTTTCTACTACCTTAAAAGTGTTGGTACATAAAATCTCACAATATCCCTCACATAAGATCTATCATTATGTCCCAGTCCAGAATTTTCTTATTGTTAAGCGATCTGCAAACACCACTATCCGAAAGGTGAATAGCAAGAGCACTGTAGTTTATAACTCTTAGAGGGGAACAGAAAGGTAACACCTTAGAACAAGGAAAAAGAAAAACATACTTCTCATTCCCTACCTTACTGATCAGAACAACTTCCACCAGAAAGCCAGAGTCTTGCATTCACGCCCCTAACTTACATCTCTTCCAGAACTGTTGAAGCATTCACAAATCACAAATACATCCAGTAAATTAAGACTAGAACATTTGGACTACCATTATCTAAGGGTGAAATAAACTTAATAACTAGCTGAAACACAGGACTTTTAGCTAATATAGTCATTATAGCCATTCAACAAGACAACTTCCAATAAAAAGGGCATGGTTTTCCTGATTGGGGGGGTGGGGGGATGGGTGGCGGGAGGGGGAGTAGGGGGCATTTTGGTTCTCCTTTTTTGAGAGAGTGAGTGAGAATGAGCTCTACAGTTCTCAGAACCTGCAGAAACCTGGAAAGAGTGATGTAGCTTATGCATTCAGACTTCTCTATAAAACCCTCCAGTTTCCACATTTCATATTATTTATTCCAACAGAAAATTGGTAGTTAATATTTGGTGGAGAAGAGTTTTACAGAAAGGCTCTTCAGTCTTCAGCTGACCAGAAAACTTTTGTCATACGCTAAATATAGACAAAATAGACCAGTGACCTGGGCAGAATAATTAGAGGACTGAAACCTCAGGAAGGGTCCGAATTTAAGTAAGGAAATATGTAACAGCTGTACTTCAATTGCACAATAACAAACTTTTTCAATGACAAAGACCCTTTTTGTGCATTTTGCCATTTCCTGAACAAGCCTTCAGAAGAGACAGGAAGCCTGGCCATAAGGCCGGGCAGTTCCTCTGACACTGGAAAGAATGAAGAATCACGGTCATTATTATTTTAAGTTATACTACCAGAGCAGAATTTCAGTTCTTTTATTTATAATGATTCGAACCAGCTTCTATAAACTTTTATTGAAAACACCTCTAATTAAATCACGTGATAAAGTAAGACTCTGCCAGCAAGCCTGCTTTCCCCCCTTCTCACATGCACACACGCCCCAAAGACACCAACACAGCAAGAGGGGAGTGATCATAGCTTCAAATGCTTGCTGTGTTGGAGGAGAAAGAAGGGCAAGACTGTAAGAGAGAAGTTCCAGGTTATATCATAAACACCCACTCTAATACAGAAAGCAATATAAAAGGTAGGAAGGCTGTTCCCATTCTTACAAAAATACGTCTGAGGTCATTTAAAAGCATTAATAAATCTTCTCATCCTTTTACCCAATCATTTTCTAATATTAGCTAGGCCAGTTTAAGGGCATGTGTTACAGTATCAGAATTCAGAGACAGGAAAAAAGGCAATTTATCCAGCTGTTTATTCATAACTACTCCCTGAAGGACAGCTACTGCACAAATGCTGGCAAGCCCCCCTGGAGGCATGCCAGCAGCCAAAACCTCTCCACCACGCCAGAAGTTCACTAGCACACACGTGCTCCGGCACCGCTCTGCCAGAAGCCGGTGACACACACACTCCTCGTGTGGCTTCTCACCAGGCTGACTTACATGGCAGCCTGATAAGGCACCCAAAAAGCAGCAGCGTTACTAGGCAGATGCTCCGGAGAAGGAAGGAAGCCTCTGACCGTTCCCTCGGGGCTCAGGCCGACAGGGGCAGATGCACCGAACCTCCCTGTCGCTCCCCTGCCACCCGGCTGACTCACCAGCCAGCTCACTCGTCCTGCCTTCAGCCTGGCAGCAGTGGAGTGAGTCGGTGGCTGGCCCTGCTGGTTTGCTGTGACCAGCATTCACACAGCTGGCTTCTGACAGAATAAGCACTAGCTTTTCATCCTATAAGCCCCTTTCCACCAAAAAAAAAGTCCAAAAAAGTCAAGTGACAAACCATTGACAGACACACCTCTAACGTTGTTCATTCTCGTAAGCCAAAGTCAACTTCAGACTCAAAACACAAATTTGCTGTTATATATCAGTCACTGTAAGAGGAAACTGCCAATTCTGCTGGTCAGTTTATCTCCCTGTTCCCATCCAAATCAATGTTTTGTTACTGTAATCAATAGCTACATACATTGGGTGTCAAATATTTTACACACACACACACACACACACACACACACCCCCCCCGACTTCCAACATTTGTCTTTAATTAGGCATTTAGTGCATCTTTAATGTCACAGATCACAACACCTGCTTTGGTCACTAATTTTTTTTTTTTTTTTTTTAAATCTCTTTCCTTCCCAACATCTTTTCTGTTTGTATTTTTTTTTTACTTCACATGTGACATCAGAGTTGTTAAATATGCAAGATGAGCCGCACAGATATGGATTTATTCAAGAACAGCTACGCCGTTAACTTCCAAACACTGCAGCAGCCTGAATCCCACCATTTACCTTTAGAAAGAAAGGGCTATCTTCCCATTAAGGCTTCCCTGCAAGGACGTCAGGAAGAGGTGCCAATTAACACCAAGTGCTCTGGCAGCAGGCTGTGTGGATAGATACTTGCCCACAGGCAATTAGACAGGAGAAATTTGCCCCACATCAGGTGGTTGCTGGGTGACCTAAATTACCTCATTAAGAACAGGATCCTGCTTGTCTCAACTTCATCTGCCCAGAAATGAGGCATCTCCCCAGCAATGACAGATGAGCAAGGCAGTCCGCCTTGTGCAGGTCACCAGCTGAAAATGCCTCTTCAGGGACGGCAGACAGAGCCCCCATGCCTGCAGCTCGCCCAGGGACGCCCCATCCTGCTTGGTCCAACTGGAGTAGGTTTGAAGCATTCAGCATCCTGGCACCCAAGAGCCTGGAGTATTCAGTCTCCTGATTTCTATACAATGGTCTTCTATTTTTCTTAAGGCATATGATGATCTACATTCAGTTGGCTTAATGTATAAAATTTAAGGCATTTGTTTTGCAGCAGTAGAGCTATGCAATAAATGGCCTACTGAAATCCATTCCAAGAGATATCATGAAAGCATTATCAAGGAGGTGTTTTATTTTCTTAATTTTTTTTTTTTACTAGTCCATTCAATTTCCTGTTCCAAAATACCTAAAGTACAAGTCCACATTGAAGACTAACATACAAAATAAGTAAATTAAGCAGTTTTTTGATTGCAACAATGCTGCCTTTCTAATCATTAGACTAATGGTTTTCATTGCATTCCTTTGTCTTAAAAAGTTATATGGGGTGGGGGGAGTTTGCTCCAGGCTTAGTCCTTGTATGCCAAGTTTCAGTCAGCAGTGAATTTTAATGGCAGTTATAAACCCTTGAAAGCAAAAATTTATAATGGAAATGCGGACACAGTAACAGCTGTAGCTAGTAGCACAGGTGACACTCTTCTAATATATTGATTCTCCCTGTTAACCTGTTCCTAGGCACTTAAGATTTTGTGCATTTAGAAGCCTGACAAAAAGGATTTCTGTGGTTGTATTCACTCAGGTTAGAAGTCAAAGGCTTTACATACATACAGCCATTCCCACATTGTCAAGAACCTGAAGTACCTGATCAGTAGGATGCCCCAGGCTTGGGATTTTTATTGTTTGGATGTTGTTTTGGGTTTGGGGTTGTGTTGGGTTGGGTTTTTTTAGCAGGTTGACTATTTTGGAAAAGTACAGGGAAGAGGAGGACCTAACCAAGGCACATGTGCAGGGAAGGAGAGAAAGAAGAATGAACATACAGCTTAAAGAATGTTAGAAATAGCAGGACAGGAGAGACAGGGAAAAGAAAAATGGATTTTGAGAGAAAGGTATTGTAGCTCTGAGCAGGAGGTGGAAAAGAAAATCCACATTAATGAAAGAACAGGAAAAGTGCACAAGAGAACAAGAGCAAACAGAGAAAGCAGAGCAAACAGACAAAAACGAAGAACTGAAAAAGAGAAGGAAGAAAAAGTATTTTTAATACAAACCTAACACAAACTCACTGCTTCGACAAAAAGGAGAGTTCAGGCAGCATAAAGAGCAAAGAATCAGACTCATAAAAGCCTACCACTGATGTTTGTTTTGCTGGGTTGTTTTTTTTACTATATCCTTCTTCATACATTCAATTGTGCTCTGTATCGCTGGCAAAAGTCCAAAAATCCTGTCAATGCCAGGAAAGAGGGGACCAAAACATTTTGCACTTTCAGCTGAAGTCAAACAGCTGCTTGTTTTGGGGTAAGTCCTGAAATTAAAGGACTTTTTTAATCTGCCTGTCTCAATTGCAAGAAAACACTGCTTGTACTTCAGACTTCGTGTTAATAAATACCACCACCATCCAAAAATGACCATTTAAATAATGCTAGGGTGCTTTCAAAGCAAGATGGAGAGATTAACAAATAATCAAAATACTCTGCGCGAGTCATTTTATGAACATATGCTCACAAAAAATACAGCATATGAAACTGAAGCTCCAGATGCTTAACAGGTAAGGATAACATTTTAAGCAGTGTAGGAAGAGGGGATTTGTTTTGTTTTGTTTTTAATAAACAGCATACGAACAAGAGAACACCACATACATTGGAATTAAGAGAAAAAAAGTGTAAGTGATCTGAAGGAATTCAGACCGACCTGGGGACATGGCTGCAAAGGCCAGCTCCATCTGCAGAATTATGAGGCTTTGAAAACATCAAGAAGCCAAGACTGGATCCTGAGGTTCTCCAGGATGCTCCGCACTCCCAGCTATTTTTATGTATCAGCCAGAACTGTGGAAGCCCCATACTTCAAGCAGAAGCCTTTTCTCTTCCCATAAATTAAGCTAATGTGGCATTATTTTAAGAAAAAGTAAAAAGCCCCTTCCCTCCCCCCCCCCCCCCCCCCCACTGCATTCTCTTTAAGGATATGTTATTCTGAAATTAATTCAGCAGTAATTCCTGAGCAGCTCTGAAGCTCAGTCTTAAATGCCACTGGAGTCCTGAGTGCTGAGCTCTCCCTCCCAGTCGAGCTTATCCCATGCTCTCCCCACCATTACCCTTCTGCTTCGGAGCAAGTGCTGCAGGGTAGAGGGTCAGGCAGTAAGTATGTAAAGCCTGAACTAAGTTTTCAGGCAATAGTGTTGAATGGCTATGCTATTTCCTCTTTAAAAAAATTGGTGAATTTTGCCTGCACTGGGCATAAATATTAGATGACAGGAAAATGATCTTATTTAATCTCTGGAAAAATAAATGGCACACAGGTTTCTGCTGGTGTGCTACTGTAACATTTGGCACAATCTCATTGGAAGGATTGTGTCATGCTGACGGATTAATGAGCTTTAAGAGAAATGAACAGATAAATACGGAATAAGCAAGCGACCTGCACTGACAGAGTTACTGCAAGTAAAGGCTGCATGTCTCGCCTGTATTTGTCAGTGCTCAGACTCAACAGATGAGAAAACGTAAATGGAACAAAGCCAGAATATAACTTTACAGGCAGAGAGGATAATTTTATAAAAACTATGCCTCATCCCACCAATTAAGGCGGGGGGAGTGATTCCCAAAATACAAGAAAAAACCCCTAAAACCGACCTAATGAACGTTAAGGGAAAGATAAATCTTTTTTTCCCTTCTTTACATTCCTTAAACAGGACCTTTTTGACTTAACAGCACTTTAAATCACTTTAGATTAGTGACTCAACCTATCAAATTATAACATACATTGTCTTCTATAAGAAACTAAAAAGAAAATAGTTTAATCTTATGTAAGTTTAGCCAGTTAATTATTTCCTACCACTTTGCCTTTGCAAATAAAAAGCACTTGATTAAACAGAGTAAGTATTCAATGCTGGTTCCAATAGGATGCTTTGTGTTTATGATCCATTTCTGAATTGTGTTAACTGACCAGAAATAACCTATTCTAAAACCAAATAAGGAATTCTAAAGTTTATAAAACTTTCTAAACTAGCTAACAAAACAAGATCAGTCTGAAGTTCTTCTGTCTACACTAGAAAACTGGAGCAAACTGTCAAGCTCTTTTTATTAAGAAATAAAAAATAAAAGGGAAATGCTGAAGTATTTCAGAAAGAATGAGAAAGAAGATTTCAATTCCTGCCTCTTCCTAACCAAAGACAACAAATTCCAAAAGAATAAATCTCACAGTTCAAGCAGTGTGAAAAAGCATGGATTGCTTCTTTCTTCAGCCAAACCTGCTTGCTCATCCCTAAATCAGTATTTTCTATGATTCTTTGCAAAAAGCATTAAATGGCATACAAAAAACCCTACTCGTAAAGTATTGGCATTTCCATGACTTTCAAAGCATGCAGTGCAGCTGTGGTTTGTTTGTATTTTCTTCTTTCAGGACAACTAACAAGTTTCAAAACATTGTATTCCTGCAAGGAGACGCTGAAGGCAGTCGCAGCTGAACCCGGGCAGCACCAATGCAGAGGACTTGCAGTAGTTATTCCCTCGACACAGCTCATCCTTGCGCCCGGAGGCTGCCCACCCAGCAGCAGGCTGGGCTGGCCCAAGTATAGGGCTACTCTGAACATAAAAACACTGGTTTGGGTTTGGCTTTGCTGTGCTGAGCTGTGAGCTACTGTGATGAAGGAGAAGTTTCACAGCGGGCGGGAGTCCAGCTGAAAAGGAAATCTCCCCAAGGGATGGGAAGGGCTAACAACAACAGGAGTTAACCATTTCGCCCACCTGAGTTTAATTCTGCTGTGATCCTGAGCCGACATGAGGCACACAGCAATTGCACAGCTTACTGTAGTGATAACAGCATGCGGAAGGTAACACGGAGGCAACAGGAATTATGCCAACCATGATCTTAACTAATTATTTATCCAACAAGATAAATGCAGGAAAGCAGCGGGCTACCACCACTGAACATTGCTCCACACCATCAGCTTCTCCCTGCACTTTCAGCGACATTCAGATCCAGAAGTTCAGAGCTCCCCCATATCTTGCAACCCTCAATTTTTGACCTCCTCTAGCAACACAAGTACCTGACACTGGAGATTGCCCGTCACCTTCACATTTGGTGGTATTAAATGCAAAAGGAATGAGACAAGTTCAAAGACCAAATTCAAGCAAGAGCAATGGACAATGTAGCAGTTGTGTTGGCTTACATAAAGCAGCCTTTCACCTCTGCAGAGGTGCAGACAAGCATCTCTAAAATAATGAACTAAGGCAAAATAACAAAACGCACCACAGCAGCCGCAAGAGCTCCTAAAATAAGAGCCTCAACAGTTATTCTAACTAGATGTTGGTTATTTCTTGTATTATGCAGTCAGAAGATTTCTATTTCAGATTTCTTTCTGTTTATAGTCTATGCTCTAAAAGATCATTAACATCAACAAGCTATTCTCAGCTTAGGTAGCAGCAGCAACTTCTTTTTCGCTAACAGAAAATCCTGATAATTGAGAAATGAAAAATTCAGGCAAGATCGCCCCAGCAGTTCTTGGATGCCCAGGAATGTGTTAGGTATTCTAACACATTCTTCCTCAACACTATTACTATGATAAGAGATTGTGATTTTTGAATAAATATATAGAACAGTCAACATAAGTATAAATACAAGACAGCTAATAATCATGGGGAAGTTACTTGCTCTTTTACTAAAAAAAGACATGTTTGCAAGGTGTGTGTACAGCAAGTGATAATGCAACAATAGGTAAAGCAAGGTAAAGACAAAACACCACCACAGTGAAATTTTTGAGCTTGAGGACCTTTGAGTTGCATTTAATATTAAATATTTCAATGTTGCAACAGACTTTCCCATGTTTTTACATCATAATTCCACAGCAATGGCAGTTCATCCTTTCAAAAGCAATGGGGGAGGAAGGAGAAGAAGAGGGATTACTTGTGATATGTTTTATTCTGTGGAGGCTTTTTAAATTCTAAGGCTTCTTAAATGAGAAGGATGCAGGAAATTCAAAGCGCACACTATTATAGAAAGAAGTTTAGCAGATCACCCAGTGATGTACTATATTTGGCAACTGATAGTTTAGGCTCTTTTGGCCATGGTCTATGGTTTTGCTTCACACATAGTACACAACAGAAGGGACCCTGATCTTCAGTTTGCACATATACAGACCACTGCAGTAAGAATAAAATAATGTCTGGGTAAGGATGATATTTTTAATAATCTATTTGCCTATTTAAATGCATTTAACTGCATGCTGCTTGTTCAAAAGTAGTCAAGTCTTGGGACAACCCATTCCCTTCCCTCTGTCACAAAACTGATGGAAGCAGAGCGTATCAGGGAGTGGGGGAGCGCAGAGGTCAAGAACTGCAGTAATACCCACTTTGCCTGAAAATGATGCAGTAGATTTCTTCATAGACAAAAGAGACACCAGCAGAGTATACTCAAATACTTCCTGTATTATTCTAGAAGGGGATGTATGGGGTGAGAGGTAGAGATGGAAGAAGCAGCAAACATCTTGGGACAAGAGGAAATGGCCTCAGGTTGCACCAGGGGAGGTTTAGATTGGACATGAGGAAAAATGTCTTTACTGAAAGAGTGGTTAAACATTGGACCAGGCTGCCCAGGGAAGTGGTTGAGTCCCCATCCCTGGAGGTATTTAAAAGACGAGTAGATGAGGCGCTTAGGGACGTGGTTTAAGTGGGCATGGTGGTGTTGGGTTGACAGTTGGACTTGATGATCTTAGAGGTCTTTTCCAACCTTAATGATTCTAAGATTCTATGATCTGTCAGGAACAGGTAGCTTGGAGG
Organism: Aptenodytes patagonicus; assembly: GCF_965638725.1. Taxonomy (NCBI): domain Eukaryota; kingdom Metazoa; phylum Chordata; class Aves; order Sphenisciformes; family Spheniscidae; genus Aptenodytes; species Aptenodytes patagonicus. The sequence continues at coordinate 103,913,731 of NC_134950.1, read as the reverse complement.
CCAGGTGCACACCATTCAGGTGCCCCACAGGAGAACGCACCAGGGCCACAACCGAAATCTATCCCGGGTCTGCCGTGGAGAGCCTGCCATACACAGCAGGATCCCTGTGGCATGAACTCCATGCATGGAAGAGGCCAGAGTCCCCCCCTTCCCATTTCAGCAGGGGTACTCCCTGCATACCAAGCAGCCACGCCTCTGGGCACTCGCAGGCAGCACAAAGTACTTACAAGTTTACTATTAGAGGTCAAAACTTCTGGCCAGCAGATTATTTTTTCTGCATCCCCTATTACTTTAAATCTCCTGGTCTCTTTCCTTTCTGGGGGACACTGACTGGACAGAATGTTTATCTGTTTATCTGGGAGGAGTGTTGGGGTTTTTTAATGGTCTTTGACTCCTTTGAGTTTTCTCTAGGTAACGATTTTTTTCTAGTTACTTTCAAAATACAACATGGGTTTTGTTTGTCAGCTTTTGGAGGGAGCTGGCTTTAAAATTATGGTCTAGGTATATTCTCTTCTCCAAGCTGTGCCATGTTGAGAGTCCTGCCTGAGGATGTAGTAGCATTACAAGGGCTTTGAGCTTCCAGGGCTGGACAGTCTATTAAGGATTTAGGCATTAGAATAAGGAAAGGCAGGTGGCTTTTGCTCTGTCTTTCATTGCTGTTAGACTTAGCAACTAGTTATAAGTCAAAGATGTGTTTGACAGCCAGAGAGTTATTCTAACTCATTTTTCTACCATCACTGTCTATCATTCCTAAATAACTTCTTCCCAAGCAGTACAGGCTTCCAGGTTTCTAAATCTCCATCAGCTAATAAAAGTGAACCCAAAGTCCCCAAGCTACAACAGAGAAATTGAAGTGTGTATCCAATATTTCCGTGGTTTCATAATTAAAGAAAGTCTGGAGAATAAATCAGTGGGCCTCACTTTGTCCAAGTGTCTTCAGAAAGCGAGGGACAGGACCACCAAACCCACTGAATCTTCTTCATTCTTCCCTTTGGCACAGCAGAGTCTTCTCTTTGCCTGAATGTAAGTTAAAAGCTGGTTTTTGGCAACTGTGACAGGCAGTATCTACTGGTAACACAACTAAATATTTTTAGTAATGTTTTTTAAGACCAAGCAGAGCAATGATTGCCTGCTATCACAGTGATGCTACCTGCAGCTACTAAAATACTGGGATGGTGCAAGTCAAACAAATTCATCCTTATCACTTTGTTCCTACTCTAACAGGCACGTCATGGGACAAAAGATGCATCAAGGGGCAGCACTGCCACATGCTCAAGATTTTATCAGAAGTCTCATGGATTACATACTTAACTTAAACAAGCTAACTCGACAATCACATGAAGTAATTACTTGAGAAACTCAGCTTTCCCAAGCCTCATATTCACAGCGAAAAGTTCTTACAATAAAGATCTCCAGTACCACATCACCAATTGATTAAAGTTTTGCTGGTGAGGTTTAAAAAGTGATGCTCCTAACAGGCACACACACAAAATGGACCAAACTCTTCTCAGAGACTTGATCCTGAAACCACTGGTGCAGCCACTCCTCTGAAAAATGAACACCCTGCTAAAAACATATATCCTCTTGCTGTGAGCAGAATCTGAGGCTAAGCCATTCGTAAAGAGCCAATCATCCCTGTGTGCAGAAGAAAATACAATGAATTGGAAGAGAGCTCAGAGTTTGTCACTAAGCATCAGCATGCCACATCCCTACATTAAGATATTTTAAAATAAGGTGGGAAAAGCATCACAATGCCCACTTGATAACACTCCCTAACCTTGTATATTGTTACTGCCATCTGTTTCTGGGTTTGAGAGGGAGTTTTTTTCATTTTATTTTTGCCAGTTTTCAATTTCAGTCACCATGCCAACTTTCACAGACTAGTCAATTAAAATGGTATTTTAAGTAAGATTTCAAAAGAAAATATTGTACGTTACTCCCCAAAATCAAGTCACATTATATGAACTGCAGTCTCCTCCTACTATCAATACTATAATTTTGACAAAAAAGGCTTTCCAGTTTTTCTGGCCCAATTTCCACATTTATGTAACTAAACTATTTAAGACCCATGATTCTGCTACCCAGATACATAGTTTCTAACTCACATTTCTGTTATACAGCTACACACAGGTTCTATTTTTAAATCTATTACCTTATTCATTGGTGTAAGTGTTTACATGGGGACTAAACTCGAGGCTCACTGAGCAGCAGTTCCTGGTTCCCCTTCCTCTGCCTCTTTGAGTGGGAGGACAACAGGTGACCTTTTCTTCTCACTTCTCTTGCCCAACTCACTATTTATCTCACAACTCATCCAATACAGTGGCCAGTGGTGTTTGAAATTCATTCAGAAAATCTTCCCAAATCCTTCAGACCTAGATCATTTGAACCTGCTGATTTATACAGGTTTTTTCAAATGGCACTCAAAATCCTTTCTATGAGCAGCCAGGTTTGCAAGGCTGCCAGTCCCTCCCTCGCCTGGACCTTGCACTCTCTTATCAGGAGCATTTTGAACTCACTCTTTACTGGCACATGACTCCTGCAGCCATCAAGCAGTACAGAATATGTGAACGAATGCATGCACACACACACAAGGTCCCTTTCTTATTTGGAAAAGGTTAATTAGAAAAAAAAACATTTACTAGCTCAAGCACATTATTTTTCTCATTTACAAGCAGTCAGTTTTAGAATACTTTGAGAAGTACTACTCTCCAGTCCTACCGTGTGCGCTTCAAAAAAAAAAGAGGCTGTGGAAAAGATATTGGGTTTTGATGACTGGTTTGCATATCTGCAGTATGAACAGCTTATTGTATAATAATACACTTCCATTAAAATCAAAACTGTTTTATTTTTTTGCTAAATGATCCACCGCCACCAGTCGCATATATACGGAGAACACGCGGTTCTGGACAGCATGACGTGCCACAGACTAACAAACAGCTCAAAAGGGAAGTTTTCAATTATCCCACTCCAAGTACATCATTCCTCCTGGAAGGATATTGCAATCCACAGGTTAACCATGAATTAAATTTATATTAAAAAATAATATCCTGCATTTTACATCCTAAATTAAAACAGATGTAATTAAAGCCTTTGAAAGTAATTTTGGCTAGTGCTTCATTTATATCTACAGCTAAAGCAGACACTTTCTCAGGCATTTGTGCCAAATTTGACTAATTCCTCTGCTCTGTGTTTTAATTACTGTATATGCTTTCCTGTTGCGGTGAAGAATATCCATTACACACTTGAACAGCCAACACTATGAGAAAGTGTGCTTTTTTTAAGCCTAGTGGTGTTTCAAATCATTATGTGATACTGGCAAAGCTCTACAGCTTACAGATGCTTCTGCTATATACTGCTATAGCCAGTCTGTACACACACCCCCCCCCATAACCCACACCTGACCTTGGCTGCAGCAACGCACAGCACGTCCAGAGCAACCTCACAGATGTAGGAGAAGCTACACAGCATCGCGTTCAAGCCAATGTTATGCTTAAATATCACTACACTTCTCCTTCTATGGCACCTATATTAAAGCCAACCTCAATAAACATTTTCTTCTCAAAAAGACTGATTTGTTTGGGGTTAGATTCCTTGCATCCCCATCCCTCCTGTGCAAACGCACAAAAAGCAATCCTGCCAAGAACTCAGTTCATACAGCATAGCCCTCTACCAGTGTCCCCGGAGAATCCCAGCCCCCTAATTTATGGGTTGAATTTCAGAGACTTGATAACAGTTATTCTTTAAGTTCATGAATCCATGCCAGACAACAAGGTTTGGAGATCACCCCTTCTAGCGCAAGTTTTAAGTTTCCAGTCCACTTGTAAAGTTAAACAGGGGGAATTTCAAGTGCAAAAAAACGTAAACTGCTGCAATCCAGTCCTTGCTTTGCTTGGCTTAACTGCTGGAGTTACCTCCCCAGGCAGCCAGATGCAAACTGTTAGTGGAACTGGAGTTTTAGATAATTCCATTTAGTGAGATCTTCCTGCAAAAACAGCCTTGTTCTCTTCCTTGGTTTTGTAGACCAAACCACACAATTAAGTCACTTCTAAATATATGTATCATATACTGTAGGTATGTGTGTACATGCACATTGTCTATGCTTAACACCGAAAGATCAGTGAGCAAGTTCCCCTTGAATTAAACCAACAGTGTCTAGACCAACTGCTTCAGTCAGTCTAAATCTCAAGAAAAAGGGAACATCTGCAAGCAGAAGGCAATCACAGCTGTCTTAAAGTAAATTATGTGGGAGGATTTGCAGATAAAAAAAATGAAGTGCATTTAAAATAGTAATTTTTGAGTATTCAAAGTTTGAGATTTTAAGAAAGAATAAAATGTATACTTTCTGCATAGGTATGGTCAGAGCCTCCTCAGTTGTACAAGCAAAAATTTTAACTCATTGCAGAGAAATCAGCAGAACCATTACACCTCTGTGGATTTGAAAAAGTAGAACTTGGCCAAAAACTCTTTTCTAAGAGGAAAATATACCTTTGCATGTTAGCTAGTGAAAATAAGACAACCTATATATATATATATATATATATATATATATATATATATATATATATATAAAAATGTTCATGTCCATTCCACCATCATTTACCTGGGAAATATTCTCTTCATTTCAATAAGACTCAAAAGAACCGTATGTGATAATGTGAATTACTTTATTATTGCCTTAATGCAGAGAATATCCAAAGGACCTAATCCAGCCTAGTTTTTGTCCTATGAAAGTGTTCAAGGTCAGGTTGGACAGGGCTTTGAGCAACCTGATCTAGTGAAAGATGTCCCTGCCCATGGCAGGGGGGTTGGACTAGATGATCTTTAGAGGTCCCTTCCAACCCAAACCATTCTATGAATAAACAGAAGAATGCATCTTTGTACTCAGAATACATATTATGGTGTCCCTTATGAACAGTCTACAAAAAAGACAATAACATTTTATGCCATTTTGGGGGGATTTTCCAGTAAGAACTGACAAAACAGGGAAAGCAAAGAGTTAACGAGAATGTGAAAGCTATTCAAAGCAAGTTGAAATTATCAGACATTTTGCTAATAAACAGTCACACATGCTCTGCCCACACTAAGCTTTACCATGAATGCTCACAGCTTTGCTGCAGAGATTCAGACACATCTAGATCTAGATCCCTGCTCGGAGCATAAAATCAAGGGAATTCCCAGCCCCAGCCAGGAGAACAGCACTGCAGGAAGGACCCGCACCCACAAGTCTGGGAACTGGTTTCAGATACAGGAGCCAGAGCTTGGCCTTTTTTCTTTATGGTGGCAAAATGTTACAGTGCTTATCTGTACTGAAATTTGGTATTTGCCAATACAAAGGAATCAAGCTGGGCAGAGGTCCCCTCCAAACAAATGAAAGCACGTGCGCTATGTTTTGTACTCCTTTTCCAAAGCTTTAGCCAAATCCTCGATTGCCAAAGCATCAAAAACCTCATTTTTGGTTATTTACAGACTCTTCCTCAGAAAGTGCACCACGTGAATCAAAAACTCTCTACTTTGCCTGCCATTCGAGGGTTTTTAATAGATCTTGCGGTAGTAAGTACTCAACTTTTCCTTATGACAAAGGTTCTATTTTGAAAAATACAAGGCTCAAAACCTGCAACACAGTCCTCAAAGAAAATAAGAAGAAAGTTTTAAACCAATGTGCATTCAGGAAGCTCCAAGAAGTCAGCACTCTCCATCTCTGATGCATATTCCTATTTTTATTGTATTCATTCCCTAGAAAAAACACCTACCCATCACTGCATTCCTTTTTCCACCAGCTTATCAGTGCACACCCTTGACCACAGTACAAAAAACAGCATTTACCAACACTCTGCAGGTGAAAGACTATTCTTCTGTATAAATTATACATCTTAGGAACTCAGCATTTCTTTCACACTGAAAACCTATTCAAGCCTTCCCACATCTGTGGGATAAGTGGTTTGCTCCAGCCAGGGGGGCCGACAAATGCTGATATTTCAAGAAACCTAATCTCTTAATGATTGGGATCAGACGAAGGGTATGGTCATGAAAGAGACAGCTTGAAACAGGCCTAATCTCCAGCATATCTGAACCTACAGACGGCAGAGACGCAGCGCTGCCACCAACGTAGCTTCGACTGACTGTAATCTTGCCTCCCCAAGGGTGGTCCGAGCAAAGCAATTGAACTGCACACAGAAAGCTTCTGTCCTAGGAAAGTACAGCATGGCTGGCTAGGCTGGGCACTGGCAGGAGCCAAGCAGGTACCATCTCCATCAGATGACGGCAACATGAACCTGCCGACAAGGCAATATTCCTGCAAGACTCCCATTTCTTGCTTTCCAGACTGCTGCTTTCCCTGGCTCTGCCATCTCACTGGTGCCTCTGTACCTGAAGATTTCCTGACTGGGCAGCCCTATGCTGCCCTTCCCAGTTCATGGTCACAGACAGGCTGTTACTTTTTACAGAGGCACTGAATGTTTTCTAATTCACTCCCCCGTCAGCCAAATACAACACTGATTAGGCACTGGGGCACACAGTGGAGGCTCAGCTTTTCCAGTCAGCCCACTCGGGGCAGTGATACATAAGGGTACATCCCCCTCCCTCTCCTCCAACAGAGCCCCAGTTGTCTGCCCTGCAGCAATAAGCCACCATCCTCTCCACTTCCTTGCAAAATACAAGCTTAACCTCTCACTACAGAAGAGTATGTGCTAATTGTGACCGAAAAAAAAAATTATTTAAAAACTTTGAGTTGTAAGCATGCTAAAACAAGTTTAAACTTTCAAGTTGAATTTTCGGTTGACAGATAAACTAAACCAATGAGTCACCATATGTACCCAATGTCCAAAACCAATGGTATGCAATCTGCAACACGGCCCTCCTACACTGATCCCCGAAATAAGAAAAGAGACCACCCCGACTGTATACAGAGCAGTAACGTAACCAGAATTAATCATTTCTGAGAGGGCTGAGAAGAGACACTGTCATGCAGCTGACCCACGGAGCATTCAGCCTGAGAGAGGGCCATCCTCCCTGGGACAGAGCACATCTGCAAAGCAGGACATTTTCCAAGCTAAGACCTGATGTGTTTTTCTGGCAGAGGAAACAGGAGCTGGGAGGATTATGGTTACTTTCAAGGGGCCTGGGAAGGTGGGGGAGGGAGGTCAGGCACCCGGGGCACATTCGCACAATTATCCAGGCACCAAAAAAAAAAAAAGTGTTATTCTGATCCTTCCTTCAGCAGAACAGCAGCAGCATTCAGCAAGCCGCGAATTTACTTCGTGGGAGTTGCTCCAGCTCTTTCAGGGAGCTTCTTCTGCCTGTACTAGGTTTTCTGTCTGATGTGCCTTTTATTAACTTACAGAGCATGCATATAAGTGGAGGCACATGGGGGCTGGGGAAGTGACAAAGCAAGGGTGATTAGCAGACTGGCATTTCAGGAGATAAACTGAGTTTTTCCACAGTACTCATCACCATAGACTATTTAATAATAAAGTAACTGCAGAAAAAAAAGACTTAAGACTGTCACTCCCCATTAAACTTGATTCAGCAGGTTAAAGGATGACTGGTCAGTTTTTAAATACTCCAGGACAGAAAGACTTCTGTTACTAGAGTTTCTAACACCAGAGTCCATTCTGGGTGGCAGAATACTTACGCCTGCAGTTAAAGTGAAGATTACAAAGGAAAGACTGATGCAGAAGCCACTGAACAGAAAACCAACATGATAAAGTTAGCTCCATGCTCCCATTAGTAATCCACCCTAAATATCCTACAGAAGACAAAAGAATCAACATCTAGCTGTAACCCTGCAAAAACACACCCATCCAAGTGTAGAGTTTAGGCAGGTTGGGCCAAAAGTCTCAAAACAAATTTCTGGATACTCCAATAATTGAGTCTTCATTTAAATATCTGTGATGGAAATAAATGCTTATCTTTCAAAAATTTGAGATTTAAAAATTTAACTGAAAGTATAAGCCCAAAGACAGCATGGAAGATAGGAAACCTAAACAATAGCTTCAATGACAGACTGAAATGACAAAGAAAGCATCACAGAAAGAAGTTTGTCATTTTTAAGGAAGTTTCGACTACTTCATTTCACCTAAAACTTCTTGCACATTGACTGTCATGTACCCACAACATTTGCAGTGGTACTCACTACCTGCTGCCAATAGCAAAGCATACATTGCTCGTTCCCATTAGGATGAGCAAGGCTAGCTTTAAAAATAAGGCTGTATTTTGATTTCTGAATCTGAAGGTTACTGTACCTGTTCCAAGCAATTCTGTTTTAGTCATTTGCCGTGTATCAGAAGGCCTGAAAGAACTCAGGGTTTTCCCTGGAAAACAAGCCTCAAAATTTTTTCATCAACAGATGTCCTTGACACAGTTATGATGTTTGTGGCTTACTCAGGGACAGGTCTGAAGGATGCCACACTTGACAAGATCCCATCGAAAGAAAAGCAAGTCGGACCAAAATCTGGTGGCTGATTTAAAGAAAACAGCCCCTCCTGTTCTGAAGACATAAACTGGCAACACAGAAGAATTTTCTTTAAAGTTCTGGTATTAGACTCTACTTTTTATGACAAATGAATGCAACTAAGATAGTTGTTTCACTCTGTGGTGCAGCAGATACATTCCAATTGCTTTTTAGAGGTGGAAGTGGTTGTGATGGGACTTCTGTACTTATTGACCAAATCTTAAATCCCAAGATCCTTAAATCTTAAGAAAACCATCTATATAGTACTATTTGCCATCATGAAATAAGTATTCTCCAGCAATATGAAAAGCTGGGTTTATGCCACGGGCACCTTACTTTTACCCAGCAGCTGGCAGTGCTGCTGAAGCAGTGTCTGAACAGCACTCAGGAAGGAGCTCCTGCAAGGGACGATCTTGCAGGTAACCAAAGTAAGTTTATGACAGGCAATGAAGAAAGTTTCTACAGTCCTCTACAAGATCAGAGAGTTGTGATGTTACACAGGAGGTTCAGAGTTAGGGAATTCACTTAAAATGTATGTTAAAGGGCAGGAGAGTACAATGGGAACCTCTGCCAGATCTGCTGGCAGTTCTGTTCTCACCCTCTGTTTGCTGCTGCCCTGCAGCCTTCAGTCAGACACTTGTCTTCGTCACTGGGAAGACACGTCCATTTAACAGCAGAAACAAAGATGATTCATGAATGCACATGAATTGATATTTCCCATGGAACAGAAGAAACAAAGAGAAACCAATTCTAGAAATGAAAAGTTTCTTATAATGTTTTACAGAAACACACACTGATTGTCCTTGGCAAAAACCACAGTCTTTAAGGCAAAGCTTGTCTGTGTGCAAGCCAACAGGCAGGCACATGACTTTTTTTTCCCTGAAACACATCTTATGAGTCAAGAAGTAAAACCCCACAATTTGCTGTTTAGCAACATCACCACCATCATCAGTAGTCTTTACATAAGTTAATAAATAGACATGATAACACCATTAATTTAAAGGAAAGCACTTGACAATTTATTTCTACCCTTTACATCCCAGGTATAAATTCCATCCCCTAAGACAACTGGGTTCTGATTTAAATTACTGTAGCCTACAGCTTGAGTAGAGCTGGTCAAAAAGTTTACTTAAAATTTGTGTTTTGTTTAACAGTTTTATTGGGAGAAGAGTTTCTGAAAACTTCAACACTTTCAACCTGAACTGTGGGACAGGAGGAATGCCCCAGAGGGCTCCCCTTGCACATCCCAGCACAGCACTTGCCAGCTGTGCTGCTCTGTTCCTGAATTACGAGCCCTGTCTCACCAGGGTCATGGCAAACAGTGAAAACCAGATCTGCTCTTTCACCAAGGACTACTGCTTCATTCAGCTGATCACTGATCTGGCCAAAATAACTGCATGTGATAATTATGAAGGAGTGTAATGCATGTGCATGATGGACAGAAAGTTAAAATTTAAGACCTAAAGTTGGTAGCCCTCTGAGTGTCCCCTCTCACAGATTCTGGTAAGATTCAAGAAGCACTTCTGATTATTTTCACCACCATTTCTCTAACAGCTGCACCACTTGAGCTATTCACTCTCCGAGTTTTAAAGTAATAGCTGAAGTGTATTATTCTACTATTTTATTCTCATTATAAATGAAACGCCCAAGCCATATTCACTTAATACCACAGAGAAAAGAGAAACAAAGAAGAAAAGAGAAGAAAGGTCACTATCAGGCCAAGATCAAGTCTGGAAAATTTCAACTTGAGACATGAGCATTTCAGGAAGTTATAAGCAACTGGAATAATAAAGGAATTATAACTGAAACACTGCAAGAATTTTAACTATACCTCTTGCTATGCCTACCAAGTATTATTTAATGCATTTCAACAGCATTCAGAAACTTTTCTTGGCTGACACACGAATGGTCTGCTTTCAAGATTACTCCCAACCTCCTTGAAAACAAAGAAGAAAAGGATAGATTGTGTTGGTCACAGCCACAGCTGATGGAGATCAGCACAGCTCCCTTGCTTTCAGTGGCATCAGTGAGTCACAGGAAAAGGGAGCAAAACCAAAATCCCCCAACTTGTAACAGCTCATCTAGTTTACTTCTGCGTTGCTTCCTCCCCATCACAGAAGTACCATGTCAGCCAGCCTCTCACCAGGGCAGCTAATCAAAACATGGCCTGTTCCGATGCCTCCTGCAAGGGTATACAGAAGCAAAGAAATATTTTTCTCCAATTTAAGAGAATTTGCTGTTCAAAACACAAGTTCAACATTTTTGTTCCCACTCCATCCCAGCACATTCCCCTCAACTCCTTGCCCTGCTCCTCACAGGAGGGCCATTAATCGAACGAAGCCTAATCAAAGTTTTCCCTGCCTCTCTCCAGAACAGATTTATAATTGTGAACAGACTAAACGCACCTTTTTTTCCCTTCACTGCTCTAGAGGAACACAGGATCTAGAAAGGCATCCTGTAATTGCTGAATTCCTGTTGAAATAATCCTAGAACAATTATTTTTCCAAACAGTGCTCTGTTAAAATTCAGGCATCTTAGGAAATTCTGCATGCCAACCCAGGCATTTAAATGTCTCCTGCAGAAAAACCCCAATGTTTCAAGTTCACTTCACTTGACTCCACTTAGCAAGTATTTGCAAAGGGCAGGAATGCCTAAATACACCAAGTTTCTAACAGGACACTCTAGAGGCACTGCCACCAGCATCTTCATTTAAGTTATTTCCACACACTGTGATACTGTGTTTCAGTCAGAAACTAGGTCGTAAACTTCTCTATTGGAAAGCGTTCATAGCTGTTTGGACTGGATTATTCTGTTCAAGAGGTTATAATAATAAAGGAAGCTTGCAAGTGTACTTTTTCCAAACTTTTGGTATGTCGTTGCCAGTTTGAGAAATTGGCTCATTACTTTTCCTTGTTTGGCTCCTCCGTTCTTGATTCCTTGTTTGCTTTGACCTTTTTCTGGACAAATATAAAACTTACTGTTTCACCTAATTAACATGAGGGAGAATATAGAAAACTTTCTCATTTATTCCAGTTCCAGAATCAGTTTTACAAAAACATTGTCAGAGTTTCAAGAAGCATTCAGATGTCGAGTCCTGCCAAAGTTTACAATCTAGTTATATCCTGCTACAGAAAAAAAAAAACCCACTGCTCTGTTTTTTCAATTTTATACAAGTCTCTGGCAAGAAACGATCCACCTCCATATATTCACATGCATCCAGATGATCTGTGGATAAACCTTATTCTCTTTAGTCTAATTAAATTGGCTAACTCACTTTCTCCCCTTCCAAACACTCCCAACACATTTTTCTCAGCCACTCCTTCCTGCACAGGCAAGCACAGCAGTGGATTTGCTTCTTCTCCCCACCACCACCCCTTCTTGAAGGCTTAAAACAGCGAGCAAACAGTTCAACCACAGTTCTAATATTGCAAAACTTTTTCATTTGAGGTTAAATAGCTGGCCATTTTGCACCACAGGCAAGTTCAGTGTCCATCAGCCTCCCAGAAGGGATTTAGGGGCAAACCTTTGCCCATTTTCTGGGGACTTGAGGAACAAGGTGCCCAACAGTTTCCTCTAAGTGAGAAAGCTGGCTTGGCAGTCTTTTACATGCTTTTCCATAAGCCATCAGAACAAACGCAGTGGAGTAGTCTTCAACTGAAAATGCCTTAACTGATATGCTACATCCAACTTGCCTTTTATCTCATAAGGATTCAGCTGAAGGCTTTGCACACCGAGACAATCCTTTCTAAGAGCTGCCTTATCACTTTCTGCCCCAAATATAGACACGGAAGGGAAAATGAGGGCAGATGGGATGGAAATAAGTGTACAACGTTACGTTGGTTCTGTAATCAGGAACAGATATTAAGTCCAAGATCTCCACTGTGTTTTGAAGAAAAACAGAAATGGAGAGTAAAAGTAAACCCAACTTTTACCCAGCTGCATAAATTCTGTCTCCCAAATATTCTCTGCCAACAAGGAGAATCAGTATAATTAAATTATTCTCCTTCAACTAGCTCTAAGATTTTAGCTAAGAGTTGGTTTTGGTTCTGCTTGCTTTTACAGAATTTTAAAAGCCTTTACTCTTAAAAGTGTAGTACTCTATTCTGTACTTAGCACATTCACGGTATCAAATTTTACCTTTTCAGAGAGGCTCACCTTCAGCAAAGCCATAGCCTTTTCCAGTTCAGCAATCCTACCACAGTAGTTAACATCATATATATTGCACAGTGTATTTTTGTGACCCCATCTAAGTCAGTCAGGTGGATTTATGCAATATTCACACTCCTTCCATAGCCTTGACGCATTAGCTGGAATATGTGCAGTCAGGTCCTCAGTACAATGATTTTGCAGCAAAGGCACTATTGGATAATTCCTTTTTTCTTTTTAACCCATCTAAAGTGTCTGTGAATCTGAAAACAACGTTTTAAATGTACAAAAGAAAAACAACGAGAAAAAAAATGTAGTTCAATTCTGATTAATGGTCCTATATTTTAATGTGTTGCTGGGAAGCTCAACCCACCGAGTGTCCCCAGGGTATTTTAAACTTATGATGGCTTCTTCCACACGATCTTGAATTCTGTCAGGGAAAAAAGTGGCCAGGACAACTGCCTCAGCTCAGGAGACAGAGCATCTTCCCTGTTGCTTTCTGGAACTCCAGGAGGTACAGAACATAAAGGCCACACATGCCCCAAATCATTATTAAAAAAAATGGGAAATGACCTCAAAGGGAAAAGCAAGACAGGTCTGAGCAGCTGCCTCAAATCTACACATTAGGAAAGGCACCAGCAGCGGGAGAGCCACAGAAGCCCTTCAGTTTCATTTCATTTCAGGAAGATTTTAGTCTAGCTATTTAAAAAGATGCCTTCTTTAGAACTTAGCACCCATCGTCCTTTCCCACCACTCCACTGAAGCAGGAAGGGCACTGTTCAACTCCTGACTCTCCCAGCACGTTGTCCTAGTCCCCAGGTTAAATGAAGTTAGCAAGTAGGATGTTCAACACTAACTTCAGGGAGTGCTCCCTCCCTCCCCCCAGCATTCAGCTGGGGAATTCTGAACAGCACAAAGTTGCAGAGCCTAAAAATTCACCTGAGTTCAAAACAGTCTGACAAATTCACAGAAGGGGAAAGCATACCCAAGACTACTCAACACAGAAACCACCACTGACTCAGAGGTCCTTAATCTGCAGATCATGAAAGGTTGATCTGGGAAGCAACCATGTACTGGGCTTCCTCCACTTTCCTCTCTTGGCATCAGCTACCAGTCACTCCCTGGGAAAGGAGGCTGCTATGCCTTCCCTAAAGGTCTAGGCTTAACCTGGTATCTTGATCTAACAGATACTGACATTTTGATGCATTTGCTGTGTTTATGCTCTTACAGCCTGCAAGTTGCAGAATACAGTAAACTCTAGGGTCATCCATTTGTATATTTTGTGCCCTTGCCTTAAGACATCTGGCTCCAACCTGAACACAATGCAGTCTTCACTGTATTTATCTTCGCAGTACTCTTACAAAGGAAGAAAAGAAGAGGGCGGTTGGAAGCCCAGAGATACTAAAGCCCATGCGTGTACTAAGACACCACTTACATATAAGTCCAAGTCTTTTCCTTCAGCTGAAATGTGCATTTGGCAGTAACCACCTTCACTTCTGAGCACTGGCTGCCTAGCAGCTCTACATTACCAGCACAACAAGGTGATCCTCATGTGCACAGAAAGCTCAATGTAGCCCCGAGCATATCAGTTGTGAAAAAAAAAAAAAAAAAAAACCACAAACCACCACACACTACTGTGGACACACTGTCTTCTCTACCAGAAATGCAAGCACATAGGTATGTAGGAACTTGCCTCCCACTGACATGGGGAATAAAGAATTTGTCCGTGGTTTCCCAGGAAGCTTGTGACAGAGCAAGAATTGAATCAAGACCAACCTTTGCTTGTCTTTGTGTAGGCTTTAACAAGCTTGGGTTAACTTCCAAGGGTATCAACAACTTCACAACAATATCCTGAATTGGCACAGCCTCAAAGATCAAGTTAAGTTACTTGAACCACTCAAGAAATCCTGAAACTGCCCTTATATTCAGGCCTACAGTTGTAACTGCTAATGTGAAATAATATTCAAAGGTAAGTTAAGGAAATGCTTTTATACAGTGGCAAGGGTAAAGACTATAATAGCAGCAGCATGTTTGTTCCCATCATTCTAATCAATTACATAGGATAATTATGTATTACTAATAATCTTACAGTTTATCAACATCAGGTAACTCTTGTACACAAAATGACTGAGGAAGAGAGTTTGCTACTTTGTGCAAAGAAACACACACACGCTGGTACACATTCTCTTTCCATTGTATTTCCAGCACGTTCATGTCTTTGATAGAAGTGGATTTATTGAGAAAAATGAATCTTATGAAGTTTCTATTTAACAAACTGAGACACATGGAGACACAGTAGAAACCTGCACCAGACTAGTCATGACCACTACACTCTAAGCGCAAAATCTGAGTAAATGAAATTGGATCACAAAGGGCAGAAGAACAGAATTCACTGGAGAGCCAGCATCTCCCCCATGGGATACAGCTGGAATTCACTACAAATACACAAAAAAGTGTTTTGTTTTCCTCTTCATGGACATATTTTTACCAAAGTATTAGCAGACTAACTGGTAAAAAGTTTACTAAGGGGCAAACCTCAAAATTTTTTTACCAGGCCAAGCATGGTTTAGAGAAGTGAAGCCTTCTGGAATAGATGCTCCAATCTGATGTAACTTAAAGTAGATGGAACTAATTCCTGCAGGAGCAGGTGGGTTGATAGAAGAATTAGAAATGACAGACCGTATTTTGTAATAATCTTTTGATCATTAAAACACAATACAACATGCAACATCATCTATTGTCAGTTACCACATCTAGGAGAAAAACCAAAAACCTGCTCACAATGATTTACAGAGAGACGTATGTAAACATTCATGTAGACAAGAGATTTGTATTTTATATTCAGTGAATTTTGATGCTGTAATGTTAAAAAGACTGCTACTATTGAAGCTTAACCAAAACAATGTGAGGAAAGTTAATGAACAACTATACCAAGTGGCATACATCTGATTTCTTACCTGAAGTGTATTCATCAATCATTACTGCTGTCCCAGGATAATGCTTCAACAACCACATAACAAAAAGATCTGGTGAACTCCTAAACGTTTAAAAAGAAATATAAGCATGTTACACAATACAAAAGTCACCAAATCCACAGCAAGTAGAACAATAATACTTCAGCGTTCAGTGTTATGCTGCAGTTGCAAGGATTTTTTTGTTCAGATGATTGGTTTTTTAATCTAATTTTTTATTTAAACTTTTTCTCTATGCATTCAGATGCAATTGTGGTACATGCATCTGAGGGAGAACTAGAACCGCAAGAAACACAATTACTAACAAGACTAATTATAGATGGAAAATCATCATGATACGTAAAAATAGAAGTATCAAAAGAGAAGCAGTCATCCCTAGTTGGTTTAATGATTTGGCAGCTACGCTGTATCCACATATTCACTTGTTGATATTAATTCACACTGTATACAGAAAAGTTTTTCAGTTCTCTCAGGAAAAGAAATAGCATTTCCAAATTATGATTATATTTTAGCATAAGTCATTCTTTTTGTAAACGTGAAACATGTCTTTTCTTAAAATTTTTCCTTTATTTTCAATTTCAGTTGGAAAGTTCTATATTTCTTAAGTGTCTAGGTATAAAGAATACTTTAAAATTCTGGACACAGCATCCTTCAGAGCTGCATTTTGACTTTATAGCCACAACACAAGTACATTAAAAGGCTCTGCAACTTACATTAGTTATACTGTAACTCTGCAAAGTATTCTCTTTCTAAATCAAATACTAAATTGGAAAAACATGCACTGCTAATGTTGCATGCATCTGCTTAATTAACTGAGAGTAACTATGCAGTAAGCTAGCTAGCAAATTAACCTTTCAGATTTCATGTACTGCAATTAACTCCTATATCTGCAAGCATATCACCATAAACTTCATGGGCAAAACATGCTTTCTAGGACACAGGAAAAGTACTTCTTCATAACAGTATGCCAACGGGTCTGCTTTTATGAAGGATGCCACATTTTATTGTGAATTACACCTATATCACATTTTCTCCCTTATACACATTATAAAATTATCTTAATCAAATCTAAGGTGCAAGATGCAATCTCTCAGTAGGTCCCACCCAATTTCTAGCAATCTGTAACACATGAAGAACACTCTGGTTTCTGCTGCTTCAATACAGTTACTTCTCATGGACAGCTCAGCTGCCTACTCCAGTAAATAATGCTAGCGAAGCGTCACTCAGGATATGGCTACAATTGTGTTTCACTATACTTCAGTTATTATGAGAAGCAGCTTACGAAATCCACATGCAGATACCCATCTTGCATCTACAGAATTGAAAATGACTTACCTAATACTAGTATATGCACATAAATGCTTTCATAAAAATTAGAAGTTACTCTAATTTATGCAAGGAAAAATAGATTTGCAATCATTTTTCTAATCTGCGTCCTTTCACATCTCCAATTTTATGTAACTGTCTTAAAAGTCTACAGAACCTCACCACCTACTACACAGTAGAGGCTTCAGTGCAGCTCTATGTTAAGAAATAACTTGAAAAATTGCATGATCAGGTGATATTCTTATTTCATTACTGACTCCTCTCAGTTTGCTCTGCTTACAAATTAAATTGAAAAAAAAATCAATTCACTAGCTCTCAGATCAAACTAGCCTTTAAAATAAAAAGTCAAGTTGTGCTCCCCTCCATTCTCACATTATAGTAGCAGCAACCACCCGTCTTGGCTAATGCGTACCTTCCTTTACATCCACACAACCTGCTCAGCCTTCAGTGAGAGCCCAGACATAACGGAGAGGAAGGTTTCAGGGCAATGAGTTGTTACCCAGGTGTAGCTTAGAGTACACAATGTGGTTGAGTACAGTCTCTGGATGAGATGTGAAACAGAAAGAACCCAGCTCACCTTTCCAAGTGGAGACCAACTTCGCAGCATTTTTCAGCTACAGAATATAGAACATTTTAATTGCTAATGTAAATTAGCTTTATCCAGAATGCATCTTATAATCTTGGTATGCATTCAAGCTATCAAGCAGCTTTTCCAAGAGAGGAAAAAAAAAAATCCTAAATTGTAGTTCCCTGTCCACGTTTAAATCCTGGTAGTGTGAACTCATCAATGCAACAATGAAAGACCTAACATACATAAATAGAGAAGACCTGACAGTTGTACCATTACAGTACCAAAGCAGTGGCTTTGGTCTAAAATTTTCACCTTACAACACTAAGTTTCTGGAAATCCAATCAGATTAAAATGAAACCAGCCCACTCAGGAATACCACGCCAACTGTTTCCACAAAACATGCTTTTAAAACTCAAGTGTCTTCCAACAGAGTCTCTGCAACTTCTGCAAGGTGACCTCTTTCATTAAGACCATTTTAGAATGTAGGAAAAACAGAGAACACCTCTAAAGCACAGGCTGTACCTGAACGTACAGCCACAAAAAAATAATCAAACCAACTAATGATAAAATGAAGTTGATAAAAGAGCATGCCTAATTTATCTGACTGCAATTAGTTCCTACCTTTAGAAGATACTTGCCATTTGTGACTAATTAAAGCCACATTGAGTATTAAAACAAGAGACCATCAGAAACATTTGGCTCAAAGAGTGCTAGAGCAAGGGTATAGCGAAGAACAAAAGTTCATGGAGTTCTATGCAGACTGCAGCTCCTCAGCCATCCCTATAGTTTCAGAATGTGGTCCACAAAATAATCATGAGGAGGAAAAACTGAAACCACATTCCTGAGCATGCAAGCAAGAAAACAACAGGAAAGAAATAAAAAGAGTAGGTCAACATTCAAAGTTTAGTATGATTCTCATCTGGTCACAAATGAAAACCATTGTTAAAACACAGCACAGTGTTGTCCATAGATTTTTTTTCCTCTAAAAAAAGCATTAGGTGGTCTTTTGATGAAACAAAGATTGAGGAATACTTTTACAAATTATATTTCTTTGCAAATATATACTAGATACATAGACATGTCTCAAACGGGCAAAGTCTTTGAAATAAAAATAAGGAACAGAAAAGCGTATGACAGAACCCAAAATGCTTCCCAGTTCTTGGTGCTAAATGTGTGCTCAAGCAGCACCTCAGACTATTATCGGAGATACCTGTTCATGCACCAGCCTTCATGCCTTGGCTTCCACACCAGGAGCTCCTGGCAGGCAACCCAGATGGGTGCTGCGGCATTTTCTAGCCAGGGGTTCAAGGGGTCACCAACCTAGCAACCAGGATTCACTGACCGCCTCCAAAGCCCAAATGAAGCAAAAAACAAAGCTAATATCAAACTTTAACCTTTAATATTAGATGACTTTTGTCTGTTTGATTTCTTAAACCAAGAAGGGCAGTCGCATTAGTCAATTTTAATTACTTGTTTTCCTTCCCAAGGAAATGGATACAAGTATTGCTTTGACTACTCAGATAATAGTGCTGCCTGAGGCTGGCAGTCCTAAAATGCTGGGGAAAGAGTCAAGATCACTATGATCAAAGTCCTTCCATCCTCTCCTCACATCTCCATTAGAGACAGGAAGGCCCTCAACGATCGGACTATTGCCCTGAGTAGTGGCTCCACCCTTCACACCATCTGCTCGAGTGGAAAAGGACCGTACCCCAGCCATCAACAGCCAACAGAGATACTACTGAGTGAGGAAGCCCTCTGCCAGCAGCCCCTCTGCTCTCCCCGACTCCTTGGCAGAGGTGCAGCTTAGAGACAAGACAATGAGGTCTATGTATGCATATCCTCCCTTTCTGCCAGGAATCATTAAAAGCAGTTTGTGCTAGCTGTGTGTCATGGTTTAACCCCAGCTGGCAACTAAGCACCACACAGCCACTCACTCACTCCCCCCCCGGTGGGATGGGGGAGAAAGTCAGACAGGTAAAAGTGAGAAAACTCATGGGTTGAGATAAAGACAGTTTAACAGGTAAAGCAAAAGCCGCACATGCAAGCAAAGTAAAACAAGGAATTCATTCACCCCTTCCCATCGGCAGGCAGGTGTTCAGCCATCTCCAGGAAGGCAGGGCTCCATCACATGTAACAGTGACTTGGGAAGACAAAATGCCATCGCTCCGAATGTCCCCCTCTTTCTCCTTCTTCCCCCAGATTTACATACTGAGAATGATGTCATATGGTATGGAATATCCCTTTGGTCAGTTGGGGTCAGCTGTCCCGGCTGTGTCCCCTCCCAGCTTCTTGTGCACCCCCAGCCTACTCGCTGGTGGGGTGGGGTGAGAAGCAGAAAAGGCCTTGACTCTGTGTCAGCACTGCTCAGCAATAGCTAAAACATCCCTGTATTATCAACACTGTTTTCAGCACAAATCCAAAACACAGTCCCATACTAGCTACTGTGAAGAAAATTAACTCTATCCCAGCCAAAACCAGCATATTGTAGAAAATGTACATGCTCTTCTGGAGCTATGAGATGCATCATCTGGGCACTGCCGGCTGTCAGACTTGGTCCCAGTATAACTATCTACATGATGCCCCTTCTTCCTTTGCACCAAGCAAAGTTTTGGGGCAGAAGATTGCGTGAAACGCATCAGAAAACATTGTTTCCTTCATAAATGCCATCATTGCCTCCTAAAAGAACTAAACTAGGAATTATTTTTCAAGAAAAAGGTCATTTGTAGGCCAGGGACTAAAGTACTACCATGAAGTAGGTCAATCCCATCTTGTTACTGTTCCAAAAGTACAATAATAGCACGAAGGGGGGGGTCAGGGTGGAATAATCATTTGTTAACAATTTTAATAGTAAAGCTTTATTGGTTTTCCCTATGGATTCTCATAGTTATTGTGGTGAAATTAAACGTTTTTCCTCCAAGTGAACTCTTGTTAATCCTTTTATTTAGGTTCAGAGCTACAGTACATGACCCTGCAAGAACATTCATCTACAGTCACAGCTGGAGCTGCAGACTCACTGGCTTGAAGGAATTAATTTCTTTGCAAGGCAGAAGCAACAGAAAAGCCAAAGGCTTATCTGCAAGAAAATCTGAATTTCACCAACTCATACAAAGAACAAGATGAACCCAAAACATATAATCAGACAGCTCATCAAAAAGCAGATGTGGAAAAACTCTGGCACAGAGAAATACAATTTAGAGGGAAAACAATCTAAAGGTCTGTCATACCACAAAACAAGCTTTAGTTCTTTAAAAAAAAAAAAAAAATCTGAATTTTAAAACCAGATTAAATTCAACTCCAGTGAACTGCCATCAAGAGAGCACTCAACCCCAGCCACCCAGCCTTTCGACTGTCTCATACCTTTGACAGTCACTTGCAAGATTTACCTCAAGCCAGTTATAACAGTACCAAGTGAAAAGCCTATTCTTGCTTCAGCTTGGTTGTCAGCTTCTCAGTCCATTTTCTCCCATGTAAGTAAATAACAATAAAAATGTGAAGAATGCTGGAAAGTCAGACTGTCTGGGCATAATGCAGAAGTTTGCCTCAAACAAAAAAATAATACAAAGAAGAACTGTGGCCATCAGATCACTGAGTATAGAAGGATATTGAAACAACTCATGAGCAGGCAGAACTTAAAGCATGAGTGACAACCTGCACTTGGAAGCTAAAAATCTGGATCTTCCACTTTTGATGGTTTTCAAGAAAATACTTCAAAAGCAGTTTTTAATACGTTAACACTGAGAAAATTGAACTATTAAAAAAGCAAATTACTAAGGCAGTGTTCAGATTCAACACTTATTACAACAAGTCTTAGATAAGTACTTACTAGATGCATCACATCTCTGTTTTACACAGAATGCATTGAGACTTATATTAACTTGATCATGCATGCATACATTTATTGCCTTTTTAATGATATGAAAGTTTGACCCATTAAACTGATCAGAAATTTGTATATCCACAAACATTCACAGCAATTTATTTTTAGCATATTTCTAAAAGCTGAGCATCCCTGACACTTTTGAGACCTCAATATCTTGAATTTTTCAAATCACTGCTTTCCTAATCAAGGAATAAAGGGACATAAAAGCTTCATTTAGTGAAAATAATTCAGAAGCAGATTTTTTTTGCAAGGAGAATCTAAGCACAGAAAAGCCATAGTATTTTTAATTCTTGCCCACATTTTAATTTAAGTATTCAACTTGCTTACATTTTCAAAAGAGATGTGCAGCACATTCGATATGAGAAAATATTACAGCCACACTGGAACTCTTACAAACCTCTATCTGAAACAGCATGAGCAGCTCTTTACTAGAATTGTTAAATAATTAGCAACTGTCAAAAAAAAAAGAAAAAAGCCAAATAAATTTCAATTAATCTCATTTAGATCTATGATTTTTATCCATCTGAAGTGAAAATATATTTAATTAAATCATACCAATGATGGAGCATTCTCCCTTTACCATTTCACTATCCATTTATTTTACCCTACTAGTCCATTTAGCATAGCTGCACTTAACACTGTGTTCCCAAAGAGATCCAACTTAGAAGAAGATTCAGGTCAGACTTCACCAATTAAAATTACTCTATCACATTGGCATAGAGCATCCACTAAGGAATCCATATGCAGGAAAGAGCAAGCGCTCTTCAGCCTTTGGATGTTTCTCTGCTGCTATTTGCTTGGATGAGGGCGGCAAGATTTCAGTACGAAAGGCCAAAGGGAGCGCAGAGCCCCTCCACAGTAGTGCTGGAGAGGAGGCTGGAGCTGCCAAAACTACACAGATCCTTCCTCCCACTATACAATCAGGTTACTTTTGAATACTACTTGCTAAACAGCTCTTTCTTTAAAAGGTATCTATCAATATAATTTCATATTAAACTAACATTGCCATGCATTTTGCGAACATCACCTGATAAAGAATGATGCAGTAATGGTGTTCTGATGTTTTTCCTCATCTAGTTTTTCTTAACAGTGCTAATTCCCTGAAAGGAACAAATTCCCCGAGCAGGACCCACCAGGTTACACAGATTAGAGTGGTCTTTGAAGATGAGCTATGCCAACAGCGCTCACGTGTTAATAAGGATGCGAGCAATGAAACCAGAACTTTACACAGAAATATTAAGGATCCCCAGCAGTAACCTGGCTGACCTAATTGTGTCACGTTGCCAAAGCAAGCCAGAAAACTCAATCGATGTTTCTTTCCAAAGTACCAAAATAACACACAATCTTCAAATTAAAAGCTGACTTAATTCACTTACAAAAGTCATCATGAGCTACAATGGCACCACCTCCCCCTCCTTTTTAATTTTGTTCTTTTCATTATCATTATCCCAGGTGGCTTTCAGGAAGTCCCTGCAAACTAGTCACTATTATGAAGATGGCCTATTTTAATCACAGTCCCTTGACAAGAACAGCTAATTATCTAACTTTTCTGTCTGAACTACCAGATGGCTTTAGTTTTATACTTAACTTGCTTTTAGTTTTCAGTAAGTAGTGACATTTGCATATTAGAAAATGTCTGGGATGACACAGAACAGAAACAATACTAGTACCAACACCAATACCTCAGATACAGGCAGAATAGAAACATATGTATCTACTGCATTCTTCCACTAAAATAAAGTCACTTAAGATGGCAGGCATCTTTCACATTTTCTTTTCTTATCGGACTCCCCAAAGGCATGCCAGCTTTCCCTTTTTCTGAGAGGCCACCACCTTCACACTGCCTTCTCCTCTGAAGCTGCAGACCTCCTGGTGCTGGGAAAGAGCTGAAACCTGGGCAGGGGGCATGGGGTGGTGCGGGTGGTGTAGGTTTTTGTTGTTTTGGGTTTTGGGTTTTTTTGTGGAGGTTTTTTGTTGTTGTTCTTTAAACAACACTAACATCCATTTCAAGGAAAGCAAGAGGGCTCCCCTGTGTTGTTCCAGCCAACCCCTTTTAGACTTTCATATTCCTCCTCCTCCCGAGACCCCAGTTTTGGGTGCATCTACCCATCCGAGACAGCAGGAAGCATGTCCGTGCTGCATGCCACAGTCCTGCACACCTCGGTGCTGAGTGCTCGGAAAGCATCTAAGCATGGTGTCTCGTGGGACTACACAAACACTCAAGCTTGGGGGGATTGGTACTGCAAGACTGTCATCATTGACGGTGCAATTAGCAAGTACAGCTTGTGTGTGCTTGCCAGGACATGTACTAAAGCAGTCCAATTTCGGCTAGTTCCAGAACCATGAGTTTAGATGGTTTTGAGAGTATCCACTTCCACATGGCATGGTGCACTGCAGACTTAAAACAGCGAGGGAATCTGGCCTGAGGGCATTGAGGCAGCATTTACCCCTGGTTATACACTAGGAAAATACAGCTGCCTCTGACTAAAGACAGTGGAGATAACCAAAAACAAGTCAAGGCCGAAGACCAGCCAAGTGAAGGAGTTCTGTGCACAGACATAGGACATTATATTTCAGGCAGGCAAAAACCACTGGATATTAACCGTAGCAAACATATCCCTTACAAGTCATGCTCATAAAAAATGCAGGCATTTTCCTCTATCTTTCTCACTATACTTAAAATTCCAGAGTTTATTACATATATATATTCTACACTGCCAAAAATCTTTTTTCCAAAAAATAGCAGCAATGCAAACATTGATTTGTTTTTTCTCCTATGGGTTACAATTCCTGTGAATAACTGTAACCATTCAATGATGTTGCAACATTCACTACGAAATAATTGAAGAACCCAGACTTGAGAAAATACCGATGTCCTGACAACACAGAAGGAGTTACAACTTCATTTCTACTTTTTTTTTTTTTTTTTTTTTTTGAAAAAGGAGTCTATGGTCTTGATACAGAAACAAATGGAAAAGCACACAACAGATAGGGAAGAAAACATTATATTCAGGGTCTTAAAAGGGTACAAGAAAGGGCAAATAAGATGCCAAACAGTAATTTTTATTATTTTTTTGTCTTTAGACAGTCACTCACTTTTAACCACCTTCTCTAAAAGGTTTAGGATGTATTTCTATAACAAAGAAAATACCTTCATAATCAGAAATCCAACTTTTACTCATATTAACACTAAGAATATATGTACTTAATTAAATTATACTGGTAGCAAATTCAGAAGGGAGAAATGTTGCCTTTTTTTAAAAGATAGTATTCTAATCCCTGATAAAAATCAGTTACTTCAGTGAAGAACTAGAAACAATAACATTATCATATTACCATAGTTTATAGTATAGCAAGCATCATCAGGTAAGTGTCTCTTGGTACCACCACAGCAACATAAAGATGCCTAAGCATAAATAATAATCAGAGCTTTCTCGGTTTTACAGCAGTGACTCCCAGGCAGGGTAGCAGGAAAGAAACACTGACTGAATGCCTGCCACTCCAGAGACAAAACTGATTTTTGCTAGTGTAACGCCCATCACAGCTTCCATTTGTAAGGCTTCTCATTTCTGAACGTATTGTGGCAAGGATGCTCATTGAATTAATGGAACACCTTTAGATTGACAAACTTGGTAAATTTCTCAGGTTTGGTTTCCAAAACTGCTTTGATCTTTTCATTGCCTAGTGGAAGTTATATCAGGTTTCATTTTCTGCCACTATAGTCCAACTGAAGTCAGTCCTTGGAACAAGTACTCCAATAGAAACCCAAAACAAATAAAAATCCCACCCATCCCCCTTTAATATTTGCTTGAAGGTATTTATGCGGGATTTAGACAAGCAAACCTTCCCAAATGGAACTGTAATTTACATCCATAGAATCCATAACATTAATCTTCCAACAATCAAAGACTGTACTATCTATTTTTAGTAATCTACAGAGTTTTTGGAGCTGACTTAAGAGTCAGTGCTGAGAATAAGAGGTCTTGGGAAGCTGACTTGAGTAGGACTTGTAACGACAATCTCTAGTTATATTTCACAGAGCCCTAGATCCTCCTGAAAAGCCCTAGATCCTCCTGAAATGGAAAACAAGGGTAAGTATTGCCAAGAAAACTAAGTTTGCTTGATTTTTCCCATGTAGTGCTGTTTAGTGTTCAGTTAACTAGCTTGGGTTCTGACCAGTTTGTAACACTGCAGCGTCTGCTGCCACTCCTCAGTTTGTTTCATTAAATCAGTGGGTGAGTGACTACAAGTTATGATTTAAAATGAAGTTTCCTAGATTAGTCAGCGTCTGTCACATAGCCATTTGGCCAACCAGCAGCAGCATGGGTGAGATCTCAGCTGCCTGCCCTGGCTGCCCAGGCAGCCTTGGGCAAGTCAGCTTTAGGCTACATCCTGTTACTGAGCTCAGCTGCACATCATCTCCTTACCTAGAGGAGCCCCTAGCTACATCCCAACACCAGGACAGGACAAGACCCCTGTCTTTTCCATACATCCTGGTTTCCACAGACCCAGGTGGAGTTCAAAAACACCCCTAACAGGGTTAGGGCACTGGGGTGCTCTGCAGCATGCCCCTGATGGCAAACTGAGACACTGCCTGGATGTCCTGTAACTTCAGCTCCCTACTTAAACAAAAAGCTCCTTAACCACAAAAGCGATGTAAAGTTCAACCTATTAATGAACATAAGGAACACAAGCAATAATGCCTATGTAGGCAAATATTGACAAAGGGTAGCAATTTCAAAGAAGTGACTCAAGTACACTCAGTCCTCCTGAGTCATTCCTCTGTGGGATTTCTGCTCCATGGTGACTTTGAAAGAAAGCCTTGACTATCCCACAGCACCTCCTTATGCATATGTATGCTGCCTGTGTCCATTCTACAATCTGAATCACTTCCTGTGTGCAACTTCATTAACTGGAAGCCTCCTAAAAGAAGAGGGAAGGGGTGGGAGGCTGGGAATCTGGAAAAAAAAAAAATTTACAGCTAGAAAGCACACAGATAAGACTTTTTTTCTTGACCAAGACCACCAGATATTTCAAACGTAACAGATAACACCACTAACAGCATATATAAGCTACTGCATGTTAACACTAAACATTTCCTTTCTTTCTTCATGAAAGGAGTCAACTGATTGAATGGGACAAGAAATAATTTCTTCCTTTTATTTTCATCCATCCTTAGTACATATCAGTGCACAATGCTTTAAGTGCCAATAGTCTGACACGGTATATAAAGACCTGTGTTCCTGCAGACATCCATAACATCGTGTTAGAAATCTGATTTACAGCCATATCTTAACATCATCTAATAAAATCACTAACATGGGTGATATACAACAAAATCACAAGCCCTCCAGATACAGACCAGCCTGGGTAAGCCACATGAGTGAGTTATCTTTAGTACTGGAAGGAACTGATGAGGTAATTCCTTCAATAACTTATCAAGAAAATATACAGCTTTAAATCCTAACTCACACTTTATCCCACATAGCAGCAGGAGGGTCTTACTAATTGGAATCTGCAGAACATATGGAGTAGAATACATCCCATCATCCAGCACCTCAAACTATACACGTTAAGTCACTAAGCTTTAGCACACTGTTTACAATTTGCCTTATGAATGTATCACTGTATTTTACATTACTAAAGTGTACATGTAAAGAAAAAAAAAAAAACTTTATTGATGGCAACTAACACAACCATCAGAGACGTAATGCAAAGAAATCCATGACTATACTGCCTTCCCATTGAAGCTAAGCAAGGATGGTGGCTCTATGATCCCCTTTTTATATAAAACAGATTCAGAATTTTTCTTCCCTGCCTTCCCATTTCCTGACTGCATCCTTGTGTAAGGAAGCCTGTGAGCCTTTGAAGCCTCCACCCAAAACAAACATGAATCTTTAACTCTTGCCATCTTCTGCTTTTTGGCCACCCAGTGAGTATCTAACAGGATCCCTTGTTTGAAGGCCACAGAATAATACTAGCAGGGGAAAAGAAAAAGAAGATGAGGTCCAAATATAATAATTACATAGTATTTTTCTAATAAAATATAAAGCTGCTTTAATCTAAACAATATGTTAAGATTTTTATTAATCATCTTTGAAGAACAGGCAATATTCATCAATTTAGCAGAGTGAACCCAAAACAGGTACAAAATCTTTTTCAGTGTTTAGACAAGAATTCTAAAAGTGACACATCTCTCAGATAAATGGGAAGTACTACTCTAATTTTGACACCTCTCCTAAAAGGGCATTCCCCGGACACATACCAACCTGTGACCGACAAAGCTGTCTCTAAGTAAACGATCAAGTCATGTTACCCAGAGCACGCTGTATACAGGGCCAGAGTGTTGAAACCCCAGAGAAGCAGGACCAAGCACCAAGGAGCGGCTGCCTAAAGTTTCTGGAATCCCCAACACATGTTTTGGGAAGCTCCTCTCACCCCAGCCATCGTTTCTGGTGCAAGTGGAACAGTGTAGAGCAAGTGCCATTGTATAGGTGACAATTCAGTGCCAGAAGGATGCTTCCATCCTGTACTAGAGTATGCCTCCCCACAACTTGAAACGTCTTCACTCTAAATCAGGCATGGATTTAGCAGTACAGCTAAAAAAAATATTAGCTGCCTCCTTATCATGATCCAATACTGTGATGGGCTCCTATTTATCTCACATGGTCATGACATACAACTTCACGGTCCCTTTTTATCTCCCCTCCATTCACATTTCTGTAAGCATTTTAATTTCTAGTTTGCAAGGAAGTTTTCATTCTGAAGGATCCTAAAGTGCAGTATAGGTTACTTCTAAAGAAAACCTGGATGTAATTCCAGTTTAATTTCTTTCCACTACAAAGTTATGCAACCCTAGGAAATCCTTCAAACACAAAAATTACACTTCCATGATTTTTCTTATTAAAAGTGACCCGTAATTTTAGGTCTTTCAAACTCTCACATATAGTTATCTTACAGTCATTTATCAACATTTATATTTATCATCCCACAACTGCATTTCAAAACTAATTTTTAAAAGAACACGCAGAAGTGCACTACTATGATGTATCATAACAACAACAGCTTAATATTACAATCATTAATTGCAAACACAGAGATACTGAAATAATGCTCATGCTGATGCATTCTCATAAAAGAAACAGGAAGAGACACTGATCAAGACATATGGATACATACCAATCTTATATTGGCAGCTTTGTCTTTTGTTTACATTCATATGAAAGTCGCAAAGCACATTTCTGGCATTACCCCCCCAAAAATAAGATGACAGCCGAAAAATAGATCGGTACATGGAATTCTATGGTCCACCTATAGCGCTCCTCCCCAGCTCACAAAAATAATAAAGGGAAGATGAGGAAAATATTGCACTGTATAAGTGATCTAAAAAACTTTTCAGAAAAATTAAAGAAGGACATGTTCTGAGAGGAGACACCCTAGATTGAGGCCTTTTAAGAACACTCTCCTTTTCTTATGCCTTCTGATTTGATAGCATCTCTTCATTACATGAAACCCTTTGATCTCCACTTATTTACTGCAGCACCTGCATCCTAGGGCTGGGTTTTTGTTTGTGTTTTTAGAAAAATGTACTACAGGGATACACACTAACCCTGTCCTCCAAAGGTCACACGCAGAGCAGTACTGTTGAGAAAGCTCAGTTGCCTGCTCTGTTTTGCTCAAACCTTGCTACTAGATCTTCACCTACACAAGCAGTGTCTTTCACATATTTAAAAGCAGCAAAGGTCTGTTGTGAAAGCA
The DNA here is from genome assembly GCF_965638725.1 of Aptenodytes patagonicus. Taxonomy (NCBI): domain Eukaryota; kingdom Metazoa; phylum Chordata; class Aves; order Sphenisciformes; family Spheniscidae; genus Aptenodytes; species Aptenodytes patagonicus. The sequence goes on along the minus strand of NC_134950.1, from coordinate 103,884,629 downwards.
GATCTGTGTCTCATGTCAGAAGGTATAGTGGCAGCATATAGCCCAAAAGAATTGCAGAAGTCCATATAGTTTAAGATACAGAAAACCAAGGTTCTTAAACAGAGGAGGAGAAATAGGCTGTTAGACATACCATTTCTGCAATGAAACAGTATGATATGCACAAATAATATAGGTCACGTCAAAAGCAGGAGAAAGTAGTGATGTGAAATAGCTGTGCAGAAATGAATGCTATAGTCAAAAAACATGTTTTGCAAATCAGGGCAATGAATATTTGATCCATAGTGACAACCCTATGCTATTTCTTTGAAGTGTGAGAAGAACAATAACGGTATTTCAGGTAAGAAGGTTCTGGATGTTAAATGACCCAAAAGGTAGGAAATTGCATATAAGAAGTGTACTGCAATGCCCCGACTCAAGTAGCCAACAATATCAGGATCCAGACTCTGAGTCCACTGACAGCAGTAAAGCATGCATCTGCAAAATAAATCCAGAACCGCTTGTACACACTAAGCTCAAAATACCATCTAGGTTTTGCAACAGGGTACAAGGCAAACTGGTACAACATTTTATATCCTCAGCTACCATCACTCAGTGCTACAGATCACTTGATAGAACTTATTCACATGTTCAACAATACTATTCAAAGAATTATTAGAAAAATAAATAATGCTTGTGTACATTCTAAGCATAAACATATCAAACTATATTTCATGGCACTTAATTTATTTTCCAAAAAACTAATAACTTTTTGTAAACATAGGCCATTGTAACATACAGTAAGTACCTCACTGTGTGAGCAGACACGGTACTAGGAAAACACTACTGTCATCTTTTTTTCTTCCCCTACACTGTCTACCACTGCCATTCGTGTGGAACCAGGCATTGCTCTCGCCTTAAGGCAGTGCTGCTCACAGCTCCCTAGTTAGCATATGGAAAGAGGAAAACTTTCCTAAAGAAAACATCTTGAATACATGTTAAGTGCTGAGAATTTAAGAAAGATACCCAACAGAATTACCAGTTTTATTAAAGCCAGAAAACACAGAATGTGCACACAGCAAGGAAAGAAGGGGCTAAGCTTGTCCATTTCTCGCTAAATCTCCATTTTTTAAAATTCTGTACGAAGAATGGGGGATTCAGCCTGACCCGCTTTGCTGCTGCCTCATCTTCCCTCCATCATGTGAAGAGTTCACGTGAAAATAATCCCTCTTCACTCACTACATATTCTCTGTAAAGCAACATATCAGCTGAACAAAGCACATCATCTCAACAAAGGTATTTGATGGTCATCTTTCAAACTGAATCCTTTTTCTGCTATTGACTTATACAGTGCTAGATACCAGCTGCATGGGGTAGGGAAAATTATCATATATATACACCATGAATAAGAACGTCCTTATGTGAGGTTTTGGCTATTCAAAGGCATTCCTTCCCTTACCAGTAACTAGAATGTGAAAGTAATCCTCCTCCCCTGAAAAATTTCTTTTATTGGGATATTTGTTTCAAATTAATCTAAAATAACTAAATCAACCAACAAATCTAAAATAACTAAACTACCATCTACAAATGCAATCTGCTCCTGGTCAAACATTTAGTATTTTTATTTGCAGAAGATCAAAAGGACTTTTGGAGTAAAGCACTTTTTCCAAAGGCCCTTGGTGCAAGCTCAATTTATTAAAACTTATCACTGACAACATTAATATATTCCTTTCTGTGAGATCCAGTTCTGCATTCCCCATAGAAAGTACATCAACCTCTTAAATAAGCAACCCATATAGGCTTGCTTCCAGCTGCTTGTAAGCAGATGAGACTGAAAATACTTCAAACCTGGAGGTTGGAACCAGCTGCTGTCTTTAAAAAAAGCATTTGTTTCATCCCAACATCCTTGTCAATATGATAAAAATAAATATTCTCACAATTTGAAAAAGTCTTCTCCTTTCCTGAGTCACAGAAAAAGAATTAACCTTTTATTTGCAGGAAAGCATTCTCCAGTCTTAAGAGACTAGGATAGTAATAAGAAAAATCCGTAAGACACCAACAAAATTAATATGGATTAAATGTGCAGCTAAAAAAAAAAAAAAAGTGGTATGTCTTTGATATTTCAAAAAACCTTCTTGAAATAGGAGTTGGCCAGAACTTGTCTTCTGGGGTACTTAACTTCGTGATATTGAAAGAAAAAAAATAAATTTTCATACTTGAGATTCATAAAATAGTAAACGTCTTTGTAAGGTAAATCCATCCATCTTCTGTATCCCCATGCAGGATTTAGAAAGAGACCATATATGGAACATTCCATGTATTTTGACCACCAGAAGTGTTCATTTCTACACCAGAAGTCACCTAGCTATCAATACCGGTGGTAGGAGTAAGTATTAATCCAACACCAAAGCACATAAATCATCATTTATTAAAAGGAAAAAAGCACAGACAAAGAAGTGGTAATGACTACTCCTAAAAGAGCTACCAGGGACCACTGTTCCACAGCCTTGATGTCCTCGGGAATTCTCCCTCCCACTCACAAATAAGTAGCAGGACTGTAGTAGACAGCACTTGCTTACTTGGAAGAAAGGAAAAAAAAAAAGCACAAGCATTTAGTGTGTTTTTAGCTGCTTTTTGCATGATTTGATCTCTGGCAAGAAGCCTAACAGCAGCTGCCACAGTGTGTCAGCTCCCCACAGACCTGAAGTGTTCTATGGGATCGTGGTTTGGGAATCTTCAGACCAGGTCATTAGGAAAAGCCATTAATAACGGCGTTACAAACCCCAGTCGGTGATGGCATACAGCTTTAAGCAAAAACATCCTTTCTAATTAAAGCTATGTTTGCACTCCAGTTAGACACTGACATTTAAGAAGTCTCACACAAGAGGGTCCTAAAGAAAAACACGCACTAAATATTTATTTTAATTTAAATACAAGCACGACTCAGTTTTTGGGTAGGTCTCAGCCTCTGACTGCAATTCCCCACTGGCAGCCAGGTCAGGGATCAGCGATGAGAACGGCCGAGCTTGGCGGACGGTCCCACTGCAGAGGCAGCCCAGCGCCGGGGCCGCAGCCAGCACCTCTCCTTCCCACATCAGCTCCCTCGGCCCGTGAGAACAGTTTGGGCTGGCCCGGCTTTATGCTAGTTCATGCTCAAATCAGCATGAAATCACCACTGAAAAGGCTGCTCAGTACCATGGGGGGAGGCACACTGCCTCTTCCCCCATTCCCCAGGCCGACGCTTCTGCCCTCTCTATATTCTTCACAGCACAGCGACATGATGCAAGTATGAAGCCTTTTAGATTAATAATGAGAACAGGGCAACGGTCTCCCTGGACTGAATCCATTTTATGTGAACTATGAGAACTTGGATTTCTTTCAGTAATGGAAAGAAATTAAATGCAAGGAGTAAGAGGAGGTTTTCCACACAGGCGTTTACATCTCCAAGGAAAGAAAGGGGAGAAGACCCACACAAAGTCATTTCTGATGCATGTCATGGGCCAAACTTCTAAGCTCTCTTCAACCTTTTAGTATTTCCCTCTTTGTGCACTTAATAGCATTGCTCCTACTGATTTTACATACTGCTTTTATTGTGCTCTTTTATTATACTTCGATAAGTCTACATGCTTGGAACAGAACAAACATCTTCACCAAGGAAATGGGCACTCAGGTTTGAATGCATACACAGTGATAATGAAAACAGACATAGGGAAAAAATTGTCACAGTTTATGGTCACAGTTTTATTAATAAGCCACTATGCCCCAGGTGCAAGCCACATGCATTCTATTTCCAATGGTGTCAGTGTATTAAGTTTAGCCCTAAAATTCTTGGATTAAAATAAATATGGGATATTGGCTTTCCTGAAAAAATAATACATTTATTTTAAGGCATGGATAACCTTTGTCCCCATGAGAAAGAGGGAGGTACTCACTAAAGCAAGCACAAAAATTATTCCAGAGCACATCTCTTCTACAATATCATTTCTCTCCTCTTTTCTCTACAGGAGTCTTCAGTCTAGGAATTGGCAAGAGTATTCCCTAGTCCTCAGGCAGGCTACCAACTTTGAATGCAGAAGCCTGATGGAAACTGTTTTGGAGATCCCTATAATCCACCAAAAGGCCACCAGGTGCACAGAGGTCTAGGCTAACCTGTAGCCTCTTTTAATGCTGAGTGAGTTCAGCCCCGCTGCAACTAGTAAGGTGAGTAGATACGTACAAGTTCCAAATGCAAAGAATTTCATTGAACGATAGTTACATCTATATGGGACAAATTCTTTCTTTTTACCTTTCTGACACTACAATATGTTACTGCTTTCACCTTGTTTGATAAGTGTTGCCCAAAAAATGTCCGAGACCTTTGTTTTCCTATTATTGATGAGATTATTTTCATAAACAAAAGACATGAGATTAATCTATTCTAGCCATTGCCTTAGTGAGAAGCAAAGACTGGATAGAAGAGCTGACTGTCAAAAAATCACTGCATATGTCACAATTTAGTGAGAAGAATCAAATAGGCAAAAGTAAATGCAATGGGGACTTTAGGATCTCAGAATGGTAAATTTTGAGAAACCAAGGAAATTAGCGAGGTTGTGCTCAAACACTTCAGTTCAAACACAGACATATCTCATTTCAGAAGTACAAATGTTATTCACGCTCCCATTCCAAGCGAGGAGGGAAAAAATGGCAAGGAAAGATTGGAGACTTGCTCGGATGAATGAACACTTTAAACAGGATATTGAGATGAAGTCCAGACTCTACAAAGAATGAAAAGATTAATTAGGAAAGAAAACAATGTCTCAGGGGTAAGAAGTGTTGAAACTGTAAAAGAGGACAGAAGCTCAGCCGAAGGGAACCCGGCCCAGACAACCAAGAATGAGTTTGCCACGCGTACAACTTCTGGAATTTCACTTTGGCCGCTGTCTGGCTCGGGAGCACCAGCAGCTGGGCACAGGGGCAGCATGACCGGGGGGAGGGACCGCCTCCCCAGACACTCCCAGCCCAGAATAATTTAGATTTATATCTACACGGCCTACTAATTCAACTAAAGCAATTACTCTAGATGTATTTTGCTCCCATTAGGTAGAGAGAAAGGGGCGGGAAGTCCAGTTGCACTGGACTGAAGTGTTTCACACGGTGCTAAGCAGTCAAGCAGACTGAAGTGCTGTAAATGACACAGACAGACTATTTTAGAAGTGGAGAGGAAAGGTGAAAGACGACCACTGCCTAACCATTTCTATCATCACATAAATGACGCAGGCCGAGGCAGTCAAGCTGAAAGCCTCAGCAGGTCACAGGCTCAGTGTGACAGCTGCCAGGGTATTTCTGATGCTCGCAGTGGGCTCCGGCTACTCCTCCAAACAAAACAATCTGCTGCATCTTCTCCCACGCATTTCCTGCCAAGCACGAGGCCACGGGGCCCAGAGAAAGTTACTCTAGATAGATTTTTCCATAAACATAAGTCATAACTTTTCTTCTTCACAGAGTAGTGTACTACGAAACAAGGGAAACAAAAATGCACCAGTAGCCTCTTCGGAGCAATAGCTTCTTCTACTATCCTCTCTATTTTATTATAGTTGCAGTACCCATAATATTTTTCTTTACACTTCACTCCCTTCATAACCAAAACTTAATAGTTAGACAAATCTAGATTTAGAAACATGCTTATTTCATCCTCCACCTATCTGTCCATCCATGTACAGAAATACATTCCATAGAAAAACCTTGCTTTACTGGGCTAAATATGTACACATATATATATGGGGGGGTGTTTTGTTTTGGGGGATTTTTTGCTTTTGGGTTTTTTTTTTAAAGGCATGTGAGACTAAAGCCAGCAGTTAAATGATAAGCTTGCAGGTGGGAGGATCTTTTTTTTTTTTTAGTTTCTAATGATGTTAAGAAAACACACAAGTACAAGAAATTAGAATTACTCAAACTTAATTTTAAACAGTTTTGATTCAGATTTTTCTAGAATAACAACTTGGTAATCAGTTAATCAAAAACATTTTGAAAGGCATTCATTCACAGAACTTCATTCATTCAGGGTCTTAGAGCATGCCTGCCGTGACCAAGGTGCATGTATAAAAATTACTGCAAAAACACATCCATGCATCAACTGAACCAATGTGACTGGTGCTCCCAGAAACTCAAAGCCTCAGACACACCCCACACCCTCCAGGAAACTGGCTTTGCAACAGGCCATGAAGGTCAATGCATTTATGCTCTCCCACAGCCTAAGAAAAAAAAGTAACTTCAAGAACATGACATCCACACCAAACCATGCTACCTCCAGCTGAAATGGGCTCTCAGACACTGAAACCAAGTGTAACCAACTCGTAGTAAGAGAGGCAAAGAAAAGGGAAAGTGATTTTAAAATCCTCTTGAATGGCACTCAGAAGTAGGCAGTCAAAAAAAACCCACATACACTTGTAAGTAAACAGCCCATTTTACAGTAGCATCAGCTCCTGTGGAAATCACGGTAAGTAACCCCAGACAGAGTGCATTAATGCAATATCCAATGGCAGGAGTTGACAACTGCATCAAGGCTTACAAAGAAGCAAAATCAGCTCAAGGAAGGACTAGAAAAACACAGTAACATGCCATGTGCTATTGAAGCACTTCACAGCACAATGCTCCAAGCAGTGCACCTGTAGATGGAAAATTTTGTGGGGCAGGAGGAGAAGATGCACAATCAGAAGAAATAGGAAGAAAAAGTTGCCATTTCTGTGCCTAATTTCCTGTGAGTCAACCAGTATCATCTTTATCTTAATCAAATGAAGTTCAGCTACTTGATTCTGACAAACTCTAGCCCTGCCCCAGCTGCAAGAAAGGCCAAACAGCTGCAAAATCAGCTGTTCTTGTGCTAAGAAACACAGGACAGGTGGCAGAGTCCCAAACAGCCTTGGCTCTCTGCTCAGTACCACTAACAAATTGCAAAAATGGTTTTACCAGTTCTGGACTTTGCTACCTCAGAAATTGCCTGCTTCCCTAATCAGCCAAAACTAGGGTCAGGAACAGTGATAAAGGTGGAAGAGCTTGCCAACAGATGAGCACAACCATGAAGGTGGCATTGGAGCAGACTTCTCCACACAGGGTACCAGTTCTGGACCTCTCGTCCAGGCTTGGTGCATCAGAGCATTTATTTGTTCTCTCTCAAATAACTGCAAAGCTGACATCGATTTCTATGTATTTCACTGGAAACCTGAGGGAAGGTTAATGGTTTGCTTTTATTGTTGTTTCCTTCTACAATTATTGATCTGGACATCCAGAATGAGTTATCTAAGTGTTTTCTTTTTGTTTTCTCATCCTCTTGTACCTCCTCTAAAAGCTGGTGATGTACAACTTATCTACAAAAGGATATTTAAAAAAAAAAAAATGAAGGTTTTGCAAAAAGGAGTCCTGCAGAAATATGGACAGAAGAACTAATACAGAAATTCTTCTTCAGGAGTTTTTTCAGGATTATTTTGAGTCAGCTCAACACAACTCAAGTTTTTCTACTGTGATGAGCAGCATCCATCTGTAGTCATGTTCTGTTCTCCCCATAATTTCACTTCACCAAAACTAAAAACCAGAAAAAAGTTCTCCCAAAGTCTGTGTATCAGACCTGTACTAGTCCATTGGTAGTAGGATTTAGTCATGAAACCTGCATAAAATCCAACAGAAAAGTAGATTAAAAATTTCCAAAGACTCAAGCCTATACATTTAAATTATTGAACTAGAACTAAGAGATGATGATAAACAGTCACATCTAAATAATCCTCAGATATTTCAGGCACTCTAGCAAATATTTGCTGTTTCTATAAATCTCTCAGCACCTGTCAAGAGTACAGCCAGCAACATGAAGGAATAAATATATTCAGCAGGCACAGATTTCCAATAAATCCAGTGAATTTGGGAGCTCACTAATTCCCCTCTCCAAGTAAGAGAAAAATTTACTAAAAACTTTAATCACCCATGTGCTGGTACAGCACTTCACAGCTCCAAATCACACCTTATTTCCCCCAGCTGCCAGCCCTAAGCTCAGCAAGGGGCACAGCCGGGGAGCAAGGGCAGGAGCAGGACTCATGGAGCAGTAACACAACACAGACTGAAGGTTAGTGTTGAAAGTCAACAGGCACACCATAGTGGGAGGAGGAAGAGAAACACATCAACTCAGAGCAGCCATGAATTTATTGAGTTGAACAGTTTTGGTTTTCCCCTCCTACCTAGCCTTTTAACATGCTTTTTTCCTGGGTTGCATCTTTCACCGCTTTTTTTGTTTGCTTTCTCCATTAGTTACTCATTTATTCTGCTGGTATTTTAGGCTCTACAAAACCCATGCTGTTGAAAGATAATATATTTCTTCAGCTGAGTGCAGCGGTGTCAAAACTCACACAGCGGACCTGAACTGCTATTTTAGAGCAAGCCATATTCAACAAAAATCATTAAAAGGAGACATAGATAAAGCCCTATTGGTGTTTACAACCATGTTACATTAACGCTACTGTGTCTCGTGCACCTCTAAAGCCCGATACCATTTGTGTCTACAAGCCACTGTATTGATGCAGAGCCAGAGAGCCTGACAGGGCTGCTAAGCCCCGGGAGGGAAAAAAAAAAAAATTTCCAGTAAGCAGGTCTTCGTGTAACAAAGAAACCTGAAGGTTGCAAGATTTGTCTGCTTTTCCTTAACACCATGAAGGAAAAGCAGTATTTTCTTCGTTGGATTGGACATGCTGCTTTCCTCCCTTAATCTGAGCTCCAAATCTCTATGGCACAGAGCACAGGCATCGATGACATTTCACTGCAAAAATTAGTGGGGAATGGTGGCAGTGTGCAGTAACAGCAGAGAGTTGCCTATTCTTGCTGTTCCAGAAGTTGTGAGCTGCCTCAGGGGAAGAAGAAAAAAAAAAATCAAATTAGCATGGCCTGAAAATGGCCAGTCATTGCTACAGGTTATGACTATAAAACAAAGGGAGTGCAGTATGTGTCAGTGTTCGACCCCCGCCACTTGCGTATTTGCATCCTTTCCAGTCACGCTTCCTCATTTCGCGGCCGTCCCGTTACAAACGGCCTTTGTGTCTGTTCGGCATCTCTGCGGAGCTGAGCTCACACTCTTATCAAAGACAAACATTTCGAGAGGAAGGAGGGTTTAGCTGTTGGTTATTCATCTCCAGGACTCAGGAAAGCCTACAGCCAAATTCTCTCTCCCACCCACAGGTTTTCTTGAATGCTTTGCACAAGTCTCTTAAACCAAGACACTGGAAAAACACTTTGGAAACCCCCAAAGGATGGGCTCATGCACCTTGAACAGAGCTCAGGCAGAATTCAAAGGCCTGACACGTGTCTCACGTACCTCCCACGCGGTGCCCACCATGCCTGGAAGCCCACAGGCACTCGTGCTTCCACCATTAACTTCCACTCAACACACACCAAGAAGGCAGGAGGACTGCCCACAGGCATGGCTGCAGACCCATCGCTCCCTGCTGCTGGGAGGAGAAAGGGTCCTTCCATTTTTCCTCCCTGCCCCCCCAAACTGGCAGCCCTGTTCCCTTGCTCTGCCCTCACCCTCTGCCCCCCCAGCTCTCACTGTGGGCTCTCTCTGCCCTTGCACCGCCCGGCTGCTCCACAAGGCACCAACTCACTAAAGCAGCAGAAGAAACACTGAGCTATTTTCTCCCGGATTCCTTTTCCACATGTTACGCACAGCAAGGCAGCTGGAAGAGGGCATGAGGAGCAACGGCCGAAGGGAAGCTGCGGGAGCCTGCGGCCAGGGGCTGGAAGGGGGAAAATGGAAACTCCTCATCAGTAGCAAGCTGTAAAAGTGTTCAACACATGCTGTTGAGCCATACCTGGAGCTTCAGGGAAAATACAGCAGCAACTTGAATGATTTTCACCACAAACAACCCCAAAACAAAACAAAAAACCCCCACCAAACACACAAAACCACACACACAAGAAAACCCCACACAAACAGTCCCATCAACAGGGACACAGGCTAGATGTGCACTGTGGACCGCCTGTGGTTCACAGATGCCACGTAAGCCTCTCAACCCCACAGTCCTCCCCTCCCCGAGGGACATCAGACCAGCAAAAATATATCAGAGCAGCACGTTTTGATATTGTGCCATTTTACAGAATAGCACCCAGGATTAACTCAGCCAGAGAAAAACACTCTGGCTTATCAGGTCAGGGCACTCCCTAGGAGGAAGACAATGTGGTTTCTGCTATCAAACTGCTTATGGATTTTGATCCAGTGATGGTTAAATGTAAAAAATATAGAAACTAACCTGAGGGAAGGAACAAAGCCCTTGGGACAAGTACTTCCTCACTGCATGTCTGGGCTAAATGTAAAACTGGCAGCCTAGCAGCTTTACATCCACTTCACAATCAACCACCATGACGGCCAACCCACGTTTGGTAGGAAACAAGTCTCACATGAAATCCTCACATTATGTTGGGCCACAGGAAGTTAAAAGAGTTAAAGATGAAGCCATGCATTAGTGTGATATTACTCAGTGTGTTACTTGTTCCACCCGGTTGCCCTTAAGACAACAGAGGTTAGAAGTCAATGAACAGTAGCATCCTGTTCTCAACTTTGAAAAAAAAAACCCAAACATTTTTAATATGTGTGCGTATATTTATGTATAGATATATAAAAACCCACTTTTAACAGTTCAGGTTTTTCATTAACAAGTCTTGTTGCATCAAGTAGTAAGAGTACAATCATTTTGATTGCATAATTTTACTATAATGATACACCACACCACACCACCACCCCCCAAAAAAAAAAAAAAAAAAAATCAAAAAACCAAGACCAAAACAGCCTACAACTCCAGCTGAGATGGCTCTATACATTAATTACAACCCCCCAGACTGAAAGCATTGAAATGTGAATTTGGCAACAGCTTTCCCAGTACATCTCATTTATAAGCTTTGACAGGCCAAGTTCTGTAGGTGAGAGATTTGTTGAAATTTTACTCTTCTAATGTTCCTTCCACCTGACAACATGGCTACACGAATGAATTCTCTCTCACGTTTATTGGATGTATTTCACTCTTAAAGGAGGAAGATATTGGGAAATAAATCAATAGGAGCATCAACTGGCTTCCTCAGGGCATTCCCAGCTGCTCTGCAGAATTTCCCATGGAGATGGCAGAAGAGTCATATATGCTTGATGATACATGGCAGAGAAGGAAGACAAACTCAAAAAGCCAACCTCCTTTCACTTGTGTATGCTAAACACAGGGCAAACAAGACCCTCAAACAAAAGTATTACTGCTAAAAATATTTTCACTCATCTTGAGTAAGATCTCCAGGAAATCTTTTATTCCACGTATACACATTTCTACAGACCATATCTCACTAGTAATATGACCTTTCTCCTCATATTACTAACAGGACATCACAAAAATTTAGCGAACTTTATACATATTAATGCTAAATTAATGGTATAGAAATCTTATTAGAATTGCTGGAAAGAATAGCTGGAGTCCCACAGTTGAAATATTTAAAAAATATTAATGTATACAAAAACCTCTATTGCCATGAAGTATCACTCAATCCCAGATATATAGCTGAACTGAGAAAAAACATGGACAGACTTGCTAAACAGAACTGAGAATAGTTTCCTGAGCTATTCTCACTGCAAACCCCTCCTTCACATACCTTTGTCAGAATTCTGCCACTTTTAGAAAAATACCAAAATTAATATTCAACCATCATTTAAGTAGAACCTGTCAGGACAGCACCCGCTGTGTTCCTAGGTAATAAGCAATGCAAATTCTAATCTGGAGGTCAACATTGGGTCTTCAATACAAAAATAGGTAACACAGCAAGAGTAAGGAGGAAAGATACCAAGGAAGGAAGAGGAAATGGCAGCAGACTTTTTAGCAGGGCCTGTTGTGACAGGACAAGGGGGAATGGCTTTAAACTAAAGAGGGGTAGATTTAGACTAGATATAAGGAAGAAATTTTTGGGTTGGTTTTTTTTTTGGGGGGTGGGGGGTGTTTGTTTGGTTTTTTTTACGCTGAGGGTGGTGAAAGACTGGCACAGGTTGCCCAGAGAGGTGGTGGATGCCCCATCCCTGGAAACATTCAAGGTCGGGTTGGACGGGGCTCTGAGCAACCTGATCTAGTTGAAGATGTCCCTGCCCACGGCAGGGGAGTTGGACTAGATGACCTTTAGAGGTCCCTTCCAACCCAAACTATTCTATGATTCTATGATTACGATTCTGTGATTCTATGAAATATTAGTACCATTTTACAAGTGAAGAATTAAGGCACAAAGTGTTGCAAGAAGGGATGAAGGCCTCATAAAACATACCCTAATGATAATTTTAATCAATTTGAATTTAATGATAATATCCTAAATGAAATTTGAGTAAGCAGCAAAAAAATGCAGCAGGAAATGGACAAAAGCAATTTTTAAAATATGAATGTCCTACTTTTGAAGAGCTCTTCCTAACATATGTCATCTGTCAAAAACAAATTTAGTGCAACAGGGAAAAATGTCATCAAGTTAAGCTAATTATCTCTACCTGTAGCATCCAATGGATAAATTCTGTGCTACAGACTATAAAATACATTTTTAAAAAACCACTTATGTTAAGCATTACTACAGTGAAACGCTACACTAAATTCAACACACTACTAAACTTCCAATGGGGTGGGGGTGGGGGTGGGGTGGGGGGGTGGTTCTCCCCCAGTGAGGAAGTCTCACTCCTTTCCTACTGCATTCTCATATAAAAATAATAGCTGAAGTAGATTTTTTCGTCCATACAGATTTCAACATATTGCCTACAGGCACTCAGCATCACAGAATCAGCAAACTATGGAAAAGAAATGTTGCAACCAAGTTTACTTAAAAAGAAACTTGTTTTTCCAAAGTACTAGGCTATTCTAGAGGTTACACCTTTTCCCTCCCTCCACCGGTCTGCGGATTCTTCAGAGTAAAGCGTATTTCAAGCCTCATTAACAGTAATGCTTCTGACCATGTTTTTTTGCTATTAGTCTGTATTATCTTTAGAAAAATTGTTGAAGGTTGCTTTTCTTTTCTGAAGCAGCTTTGAATGCGGCACAGGTCTCAAAGAAGATAAGCTGCTTTATCTCACTTTTCCAGGCACCAAAAAGAATAAGGACCAAAAAGCTGACAGGACATATCTGGGTAAGTTACGTACACTCCCACCACACACCATTTGGAAACACAGCAGAATCTGGCCATGGAAACATGCATCAGTACTTCATTTAATAGCATTAAAACATCATTCCTTAAAAAAAGGGAAGGAGAAGAGACAGAGCTCAATGATAACGCTTAATATGAGGCTGCATAATCTTACCAGTCGCAGTCATTGCGGGTATCTAAACACTGAATATTAATATGTAGGGAGACCCCATTTATTATACAATTTGTCCTTTTGCCTAGAGATTCAAAGCTTCGCTTAAAAATAAATGAAGAGCAGTGACTTCTGGTGAACTTTCCCTACTTTGTAGCCAGTTAATTTCCTCCTCCTGGTGAAAGTCTGTTGTATGCCTGTATGCCACACATCCTGCTTCAGGCTATCACTGAGATGGGAAGACTGTGGTTCCTTTCTTCCTATTACACAGTTTAAAACCAGGAAATACATCCGTTATGAATTTTTTAAGAGTAAAACAAATGTTAAAGACATTGGCAGAACACTGGAAGAAAATTCCCAAGACTATAATCACACACATGAGGAAAGAAACATTTAAAAATATATTAACACATACAATGCCTTCAAATTTATCAGGAAACACTGCTAGAAGTAACACCACAGACAGCTGAACAGCATTAAAAAAAAATCAAAAATTCAGCATGTCAAGAAAGGGGGCATCAGGAAAATGCACTTCCAATTAAGTTTTTTGTTGCAGGCTGCATACAGGCAGGAATGCTGTAGTCCCAAGGGAGACCTGACCCCATTCTCCCTCTTCCATCCTTCCCTTAGGGGGAGGGAGAGTTCCTCATTAACACACGATCCTACAGAAGATCTTTAAAGGCCTTGCAATTTAAAAATAGCTTTTAAGAGCTATCCTGAAATCAGGAGAGTACCTTAGCTATAGCCTGATGTGCACAACTTCTTCGTAGCTACTCACACGAAAAATAACTGCAGTTCTTCACAAGCCCATTGAGAAAAACCTGAACAATTTGGAATTTAAGCCCCACAGCCTGAGCACAGGAAGCTTGGCAAGAGAAGGCAGTGCGGTGATTCACACTTCAGCTTCTCACATACTGATACAGAGCCTCTCACTGGGAAGACTCCCAAAGCATTTTACAAGCAAACTATCAGTACAAATCCCATTCATCACTGAAATGCAGTCCTTTGCGGCAAGAGTCAGAAGTTTCTCAACAACACAGGGGAACAGTTCGGAGAAGTTCAGGGCAAGAAGCAAGATGACTACAGCATCACACAGGTGAGACTCAAAGGAGAGATCAGGGGAGCAGCACTCCCCTCCTCACCCTGGGACTGACCCATCAGACAAGAAGATTTGGGCAGAATAACTGCTGCTGGCAGCTTCAAGCAATCTTTTATTGACAAGTGGTCATAAGCACGAGTGGCAAGGCTCCACATGGAGCCCACCTCAGCACCATAACAGGTTTTGGAGTCAGTGGTGACCACATGGAACAACCTCCCACTGAACCGACCATACCACTCAAGAGACTAGGGTACACACCCCTCTAAAGGATAGATCACTCCAACTATGCTTAACTTCACACACTATGACACAGCTTCTGTAAGGGAAGGCCAAAACACCTATCATGACATGCTGTAAAATTAGCATTGGCTATTTGTATAGGAGGAAGCTAAAGTAATTTATCCCCTACAAACAGAGTTACAACACACTTCAAAGTTAAAGAGCAAGCTAAATGGTTGCAGACAACCCTCCCAACTACATACATTACACAGGACCACAGACCTGTTCAGGCTGGAAGGGACCTTCAGGGGTCAGGTTCAGCCTCCTGCTCAAAGCAGGGCCAGCTGTGGGATCAGTTTGCTCAGGTCTTTATCCAGCTGGATCTTGAAAACCTCAAAGCATGGAGATGGCACAGTCTCCCTGGGCTTGCATAGGCTGAGCTCTCAAATAATCCATGACACTGTCCTTGGCCCCTGGTGAGACTTCTTGTCCTTCTTGAACCCCTTCACTAAGTACAGAGGCCTGTGAGGCCTCATTGGTGAAAACTGAGGTGCAGGAGGCACAAGTACTTCAGCCTTACCTGTGCCCACTGCCACTAATTCACCCACCCCACTCAGCAGCAGGCCTACACTTTCCTCATTCAGCCTTCTCCTACTAGTGTAAGTGGTAGAAACTCTCCTTGTGGCCTTTAACATCACTTGTACGTATCAACGCCAGTTGAGCTTTTGTAACACCAGCCCTGCACGCGTGGACAATGTTTCTAAATTCCTCTTTTACTGCTTCCTCCTCCTCCTGTATATAGCCTTTTTGCACTGGAGCTCCATCATGTGCTTCTTTGCCTAGCCAATCTGGTCTCCCAATACATCTGCTTGTTTTCTGGAGTAAGGACTGCTCCTGCGCTTGGAAGAGATTGTCCTTCAAGACCTGTCCAGCTTTCATGAGCTCTTTTGTGTTTTAGAGCTTCAGCGTTATCTGGTACCAGTTGCCTGAATAAGCTGAATCCTGCTTGCCTGAAGTCCAGGGTCCGTCACCCTGCTACTTGCATTTCTCACTCCCCTAAGGATCTGGAACTCCTCTATTTCATAGTGGCTACAGCCAAGGCTGCCATTATCACTCTCCCAATCACTCCTGCCTTCTTTGTGAACAGCAGATGCAATCATGTGTCACACCTATTTGACCCCTCCAAGGCCTGTAAGGCCTGTATCAAGAAGTTAATCCTGATACTCTCGAGAAATGTCCTAGCTAATTTGCATCCAACCATACCACTCTTCCAGCAGATGTCAGAGACCTTCAAGTCACCCATAAGAACCACAGGCTGTGAGCTAGAGACTTCCTCAAATTGTGTAAAGACTTTGTCTGCTTCCTTATCATCACCAGGTGATCTGTAAGAACCACCCATCATGATGTCCCCCTTACTTGCCTATCTCAGATCATGACCCACAAGCTCTCTACCTGCTTGTCATCTGTCCCACAGAAGAGCTCCGTACATTCAAACTGCTCCTTCGCTTAGAGGAAAAATTCCCTCAATCCTCACCTTCCCTTCCTGTCTGTCCCAAAGAACCTGCATCTGTCCACCATAGCACCCCAGTCCTGCATGCCGTCCCACCATGTTGCAGTTACTCCAGCAGAGTCACAGCTGTTACTGCATATGCAGTGCTAGCTCCTGCTTGTTTTCCAGGCTGCATGTGTTTCTGTACATGCACTGGAGGTGACACTTCCCTTTCTTAGACGAACACTCTCCTCACCGGGCTGGCCAGCTTGTTGGACAGTATGCTTTTGCCCCACATTGTCAGGTGGGAATACAAAACTGACCGACCACAAGAGCCCTGTTGTCCTACAGGCAGGGCAACAAATGCTCCCTGCCCCAGAGCTGGCAAAATAGGCAAGAAAGGGGAGAAGCATGATCCCTTATGGAGCAGAGGTGAACACAGAAGCACGAGAGATCGAGACAAACAGGAAGTTTATAGCAGTGAAACCAGTCCTCCTGACACCAGCCCGGTGCCTTAACCACAAAACTGTTCTTTCTCCCTCTCACATAACTGTCTAGCAATTTGTGACCACACAGTGCTTTTGAGAGGGCTGAGGAGCATGTACAATCCCACTTTCTAAATGAGCTTTGCTCTGCCTGCTTTAGCCCCCTCTGGTCACCCCCTTTAACATTCAGCCCATGTCTGGCTTGTGGTCTTTGGTAACACAGAAGTGGCAGAGTGGCCACATTGCACATCATACACTTTAGGCCTCCAGCTTCGGTCCTGTGAAGCACTCCCTACAGGAGATGCTCCTACTGATCACTGCAGAGTGAGAGGTGTGTTTCAATGTGGGAAACCCAGAGCACTTGAGGAAGATGAGCTACCAACTCATAGGTACACCACCCACTGCAGTGGCCTGCAGTTTTTAAACTTTAAGAGCTTTTGACATGCACTCACTTAAACAGCTGCAGTGGTTTAAGGCTTTAATATCTCTCCCACCCTCCTCCTCCTTTCTTGCCTGTTACCATTTGCCAGATCAGCAAGCCAAGCCCTGGAAGCAGCTGCGTGTGTGCTTCATCACCACCAGCTGCTGTTCAAGCTAAAGACACTGGACATTGCACTGAAGCAGTTCAGATACATTCACAAGCCCTTGTCTCTCTGCAGTGACCCTGGGAGAGGGGTGTAACAACCAGCAGCACCTAGCAGCTTCTAAATCTGCTTTAGTTAGTATCACACCTGGGAATGTCAGCCATCACCCAAGCCACTGCCTCAAGTTGGGGCAGGAGGAATGTGGTGGCACTGAAGAGAAGATGCAGCAAAATGTGATGCTTAACTGTTGATTCTCTTCACAATTCTTACTGCATACAATCAACAACCATTTAGGAAGCCCCTTCCACTAGTAAATTTAAAAAAAAAAAACAAACACCCAACTCTGCAATACATTTCCCATTTAAAGAGTGTGTGTTGACATTGCCACCTTGTTAAGCACATCTAAAACATGTTCTTTCAGTAGCTCCCAAAGTCTAGAGTATACCAAAAAAAAATAAATCACTTCTCACTATTTGAATTTAACACAGGAATGCATCAAACCAACATTCACTCTGCTACAGCAACTAAATACATATAATTACTTGTTAGGAAAAAATGCTTAGCTGAGTAGCACGAATACTGAAATGCATTCATCACATTGATCACTGTTTGATGTCACTGCAGACCAGAGTTAAGTTCTTGTGAGTTCCTGCGGCACAGAGGCTTTTCATTTTGGGGGTGTTGTGGGGTTTTTTGTTTTGTTTTTTTTTTTTTTTAAACCTAAGCTTGTCTACATTTCCTTAGAAGTACAGACTTGCTACCCATTTTCTGAGTTTGTACTACTTAACATGGGGAAAATTATGACATGAAGAGGGGACTGTTGTTTGGTCATTTTTAACAATTAGCATTTATCTTAAAACAATCTTAGGTACAAATTCCAAAACAAAACACTACATTAAGTTAGAAACCCAAGTGGATAAACCAGTTGTGAATACATATTGCTGAATACAGACTGACACTCCTATGGCTAGCAGAAGAACAGTGACCATCACTTCTTTTTTCATTGCAATGGCATAACTCTTACAGTTAAGACTCTTGCTTTGACACCACACTGCACATGCCACGCAATAAGGACATTCCAACTCTGCGTTGCTCTTTCCATCTTATTATAGAAGGTCTTGTATGTCCCTCTACTAATGACACTAATTATTCAACAGTATTCAAAACAGCTATAACAAAAGAATATTTTTCTCCTTACCTAATAGCATGGCTTTTATATGAAAAGCATAGCTATTCCTTTGCTAATGCCGCAATACGATTTTTATTTAAACCCAGATCAGACAGAAAACTGATTTGCTATTAAAGGAAATGGACCGACCACTAACTTCTGCAGTCTAAAAGCCTCAAGCAAACAGAACAGTCTTACCTATTTACTCTATGTTTACATCATAAATAACATTAACACACATAAGCTGATTCCAGGACTGTGATTAAATTTGACCAACAAGGCCATATCCATGCCCTTTTAAGGAAAGGGAAAGACATTCAGGATCTCTGCTACTATAAGGATGACAGAGATTTTATCAAGTTTTAAGAGTTCCTAAGAAAGTGTCACTTGCACAGGTAACTGTGGGTGACACTTCCAAATTTCCATCAGTTAGAAATAAGGGCCTCTGGTGATTTAATTTACATGACAGCTTAGAGCTACAGGTACACCAACCGTTCAGTGCTTTTTGTTCCATGAATTTTTTCACTCCTGTGGTCCTGAGCACTCACCCATTCCCACCCCCAACACCTTAGCTACCTCAAATGGAGACAAAAAAAACCAAAACAAAAAACACACCCACACACCACAGCCTCCAACAAGCTAGTTTGAGAAAGAATAAGGATCACAGTATAGCTGCCAACCATCCCACATATCAGAATGAATAGGGGCGGGGGGGGGCGGAATCGAGGCAAGCTGAAGTTGAGGGGTTAAATTAATGCTTGCTAGCCACGTGCTGATCAGGATGATGTTCCCAGAGACTCAGCATCCCAGAATGGAAGGAAAAAGAAAAAACCCACATGCACACAACCCACCGAACACCACCAGCTGCTGCTTTGCAGAGGAAGGGCAAAAGGAAGGAGGAGTCTTTGATACTGTACTCCACCCTCAGATTTCTGGATGCTATTGTGCAGCTGCTGGATGTCACATCTGGTAGCAATATACTAACACACACCACCCAGCTTTATCTCCCCTTGTTAGCAAGCACACTCAACCCATCATGAAAATGTCAACAGAACAGCAAGAGATCTGTCTCCACATGGAAAGAAGCTGGCACAAGAGTAGTCACACTGATAAGAACAGAGGAAACATTTGGAGAACCAATCCCAAAAATCAACCTTCCCCCTCAATCTAACCCACATGTACTGCATTCATCACATCAGTACAAAACCTTGAACCTTATTTGATTGGGGTTCCTGGCAACACTAACGATGTCCTGGCAACAATGATAAGTTTCTCCTGTTTCCAGCTTGCCAGGAAATGAGGTGCCACTGGGGTTGCTATTGTGTGGGACAGAGTGAAAGCAGCAGAAGCTCCAGCTTACACGTGAGTACTCACTGAGTAGGAAGCCCCACAGAAAAGCATGCCAGTAAGCACAGCATACGCTCCACTGGGTCCCAGACTAGCTCAAGGATCCAGTCTCAGCCTTCAGGGATTTCCAGAGGTTTGGCTCTAAATAGATCAAAATCTCCCTCCATTCATGGGCCACATAGCTGCATTTCTCAGGAGTACCTATCACCACTGAAGGTAATGATAGCCAACAAACAAGTATTTCATGCTCCCCATAGCAATATTGAAAAAGAAACAAAACTAGGACTGGAAAACCCAAGCTTCGCAACGGACTGTCCTCAGAGCCTCTTATCTATTATATTTAATTTTCAGATTCTGGGAAGACATTACCTTTTTGCATAACACCACACAAATGCAATTGCCTTGACTGGGCATAGACTAGCCCACGTCTTACAGCCTAATATATTCTCAAAGTGAAGGGGAAAAGTGCTCACAGACATTTATCACTTGTATTTCTAGCTTTTCTGGAAATACAAGCAAAAATGTCTAGCTCCATTTTTAATTATTTTATATCTCTATGGAATTTTATTTTGTCAAGACAACTGACAGCAGAAAGGAAGTTTTCAGCCTCTCTCTCTCTCTCTCAAGTTATATCAGGTCTCTACTTTAAATAACCACCCATAAAAATCCTTAATTTTGATAAAGGCAGGTTCTTGTTTTAAGTGCCATATGCTTCATTTCTCACGATTAAGAAATTAATTGCTCTCAGAAGATAGAATATGAACTTTATGGACTTAAAATAATTTTTCCATCCTCTTAATACTCTGCCAGGAAAGACTTAGAGAGGCCAGAGGAAATATCAACAGATACTACAGGCAATTTTATATTTAACTGGCATACTTATAAACACCACACATACTATTATTTTGTTTCTGCTGCTGCTGCTTAATAAAGAAAGCAATCCCCTATTCACATGTAGGCTGTGTAGCCAATGTATACTATCACCTTGATCCATTAACTGAAATTGTCTAAGTTGTCATTATAGCCTCAGATAAAATTCATTTTGATAGAGACTGATCTTCCTTGTGAATGAAAGTAAATGTTACCCAGTATTTCATTAGGTTATTAGCAGCACCTTTTTCAATAACTGTCTACATAGATCATTTGCCAGAAACTACAAAACCATTAAACTGTATACTTTTCACTTCCAGAAGACCTATATTAATGCCAGAGGACCCTTAGAGGTCTTAAAATTTTTTAAGAGGAGGGCTACCTGTTTGAATTGCTTTGTAGACCTAACAACCGTGAATATCTATTAGAAGACCAAGCTAGCTTGGACTAAGCAAAGTGTTTCTTAAATATCTTCACAGAACGTTGCAATCTTTAAATCCCCAAAAGTCTACTCAGAAGCTTAGTGCACAATGAAAATGACTGCCTACCAATCATGTAGGTAGTATAAGAAAATGCAGTTTCTTCTCAAATTCAGAATACTAAAACTTTCCACTGACCTTTAATTAAATAAATTGAGAAAATACTATTCTTTACAGTTTTAGAGAGTACATGGAAAATAAGTTAGAAAACAAACGTTCGGTCAAGTTATCCACAGCCTGTAAAAATCAAGTGTTCATTCATTAGCTATTGAAAATGCTAACTACATTGTTCCCTGTCAACACATTGCATCTTTGACACATTGGAATACAATGCCAATGTTTGCAGTCTTCCAGACATGGAAGAAACTGTCATTAATTTCTTATTAGCACAATGTACTGATTTACTACAGTTTCTGTTTAACTTCTACCAAAGACACCTCCCCACTACAAGCCAGTGCAGTTATGTGTCGAAGTACTGATGAGACTTCCACGAGGAAGCTTTTTGCCTCTTTAGCAGGTCTATCTCAGAATGTAGGCTCTGGATACAAAAAGCTATTTGCCTCCAAGCACAGAAATCTGAGGCTATGATAAAACACTTGTCAAAGCAGAAAAGAATATTTGACTAATTGTTTTCTGCTTGATGAAAGTAGAGAAATAAGAATTATGCTTCAGGAGAGTAGCATTTCGTCATAAAGCCAAGGCAAAGCCAGTAAGACTGATACTGCATCTCAGAAGGCTTGTTCCCTCTCTTCTAACAGTGGTTAGCTGCATTCGACAGCTAGAGTACTTACTTTAGTTTCACTAAAGTTAATATATTTAGCAGGATTACATCATGAGATAGGCAGTCATAATAATGTGCTTTTTTTCCCCCCACAGCTGTAATTGTCCTCTAATTTTAACAGGTAACACTGAAAATGATTAGATGTTTGCAAAGGCAGTCTAACAAATTCAAATTCAAATTAAATTAGAACATGTTAAAAATCAGACAGTGACAGTACAAGCAAGCACCAAGACAGTATTCAATAACCATGAAGACATTCAGTAAATAGCACCCTACACCTCATGCACTGAGCCACAGACACTACTTAGTAGTGCTTGAGACTGCAAGCCCGTAAGTGCTAGTATTTTTCCTAGGAGACGTTTTAACTGCTTCAGAGTCCTATAAACCTGATGTGTTTGGAGCTGTTAAAGGGAAATCTCTCAATTCTGAACTCAAATGCCAGTCACTTACACACAGTACATTCAGCTCCCGAGCAGCACAAGCTTGGGTCCTGTTTTCGGTGTGCCTGACCACCTTCCCTCATGCTGTTTCACAGGGGAAAGAAGTACAGGTCTGTCTCTCTCTCCTCTTGCAATTCACACATTAAGGAGTTTGAAAGCAAGACCAAAGAGCAGATCCTGTACGCAACAGGAAAAACCTTGAAGAACTGAATTTACTTTTGGGAAACCAAGATGGCCTTCCATTTGCATGTGGCAGAGTGGGTCCAAAGGTCACCACCCCCAGAAGGAATTTAAGATACATCTTCAGCCTGACCTTGTCTTTAGAGAAAAGGTATAAAACAAACCAGCACCAGCCAGTGGGCCTGACACTCAACAGATCTCTGTGGTGAGACTACAGACACAAAAGGGCATATGCACTAAAACAGTTGGCCTGGGGAAGACTACCAAGTTATAAATGGATGAAGGAGAGATCTTACCTGAGAATTGTATCTTTAACAGAATAATAAGCACAAAGGAGACCCTTAATGAACACCAGTATCACTGAATATTATGAGAGACTGAACAGAAACTACAGCAATACAACACTGAGAGGTGTGATCCTCAAGAGAGTTGAAAGATACTAGCCCTGCATCCATGCAACATACAGTCAGAAACCTTTGGAACCAGACTCTCAGCACTGTCCTGAACTGCCTCTTACAAAGCCTCTTCTACTTTCATGAGATGGTTTTCATGGGTTACATTGCTTTGCTCAACAGTGTTGAGCCACTATTGATGGCAGCCAACCAACCTGCACCCAAGCTATCAGGTGTAATGACCAAGAATGAGGGCGCACTCCCTGCCCTTAGTTCTAAGATACTTTGTCAGTCCAAGGGTACAGTGGGGAGTAGGGTGACTGAACAGAGTTGCCTGCACCTCTGGAAAAGAAAGCATGGGCCCTCATCCATATCTGTAAGAGCTAAAGCAAAGCCTGCCCAGCAGTGGCACTAACACAGACAGGCCCATAACCCAGGAGTCTCAGGCATATTCACAGAACTGCAGACCTCCTTCCCGCATTTTGTTTGCAATCCAGAGGGCCTGGAAGCTGTCTCTGCAGAGAACACACTGCTGTTGATGGATTCAGCCACATTTCCTATGAACTAAGTCATGTCTGAATGGTATGAATTCTGCTTGTCCACAGATCACAAGGACACCTATTAGTAAAGACTAACAGACATTATAGGCTACTTGCAAATACTATATGGTCAGGTATGAGGTAGATATGGGTTCTTTGCCTCCTTAAAAGTGCTGCCATCACAGTAAGGCATTTAGAGTCATGAAGAGCTAAAAAGGCCCTTTGTATTGTCAATATTATATTTTTTTTATTCTTAACTTCTAGGTTTCACTAGTTAGAAGCCTCAAATCACTTTTAAGACTGGAGAGATGAAATAACACAGGAAGCATCACCAACCTGAATCAGCGTTAATTCTTCTGTTTCAGAAGAACAGTTTTTCCCTAGACAACAACACAGTCACCTTTCTCAAGTAACGAAGCTTCATTAATTTAAAAAAAACTGAGCACATATGGCATAAATTAATCCAGAATAGGGCTAAACTACACCCGCAGACCAAGAGAGCTGGACTTACTGAATCCCTACTGTGGTATGAAAATGATGAACGAAATTACATGTTAGAACAATATACTCAAGTTTCTTCCTTCAAAAAAGACAGAAGAATTACACTTGTGACATTAAAAAGGCAACATCATCACTATCTTCATTACAAACCATTGGTCTAAGGACTATGAAACAAGTCTTTCCAGGCTGAACTTTGACACAAGTTCTCAACAGTGAGATAGCATCTCTATCTTTGAAAGGCTAGTGGAGTTGGGTAAGAGTGAGGGGGAATGGTTTGTCACATGAGGTTCACTTTAAAGCCTTTATTTTACTTTCCAAAGAAGATACAAGCATTTGCATGAAATTAATGCTGGTTGATTTTTATGTATTTTCATAAATATGTTTAAGATGTGTGGGTTCTTGGTATTTTGTTTCTAAATAAGAGGTACATAATCAATGGGGAGTGGAACAGAAGTTATTCCTAAGACACTGAACATGTAGAAGCTATCTCTATTTTTTTCAGTTTTACTTTGGAAGACAACAGCCCTCTGCATGATTAATCTGTTTCACTGCTTTCTTGACAGTTATTTGCATTTGCCTCCTAATGCACTAGTGTAAGACAACTCTTTCATATTGTTCTAATGCAGCAAGTCCCAAACGAGGGGTCATGACCCCCAAGTAGGGTCACAGCAGCTATGACTGGGGTCATGAGCCCAACAGAAATACACTTGTTTATAATGGTATCTGGAGTCACAAGACCAACAAAAAGCAAAGCTCATAACCAGAAGGCTTTGAAACAGCTGATGTAAGAAAGTATTCAAGGCAGGCTTTGCATGACAGTCTTACCTGATACCAAAGGAAGAGAAATGCTAACTATGCTTAAGTGATTATTAATAATGAATATTTTGGGCTTTATCTGCATTACTGTAGCAGCTATGGTGTTAAATTTTAAACTACTCAATTTAGTAACAAACTTTAAAAAAAGTCAGAAGTAAAACACATTATATCCACCATCACAGAAGAGAAGCCAGCTGGCAACTGCCAAAATTCACTGAGAGGAGCTCCAGAAACCTCAAAATCTAGTGATTTCAAATAAAACAAGTGTTGTTTAATTTAAATATTGTTACTCAAAACCAAAGGAGTTTTCCAAGTAAGGCACTGATACAACTTGACAAAAATCTCCATGAAGTCTAGAAACAAAAAAAAGCTTTTCCAGAGAGTTCATCCAAGCTAGAGAAGAAACCCCAGTCTATACCGCTCCTCTTACTCTATTTCTAAACCACTCAGAAGGCCTCCCGGCTACACCTACGTTATCATGTCAGGCTGCCCACTAGAAGCAGACGAGTAGAGCAACACAGTTGGTATTAAGGACTCAGCATTTGCACAATGCACATTTCAGGAGTTTTCTTTCAGATAAGCTCCAATATGGAGAGGGGACTGAGGGGTGACGTGCTCTAAGTACACTCTGGGTGTCAATCTTCTGGCTTGGTGTTATCTGAAATGAATCCAGTTTGTGTTCTCAGGATTGCCCCACAACATGGACCAATGTGGCCATGATCAGCCCTGACACCGAGTGCCCTGTCTGCACTCCAAAACTGAGCTCCTGAGCCAAACTAAAACATTTACAAGGTACAGTCATTCATTGCCATGTTACTTTGACTGCAAAGCACTGCATCCACTGTGGATCATTATGGGATAAATCAGATATTTTTTTTTCAATTCATCAAAGTGACACTCATTTTAGACAAACACAAGAAGGAAAACTAAATACTCAGTACCTCAACTAAAATGGAATACATAAATCCAGATCCTTTCTTCCCTCCTCCCCTCAAACACTGCTGGGAATTATTTTCCTACAGTGGAAACCACAGTTCATACTAACATCCACTAGCATATGAAAAGTGTGGGTTGCTAGAAAACGGAAAGAAAAACCTATGCCTTCTGTCACACGTTGTTAAATAAAATATGTTCACACTTAGAACTTAAAGATGTTAAAAAAAACAGCTGGTAAAAGCATGAGCAAACTATTGGGAGCTGGTCTAATTTTTACTCTGCCTTCATTTTCCACATTTAGGAGCATCAGCCTACGCAATACTTTTTGCTTTGGGGCTTAGAGGAATATATGATTATTTTTTCTTTTTAACTAGAAATCACATGTATTAGGGGCTTACATATTTATTTTTAAGAAACGGTAAGTACCTCTCACTGTGCAATACAGCTACAGAAAAGTTTAGCAAACAAAAAGTTTAGCAGCTTCTTTTGGCAATCATCTCTGTGGAGGTCTTAATGCTCAAACTCAAATTTTCAAATAGGAGTGACAAGTTCTCCCCCTATTCTCATAGTCAGCTAAGCATTCTGACCTGATATTAGGACACTAGGGATATTTAGCAATTATTTTAGTGGGAAATAATGTGTTTCCTTCATCAACTAGACCATGAAAAATGGAAATACTCCTTTATGGTACTGAGAAAAACTTTAAGTACTAAATTAGTGTCTTTTTCAAGCAGTAAGATATGGAAAATATAAAAGTAGCAGGCTACGTTAACAGCAGGATGACCATATACTAGGTTCTCACTAGATGTGTCACCCCCATGAGTCAACCACCTTTCCTTGAATACAATAAAGCCTCAAGATACCAATTTTAAAATCGGTAATATAAAAATTGCCACAGCACTAGTGTATCTGAAGAGAAACAAGACCGTAACTCTGATGCTCCCAAATACCCCCACGCACACAATATGCGTGCAGACTCAGTCATGAAAGACCACAAAATCATACAAAAAGTTAAAGTTACTCATTTAACTTTAGGGTGATATAAGCAACTTTGACATCCTCTGACTGCTACTTCCCCAGGCAGAAAATATCGGTTTGTACACTGCATTCAGAGTTGCAGAGGCAACCTTAAAATAACAGATAACTGCAAACCAATGAAGTTGTATTACTAGGGCTGCAGGTACGGAGTCTAAAGCGATCAGCTGAGGTATGAGCTGCCTTAGCCATCTCAGTCATTAAAATTCACCACACTCCAAAGTATCTTTCAAAGTCTCTACAACTGTCAAAACACAATTTACCTTTTTCTGAGTTGCCAAAGTATGTAGGTTTCCCCCTGTTAATTTACACAAAACAGTGAGCTGTCAATATGAAAGGCTGCAGTACACCACAGTTAAGATATGGAAACACCATCAAATATTTGGAAAATATTTTGTATTGTATAATATATAATAATTGTATAATACTTGTATAAAGCACTGTAAAATAGTATATTACACTACATTGAAACTAGAGTGCCAACTGTTTGGCAAAACAGAACAGGAAAACAAAAGCATGTTTGGCCAAAAAACAAAGAGCCTATTTGTCACCTGTGAAGGCCTTTATACCACAGGTCCAGCCTACCACAGGAGCATAAGTCCATATTATCTGTTGAGCATCATTATTATTTTTCAATAAAAATAGATTTGCACTGATGGAGTTTGCAAAGGAAGCAAAGGGATTTGAAAGGCAGAAATTATAATGGGGGACAGAATATGTAAGAATTCAGTCTGGTTAACACTGGTGCTGTGCTTGGTCCAGAAATCAAGAGCAGAGGTAGGAAAAAAGCTGAATAAAGTGCAGCCAAGTCTCAAAGCAAAAACAGATGCCACCCATTCACTTCTGCTCTCCAGGTAAAAAGGTTCAGATCCAAGCCTGCAGCAAGGGATGAAAAACCTCTATGGCAATGTAACGTGCTCAGCAGGCTCAGCTCTGCTCATTCCTCAGCTCTCGCCTCCACATCTGCAGGAGAGCCTTTTCAAAATACACTTAGTGTACATAAAACACCTATGATCCAAAATGAAAACTAAAGTTTTAAAACAGTTTTTACACGAGTCTTAGTGAACTCATCCTCAGAGAAAAAGAGATGAAATAAAACTGAAGACTTAGTGCCCACTTACAGCCCATTTTGGACAAAGGTACTGGCCCTTCACACCTTCACATCAGACTGAAGGGCTTCTTAGTTTAGAAACTTATCACCTTAAGTTCACACCTCATCTTGCCTCCTCATTTCTCTCGCATCCTGTCCTCCTGCCCCATTACCTTGACATTTTAGAGCATGGTCTCTAAAAAACATGCAGAAGGTAACAGGTGTTTTATGCCACATGAAAATTTTGTTATCATACTTCTAGAAGAAAAAGGTTAAATTCTCATTTTTATAATAACTGTTCTAGCAGCTGAGTCTTTAAAAATGGGTCACAAACAAGCTGGATAGCAGCAAGAAAAGTAATGACAAACTAATCTTACTCTTTATGCTATTTGTTCTTCTCTATGTGCTACATACATACATGGTTTTATTTATCTACTAACACTGATGATCAGTTTAAAGATGCAGTTATGTCTCATGAAAAGAAATATATTCTCTACCCTTGTGGAAGAGAAACTTCAGTTGAACAAACAGCCAAGGCTTAAAACATTTCCATTATGTTGCTCCTCAATCTGCAGGCCTTTCTCAACATGTATCTAGAATACGCAATGGGTAACAGCAAGTGCTATAAAACAAATACTGATTCTTGGGATAACACATCCTACTTTGCCTTGTTTATACAGGGCTTTTTTTCCCCCACCCCTTAAATCCTCTTACTCTATTTTTAAAGATAAAAAACAAAAAAGCATTGTTTCTACAGAACGCTGTTATCCTCTAACACTATGAAGAGCACTGCTGCTAGTGATGAACTGGAACTATTGTTGAGTTCCTGTAACATGAAGACTTCTCCCACCCCCCCGAGAAAACAGTTCACAAATCCCTCTGAAGGGATACATAATGTTACTATTAGTAATATAAATATGATCTGGTTGTATTTTCAAATGGAAGTTGTATAACTGCATGTCATCCACTCAGGTGACCAGAAGCAGAACAGATAAGTTACATGTACTTTTAGATAGAAAACTAGTATTTTGGTCTCTGTTTCTAGCTTAAGACAGAAGTTTAACAGTGTCACAAATACCCACCACACACGTGCCTCACCGCAGCGACTGTGACAGACATAAAACCTGTGCTGCTGCCACCCTGCAAACTTCTGCCAGCTCTCCCCAAGCCTGAAGCTGAGACGCTCTCCTCCCGAAGCTGCAGGCACTGCTTCACGACAAGCTATTTCCTGGGCTTTGTAACAAATAGAGACGGAAACAAACTAGCAAAAAAAATACATAGCAGAAAGTTAAAGATAAGCACTAATTTTTATTAGGTCTTTGCATTATTCATTATGTACTGGTTGTTGGGGGGGGGGGGGGGGGGGGCATTGCTACAGTAACATTGGCTGGCATAGAAGTGTTTGAGTGGAGTATGGTATTTGCAGAAAGCTAGACTTCTCTAAGAAGCCCCTCTGCATAAAGACAAAATAATCCCTCTGGCAAGCTCCCAAGCAGTTGCAAATGCAGCAACAATATTTACACTGTAAACTCTGTGGGACACGAGTTACCTTTAAGTTTGCAAAGTTCCAGCAAAAGCGCATCTCTGCCCATGACAAAGACCCCCAATGCCTATAAATAACAACACCCAAGATCACAAACAAGTTTGGGTTTACCAATTTAAAGATTTAAGTTCACTAACAGAACATTTCCGTAGAAGTAAAAGTGAACACATGCAGCGCTAAAATTAAGCATATAAGTGAAGATCAGGGCCCTACTCACTTTGCCCAGAGCAGATTTCCTGAAGAGTTCAGTTATCACTATATTAACCTGGCATAAAATACAGAAACAAACCTAGAGCTCACATCAATCTCTGCCACAGTTATGGATCACCAGCTTTTGCCACTTACAGTGAAAACTATACCTTGTGATTAATCCAAGGTCAAAAGGAGGGTGCAGTACTTCTAATGCATACTCTCTACACATATGCTCCATGCATAAACAAGTACTTTAGATTTGTTTTAAAAACTTAGAAAACACCTTACACTAAATGTGGCATCAACTAAGGAGTTTTATTTAGATTGGAAAATGCTTTGTAACAGAAAATCAGTTTTACTCAATTTAACTCCTAATGGACAATGTAAGCAAGACTTATTAAAAGCATAAGCACTTACATATCATGAAGTGCTGTATTCTGTGATGTTGTCTTAGGAATCAAGGTAAACTGAAGTGGCTAGTATCATCTTGATATGCAATTGTGGTAAGAGCATTTGCTAGAAGCAGAACTAGTTACCTAATGTATTTCACACATTTATGAAGACAGCTTAGCTTTTCTGGCCATTAAATCTTTTCTGCAATTGCCTAGACTTTATTTCACGGTTTTATTCAGTTTCATGTTTTTAGCTATTTTGCAAGCACATCTCAATTTTCTGTACGCTGGTGGCACCTTCTCATAATCTTCAAAATATTTCTGCTTTTTCTGACCAAGTCAATGAAAAAGTCTTCTCAAAATTGTCAATATGATCCAGCTTAGTTTAACAGATTAATTGTGTGGATTTTAGAGAAGCTTTAGAGAAAGCAAGTTCTCTTACATCCATTAAGTGAATGCTAATTGGTTACATTCACTGTGTTTAAAATGGTTTTTGGTGTGTTTTCTGGAGTTATTTTTCTATTCTTATGCTATGACAGTGTTTGTGACACTGAAACATTTCCTATTCATTTACAGCAAGAAATACAGTAATCATATTCAAAGTAGTCTGCAAAAAAAGAATCCTTGGAAAACAGAAGAAAGGAAACTCCAATTCAAATAGCAAAACACACACGCCACCAAGTCCACCATCCAGTCACTCCACTGACTGCAAAAAGGAAGAAGTTTCAGCTTTAGAAATGGAGAATAGTAGTATCACCTTATAGTATCTTTTGAAAGCTCCTGGAATATACCAGCCTTTTGAAAATAAGGTTTTATAAACCAAACTCATTTATGTTTTGTCTGATAAAAAAAGACAAAACATTTAAAAGTAATACAAAAGCAGAAATAAAGTGGAACCACATTACAGATTTGGGGTAAACAAAGCTAAGCTTATGTATCTGAAGAAACAGAAGAATGCCAGAACTTCTAGAAATACACTACACTAAGATAATAGGATAGGAGTGACTGAAATAATGTGATATGAATGACCATAATCAACTAGAAGAAAAAAAACTGGAAGAACGATGAAACCACAAACTCATGCTTAAAAATCCTTGAAAATTAACAAAGGGACTAAAATTGATCATTGATCAGTCACAAGCAATATGCCCATGTCAGACTCAGCACCTTTTCGGGAAGCTGTACTGTCAGGAAAATGCATGATTACATCATTTGCCACTCTCCACGCATCCAGGCACAAAACCATTGTTATGGGCTTCCTGTTTCAGAAGACTAACATGTAAAATAAAAATAAGTATCTCCTCGAAATAACACACAGACAATGCAGTTTTGCAGCCAATTTATAAGACAAGGCAAGTTCGAATCTCCAGGTACTCAAAAACATGAAATATTCTTAAGTCTAATCCTGGTGGCTTTTATATTGATTAAAAGTTGCACCATTCCTTTTTAGGCTCTGGCAAAGAGGCAAGAAATTTACACATGCAAGACATTAAATAAACATACACGCACACACCCCCTACGAACACCCACACAACATCAAGGCTAGTGAAGAGAAGGAATAAATCAGTAACAAACAGACAAAAGGCAGAGCTTGCAGGGGCAAGCTCAAACCCCAAGATGAATATTCAGCCTCTAGCCCCTTCCCCTCTCCCTTCCAGGAGAGGCTGATGGATATACAGGGTACCCATCAGGAGACAAGAGCAGGCAAGCTTCTTCTGGCATAGACCTTCTCTTCCACCTGTTGTGGCCGCACTACAGACTGTGAGCCCTCTTTAAAGGCAAGAACAATAACTTTTTAGAAAACATACACAAATACCTTCAGGCATAAAAAGGAGGCGACACTTCCAGGAAGCACTCTCTGGGAACATCTTTCCCAAAGACAGGCAGTCAAAGCTCTGAAAGACATGCTGCTCCCCTACACCCTCCCCATTCTTACTATCCCAATAGAAAAAGATCATCTCAACTCAGCCCTCTTCGCTTTGGCTCTGGCACATCCCCCAGTCAGGCCTTCCCCCTCCTCTGCAGATGCTCACAAGCTGCTCCCAGGCCCAGGGCAGAGGAGCAGTGGTGTGGGCAGAGCCCTCAACATCATCTTCTGCACTGCTGTTCACAATTTAACCGAGCAACACGTTCATGAGGTATTTCACACACACAACACCATACAAGCCCAGAGATGCTCACACTTTCGTAGTGGCACAAGAGCATCAGATAAGCCAGGTGATGGTATTTAGAATCAATGGCATGAATTTTTTTTTTTAATAAAAATCTTACAATTTAGGCTCTGCTTCTGAAGCTGATGAATTGAATTGTCATTCAGTATATATGAAAATCAATATATGATTTAGAAGGATATTTCAGATGCAATTCAGTGCCTTCAGAAGGAACAAAGTTAGTATGACATGTCTTTCAGTGATCAGTAATTTCTGAAAAACTATCACAATCTTGATGGACTCCAAGTCTGATGATGTAGGGAAAACAATTCATGTAAAGAGTTAATAAAAGCATTTCAGTCACAGCTGATCTTATGAGAAAAAAAAAAAATTCATGTGACATCCCTATTCAGCACATTACCAAACAAGAACATCTTATTGCAACAAGAAAAACTCAGGAAGTTTTGTTTCGGAGGCAGCACAATGACCAAGGCCATGCCTGGGTAACAGATTTTTATGCTTATGTTCTTCTGTTGTGTTTTCTTAGTGCCCTATAGATCTAAAATTCAATGCATTCTGCTATAATGGTAGAATTTGGACAGAAATGCCTACAGGAGGCAGGGAAATATCTCCAGGCAGTCATTTTCAAGGCTTGGAGAGAAGGGCCATGTGAAAGACCTTCATTTGTTCCTTGTACAACATCACTTGTTCTTCCTGTAGTTAAACTCACAGGTGAGGGTCATCATCACCATCAGGGCAAGAGCGGAATTTCTCAGCTAAAAAGCAAAGCATGCTTGTGCACAAAAAAAGAGTGTGCAGACTAAGATGAATACTGGCAGAGAAACCAACTGCGCTGCGATAAACACTTGGGGGGGGGAACGCACGGGGAAAGTACTTGCCACAGCATCACCGCCTTGCTTCTGCTGCAACAGCAGCATCTAGCTGATCTCACTACAGAGCTGAATTGAATAAACTGAACAGGAAGTATAAAGGAAAAAATAGACAAGATATGATTTATTATGTACTATACAAGAACCACTGGTTTAACCGTCTGCATTTCAGTACATCCTGACAAAGAGAGAAAAAAAAAAAAATCAATATTTATCATAAAGCAACAGTTCTTAAAAAAAGAGAACCAAAAACCAAGCTGTACTTGCTGCTCAATTAAAAACCAAATGAAAGCACATTTTGGGAGAAGTAATATGAAGGCATTGGTAGATCTTAGAAAGTTACAAGTTTGTTGCTAAAAATATTTAGATAAGACAGACCATCTTTTAAATGTTATAAGAATAGCACGTGTCCCCCTCTAATGAGTGGCAAGTCTAATAAATCATGAACAGTGAAATCATGAGCTCTGAGGGGGCTCTACCTCTTCATCTGTGACAATTAATGTGTCACCCTCACAGCAGCCCAGAGGCAAATTCCTTATGCTATTTTTTTATGCATGTATTGTTTTAAAACATCTCTCTTCCAAAATTACACTTGACATTTCCTTAATGGACTGACTTGCACTCCAGCCAACCAGCATCACAGATTTAAAGACTTCAGACATGATAAAGATCTTACAAAATTCACCTAATGCTCTATTTTCCTCCCAATATAGAAGGATAAATAAGTTTTCCAGGGGGAGAAGTTAAGTATCTTTTTTACTTATTACCAATAGCACTCGCTACACAGGGAGACATTTTTCTCAAGGTTTGTCATGAATTTTTCATGATTAGAAGCAGTGCAAAGTAGTCTATGGTTGTGACCTATATTCACAAAACAAGGGAATGTAAATGTAAACAAAGGAACAACAAGGAAATGATGAAATGTAAATACCCATTCCACAGTATGCACAGAAATCAAAAGGCTCACCTTAGGGTAAGCTTATACTATGCCTAATTTTTAGGGTAGCCCCTGATAAAGATCACAGCCTGCATCATTTGCCTGGCACTTTAAAGTTGCTTCGGTACAATTTTCTTTAATACCTTTGCACACTGCTTGTGTGTACATAGACTTCAACTCATGCCATTTCCTGCGTTTTTTTCCTCTCTTACTTTCATCATATACTTTGTGACATCTGCAGACAAGCAGCACTACTCACATAAGTTGTCTTACTAAGAAAATCAGTTGGATCATTCAGCAGACGAAGCCTGAAAGCTTGTCTCTCCCTGTAAATGAGAGGAGAGGAAGAGGTTTATAGCAGTAAATGAGGACTTTGACAAGGAAGCTGCAGCAGTTTTCTGCCAGGGGGTAGGACACCGTCCTCTCCCATCCCACTCCTGCCCAAGGACTGCCATCTGTGTAGCTGAGTCGGCAGAAGAGAACGCATGTCCTTGCCACAGTTCACCCTCAGCATATTAATTTAAACCAGCAATGAGGGCACCATAACGCTAAGTCCTAGGATGGATAATAATTGCCTGGATTTTATATTGATTCACCTTACAGGAAATAATGACTATCAATGGCATTTTTAATGCAACAGCACATAAAAACAACCTTTTTTTTTTGTACCTCACTTTAAAAGCTGGCAATCTACAGTTTTTGCCCTGCCAGTCTACACTCATAAGTGAGCACATGCCAGTAGGCACGCTACTGAAAAACAGTCTGTCTTCTGCAGGTACTATCCAAAATGGGAAGTGAAAAGAAATCAAGAATTTTTCAACACCAGGGTTTTGCAACATTGGTATCTCTACCATCATACATCCAAGTCAGGAGATGCACAAAATGAGAGCAGGTCAGCATCTTATAGAGAAGCATTGAATGGGTCTTGGTCCTGCGAGTTCTGAGAGCCAGGATGCCCCTCCTCCTCGGCTGCTATTAGAGGTCACGAATGAAGATTAAACAAGAATTCACAACCTGACTCTGGCATCCTACCCAAAGGCTTCAAACTCCAGCTCTTTCACAGCAGAAATAATTTTGCTGCCTCAGTGACAGCAATCTCCACAGGCACTGAGCAATGAGGAAAAAAAATTCTGTGATAAATGGCTACAAGATCTTCAGCTATCACACAAATTATTTAGGACTTTAAATCAATATTTGAGATATACATCCTGGAGTTCTGCATCAAAAGGAAAAAAGTAACTTTTAAAGACAGGGGAAGATGGAGAAGCATCTCTGGCTATGTTTCAAACTCACTACTATTTGTAGTATGTTAGAAAATTCACGAGTACCTCTCTTCTTGCATCAGGCTCTGCTGCTGTTTCTTTCATTCCAGTGACTCTAGAAGCGACTAACACCGTAAGCACGTGAATGCCACACTACAGCACGACCAGTGCCTACATGCTGGGACCTGAAAAACTTTGGCACCGATCGGAAAACGAGGTGGTGAGAATTGCATTTGCATGTCAGAGGCTGCTATCAAGTCTTTGGGGGCTGTTCACAGACTTTTCCAAAGCCCTTTAAGAGTACTAGGAACTTAGTGCTGGCTACTCCTTCAAACCATGGAAATCTGGCACTCAGTGGAGAGGAGACAGCTGCCCTGCAGAGACTGCAAGCCCGGGAGGATAGATACTTGCCATAGAATGCAAGGTCTTATTTTTCACATCCCCTGCTACTCCAGCAGCAGTCCACCTGGCACCAGCTGGCCACGCACTCTCAAGAAGCACAGCAAGAATATAATTTCACCGAGTTGCTTGCTGCCTCCAGTCCCCTGCCTGACATCCAGGTCCTTGTTGCACAGGTACAGTAACATTCATGCGATTCCTGAAGGCTTCCTGTTACAGCCTAAAAGAAAAAAAGGCGACAGAAAACCCTGGCGAGGATCCTGTGGAACAGATGCAAGCTGAGGGAACAGAAGAGATCGTTATGAGCTTTATTTCTTCATACTTACACTAGAGAACTCTAGTGGACTACAGAAAATTAATGAGGACCGTATTAAACCATGTAGCCACTCCCTCTGTATAATGAATACGTAGGCATTAAAAACCCCTGCTGCTCTACTCAAAGCAGATGGGGTAATGCTCAGCAGCCCTGGTTTTGAATGCATCTGGTAGTCAAATGTCATCTTTCACAAAGCTCCTTCTCAGCCTCTAGACAGAGGCTGCTGGTGTGGCTCCTCAAGCTACAACAGACACAATACAAGCCTCCACGTAACCATTGCAGAATGGAGCTCTAACACATTTAAAACCTTAGCAACAGTTAAAACATGATTTCTCATACTACCTTGCAATAAGAAAACAAGATACCTTGGACTGGATTTGCAAAATTGCTGAACAAGCTTACTCAAAGAAATTATGTGATGTGAGCCATGTACCTGCAAATACACCAGAGATCAGCAAAACAAATAGGACTCGTGATCAGAAAAGTCTGGCTTTCATTGAAATGCTTGCTTCATCACCGGTGGAAAAATAAGCACTGCCACATAACTTCACAATGAATATTTTGCATGATTCTGTCCACTCTGACTTAAGGTTTTTCTATAAAAGCCTTCTATAAAAGGTTGTTTAAAAAAAAAAAAAAAAACAAAAGGATGATTCTGGGTATATTGGTTATTCCACGGAAACAGCGGTGACTAAGAATTCTGCAGAAGGAATGTTTATGAAACAACGCACGTTAATGAATACCTAGGGACTCTTCATTACATGAATCAGTGACAATAGAGCAACGGTTAGTGCAAACGCATATTTAAAGGCCCTTTCATATGCATATGGCCGCACTCACAATGGGGCCGCTGTGGCCAGCCCAGTCCCCGGCCGGCTGGGGGGATCCTTTGTCCACAGACCGGGCCCTCGGTGAGCAAACGGTTGCAGCAACGCAGCGCAACGGCTCCTTCAGAGATGCAATCTATCGTATTAAAGCACATCTGCAGGGTTCAGGCCAGGCGTCCCTACAAGACCCAATACACTGGGTGGGCATGCGAGCATAAGAGAGACCTCGTAAAACAGGGAGCAGGCTCTTCAGATGCGTAAGGCAGGGAGCAGGGGACGAGCAGCTGCAGCGCTCCAAGATCTT
This sequence comes from Aptenodytes patagonicus, assembly GCF_965638725.1. NCBI lineage: Eukaryota > Metazoa > Chordata > Aves > Sphenisciformes > Spheniscidae > Aptenodytes > Aptenodytes patagonicus. Next base: position 103,847,685 of record NC_134950.1, on the reverse strand, counting down.
CACGTCAACTGAAGTGTATTTGTACGTGCATGTGCCACGACACAGGGGTGGAAACGCGGCCACTGTGAGCTGAGAAACACTAACGTTTCAAAATGGCAGTCTCGTCTCCCGTACGATTTGACCCAGAAAGCAGCAATAAGGGAAGTTTGCACTTGAAATTAAATACATTCAAAACCGGGAGCATTTTTCACTAGGCTCCCAGCCACCGTGAAGAAAAGGCCTCTCGGGCAAAAAACAAAGCAAGTGACCACTGTGAGAACACAACAGGACCCAACGTGCAGGAAAGGCTGTCAAAGGCGCCCATTAAACTAGCAAAAAATTTGAAGTATTTTATTCCTCATCTTGCTTTGGGATAACAGCTACACTGCAAGTGAGAGGAGGTTAAAATGTTTTGTTATGTAAACAGAGGCAAAACTGTAATTTTAACTTGATTGCATTCCTTTAAAGCACCAATTTCAGCACACTATTCTGTAACAAACATTCAGATTATGATCTAAATCCATACCACAAATGCTTCCCTTGATCAAAAATAGCGTTTATCAAACATGCACAAATCCTTCAAAGAAAAAGTAATGGCTTTAAGGGATAAATGCAGCTAAAAACCCCAAAATTTTTACAAATGTATTGCCCTCAATTTGCATTTGCATAACATTACCGACTCCAAAATCTTCAAAACACAATACAATCCATCAATAGCCTACCTGTTATCAACCCTCAACATGTAATATGTGCTTTAATTTCATGCCACCTTGCATTGGCCAAAAAAGATTCCTTGAAATATTAAATAATTAAAATACATTACTTGCCACCGAGGTCCAAATAAAATGTTTGTATCAAATTCTGCAAGTTTATTGCTTTATCAGCTGGTTATGAACAGGGATAAAGCTTTCAAAAAGGTTCTTTAAAGGGTTATATTATTCAGCAGTTTTCTGAAACTATTAATTTACACTCACATTTCCCACCCCCCTCACAAATTGTAGGTCTTTGTTAAACATTCTTTTAGCTTTTACCACAGCAAAGGAAAAAGCGATGAATTGTGGGATGCCTCTTACTCCGGGGGAGAGGTTTTGAATAGAACAGCTGTCCAGAGGCCAGGCAAAAATGCACTCCCCTCTGAGAATAAGGGGCTTTTTGTGGGGAAGAAATACGAATTCAGAAGAAGAATTTTTGGAATTGGGTCGATACAACAGGAAGTTAAAGCGAGGACTTCAATCAAGAGGAACGGGAAAAAGAGGTACTGCAAAGAGAAGGGAGACATCACCAGCCAGACCAGCAGGGAGCAAAAAGCTGAAACAGTTGTTCGATAAAAATATATAAACAGTTGCTGGGCTAAGGAGAGGAGGAATTCACGATAGCCTTGGCCCCATGAGCACCCTGAGCGCAAGCCCATGCCATGGCAGGGGCTCTCTTTTGCTCTCCCTTCTGCTGGCTGACACCACCTCAGCAAAACGACACCCCCCACAAAAACAAACCGCATGAGCAGGTGGGTAGGGCACTCTCTGGGAAAGTGGGAAATGGGGGCTTGACTGTTTCTGCAGTGAAACAGAGCAGTGAACCCAGCATTCACTTCAAAAGGGCCTATTTTAGAGGAAAACAGAGGCCACAGCTCAGTTTATGTGGTCCGGTATTGCAGACCTGTGCTAGGCACACTCTGGGTCCTATCGACTGCGAGATGTTAAAGCAAAGCTTTTATCAAAACATATCACACTTGCCTCTTACACGCATCTTTCTTGCCTCAAAAAAAAAAGGGGGGGGGGGGGGGGGAAGAAATATAGTTCTCAGACAGTGAATACCTGCATTTCTGAGCTATGTAACAAGCAGGTCTCACATTTGCAAAAGGTGTTATTAACAAATAACACCAAAAAATCCTGTGTTGCAATGCCCCTGAGTGGGTATCCTTGTTTAAGGGTTATTTAATACTTATCAACATAAGATGCAGGACAGTGCCCAGGTGGAAGGTACTTCACTTGTTAACCTATTTCATTGCCCAGGAGCCCGGCAGCTGCTTACATGACAGAGGGGAAGCACAGCATCCTGCACAGAACACTTGCATGCCCCTATAGCTATATGGGAGCTACCATAAAAACAACGATTTTTCAGAAGCTTACCTCAATGTGATGTACCCCATCATGTACTTACACAAATACTTTGTGTTGTAATAGAAACTGCAAAATGTTAATGCAGATGCAGTAGTTACACAAGTACAAGCCTGCACCTTTGCTTAACTTTACACTGTGATTAAAAATATAGTTTTCAGTTAGACTTCTTCGTATTTCTCAGTCAAAACAGAAATAAAAGGAAGTGACAGGTATTGGAGCTTATAAACTTCCTTAAATCTGAGTTATGAGGTTGGTGAAGCACACAGTGCTCAAACGCCTGAAATTGGATTTTTTTTTTTTTGTGGTGGTGGAAGGTTACCCAGCACTCACCACTTCAGAGAGGGTATTTTTTCCTGCCCACACTGCATTAACAGTGGGACTAAAAATGCAGCACCCCAGACAAAGTGAATGCTATCCTATTAAAAAAAAACAAAACAAAACACACCAAACAAACCACAACCTGAGGCCCTGATTCATTGAAGCGTTTCCACGCCACTGAAGTCTGATGTTATTTAAGCACGTATTTTCCATACTTTCCTGGAACAAGGCTGGTACGCAGTCCATCCAAAATGCTGAGCAGCAGAAATGAAGCTTGTTACCCCATGCCTAACTGGTACTCAAAGACTTGACCCAGCAGGAGTTCTGCTGTGAGATCAACCCCCAGCTGTTCCTGCCAACCACCCCAGTGCCACTAGCACCTGTAACAATGCTCTCCAATCTTCCAAAATAGGCACCTGACTGTACAGCAGAACACTAGTTTCACTGCACCTGCACTGCACAGACAGGAGATAATTTACACTAATTTATCAGGATCAAGCTTTTGATAAGGCATAAATTTTTCTAGATTTAAAGCACTTTATAAAACAGTACAAAGGTTCATTTATATTAAGCAAATGCTGCATCAGCAGTTTGACAATAGCAAAAATTCTGATGCTGGGAATAACTACTACTCTGCTGGCCTTAATCTCTATCACAATAAAATGAAGCTTGGCATTTCAGCATGGCAAGATATGATTCATAACTAACCATCATTCTTATTTAGCTTTGGAAATGTCAAACAGCATAATTAACAGGAGATACTTGTGGGTTCACACATTCCAGATGTGGAGATTTATGTGGACTCTGCATCACCAAACACTGACAAGTTATTTGTAGCCACGTGTTTTAAAACTGCCTTTGTAGTTTCATCATATTCAGCGCAGCCAAACAGAATGAGTCAGATCTGAACAGCGCAGTGAGTGCTCCTGGCCTTATCCAAGATAATGAATAAAACTCAATGTTGGTTCATTATCTTTTTACATTCCAAATCCAGCTGTTTAGAAACACATAAATAAAAAATAAGTCCTATGGCCTGTTGTTCACACACAACTTTTATTCTCTCTCAAAAAAACAGCCCCTAGAAGCCTACAGCAAACATTACCCTGTTCTCAGCCATTCACACCCCGCCTACGTTTATATTTACAGTGCTTTTCTTCACTCTACTGAAGTAGGCAGGTACTTTTAGCCATGCCACGATGCATGTTTAAAAACTGGTTAGAATAAATACTCCTACAGCATTTCCATTTGAAGACTACACATCCCACATACTCTTCCGCTGGACCGAACCACACATAATACGGTGCCAAAATATTTTCTTGCAAAACAGACACATCCAAACATCACCCGACCAGCAGCTACCCCAATACTTTGCCAAGAGCCCAAAGCAACAACTTAGTAACTATGAAATATAATCATCTTCCTTGCTAATATGGAAGGGAAACCCTTCCGCACAGAAAGCGCAGGCCCTGGGTATGGCACTGCACCGCATTTTGAATCCCTACTGATTACAGGCCATACCCATATAATAGAGACGCAAGAAGCAGGATTGCTGGTTCTCACTTTTCCTTTGTGATAAAGAAAAATCTACTGAGGAACAATCTGACACCTAAAAAGCAACTCAATGTTTTCAGTGTAACTTGCCAGCAACAAAATATTTTTATCATTGCAACAGCATTGAAACATTTTAACAGTATCTGGACTTACACATAAGAATATGCCTAATTAGTAACAGAGTTAGGTTTACCAGCCTTCAAACTTACTGCTGTCTCTATTCAAAACAAAATTATTTTCAGTACTTTTTCTTTTGAATGACTACCTTGCTCCCTTCTTTGGGGTGTGCAGAATGCTTAAATATACATCAAACTGTTAGAATCACATTCGCAATCAGTAAAGTACCAGAAATACAGTCTCTGGACAGAGTACACATTCATCTACCAGCTATGACTAATGCCAGAGACTTTGCATCCCATACTCCAATTCAGGAAAGTGCTTTTTATTCAGAACAAAATCTAGACCTCAGTATTGGCCTTAGCAGGAATAAATGTAACCACACATTTAAATACTTTACTAAAACTAGGGTCTTGAGGCTGGGGTCTTATCCCCACTGCATGGGCAGGTCCACCAGCATGCAGCAAGGCAACGGATTCAGAAATTAAGGCGTATAGGTTCTCTTTTCTCTTTTGGAGCCCGGGGGGGGGTGGGTAGGGTTTGAGTTTATTTGACCTTTGGGGTTGCAAAGGTAAGGAGAAGAGAGAGCAAACTAGAAGACAGAAAGAGACCCATCTAGGGATTTTGTTGGGAGAATCCAGTTTTTAATCCTCTGTTTTTAAAGAAAAGTTTTCTTATAAAACATCACCTTCTATTTACTGTTTCTGTTCTTGAACTATGGAAAATTAAACAGCCATTCAAAAGAAAAAACACCCCATTAATTGAAAATCACAGATAAAATGCTGCTAAAAAGAAAGTTCTTTATTGACAAAGTGGAAGTAAAGGAAAAAAAAAACCACACAGAAAGCATTCGTTCCTCAGATGAAAACGTGGACGCCAGATTAATCACTGTGTTGCCCAACAGAAAAATTTCTTTCTAAGCTAAGAGAGAGAAATTATGTTCGTATCCTTCAGATATTTCTACAGATCCTTAACTCCTACCCTATTATTAATGCCACTAAGTTCACAAGCTTCCACAAGCAATAACAAAATACAGACCTTAAGATACACATTTTGTTCATCTCTGGACCCATTGAAATGGGTCTTTAACTTCAAGGGGGAGAGGATAAAAGGCAGCTAAAGACAATGAAAGAAATAGTGCTTATCTATAGCCTTATGTCATTTTTCCAATACTTATAAAAATAAATAAAAAGGAAATGCCCTTCATAGACTCTTACCTTGATCACATTAAGATTATTTAAATCAAGGGACTTAAAAACAACAGTTTTAATCACCATTTGCATCAATCTAAAAAAAAATGTCAAGCTTGCTTTGTATTTACACTTAGTTATTTTCCTTAAGAAAAAAAAAAACAATTCTCACGTTAGTGACCTTCAAGACATTTTCATTTGAAATGAATTATTATCCTCACAATAACTCCAGCACTTCACCAGAAACTCTATTTATATTTAATGAACGTGATTGACCGTTGGTGACCATGCCCCGCAGTGTTTAGAATTAGTAGATCTTCACCTACTACACCCACTGCTGTCTTACACCAGAAGATGAAAAACAAGCTCTCCTGTCTTCTCTTCCAATTTACTCTTAATTTTGAATGGAATAGCTACTATACTGAAGTAAATGGAAAGAAAATATTCCCTCTGTATGAGCAGACTGCCTTTGTCAAATGCTCACACCTCAGGCATAAACTCAGCAGCCTCCCACCACTCAGCAAGCTGATTTTTCTAAGTTCAACAGTAAATTTATGAATTTTTTTTTTTTTTTTACTTACTGTAATTTCCTCAAGCCTAAATAAGTTCATGCCTCACTCTCTAGTCAGTTTTAAACTCAATGTTATTTCAAGAAAATATTGAACTATTGCATGTTTTTTCAAAATAAAAATATTTTCATCAACTCAGTCTTTCAGAAAGGGGCCTTTATAAATAGATTTCATTTTTATCTCTAAATAAAAGTGTAAGTTTATATTTTACAGCTTTTATGTCCCTGTTCATACAATCAACTGTTGTGATTTTATTAGTGCATTTGGATATTGAAAAGAAACAGGAAGAAGTGAATCCTACCCAGCCATTTTGTACAAAAACCACCCAAACCTTGGAACCGAGTTACCAACAATTCCTCATCCTGTTTCTCTACTTAACATTTCTTCCTACTCCTGTGCCAATTTAGCTTTTTTTTTTTTAACGCAGAAATATTTTCCTGAAGTGGCAGCAATTGAAACAAAACTGTCATTTCACTGGTTTTATACTGGCAAGCAAAAACTAGCCAAACACAAAACTAATGGAAGTAACAAAAACGCAGAGTAGCTGTATTTACATAGTACAGAAGGTGAACTCAGAATAGGTAACGCCATCCCACCCATATCTCCATGACAGCACAAACACACTTAACATCTTGACTTCACTCCTAACACTGAAATCCTCCATTGGGACCATGTCCACTACAGACATTGTATATTATGTATGTATCCTTATTTGCCTGTAGACATGGTAAAACCAGGCTTTCAGTTACTCCACCACAAAAAAACCCCACCGAAGTCCTGCAGACAACAGCTTGGAAGGGAACAGGGAAAGGCTTCACATGCTGCTCTGCAGGATTTTCATTGCAAGGTCTGCACAAATAAAAATCACCAAATCGAAAGAATGAGAAGTGCATTTGTTTTCTAGGTCCTACAGCTCACGTTTCAGTGAGGAAACAGATGATGTGGAACTGGGGTCTGTTCTTCTCCAGCCAGCGCAGGCAGTTGCCCATCTTTAATCTCCCCCAGACCAGCCTCTCACGAAGCTTGTAACGTGCCCCGCAGTAGAGCACAGTACAGCAATAGGACTTAAAAGGCGAGCAGAGCAGCACTAAAGCCTTCAGGGACAGATTAGATAGCATACAAAATGCTGACAACTCATCCTAGCCCCACTCCCACCCCGGAGCAGAGGAGTAGAGCCTGGCACGGGCCGACCTCGGGGGTAGCAGCAGCACAGCAGCCCCCGCCCGCACCACGCAGCCTGCTGCAGCCCAGCACCTCCTCTCCTCCACCAGCCCAGCCACCGCCAGCTCTTCCAGTGCAGATTTAAACACTGGTTAAAAAGCAGTTAGGAGATCTTCCAGCTGTACCAAGACTGAAATCACCACACTGTGATTTAAGAAAATAAGCCTCCTCTCCTTTTATGGCAGAGCAGTAGGTGACAGCAGGATTACTGTGGCATGTGGAAACCACAGGAAAGGACAGCTATTTTTAAGAAAAGAACTAACTCCTCCTTCAAACTCTGAGCTAAAACACTTCTGCACCTACTGAGGAATATTTCCCGTCGTGCAAGAAGAACACACAATAAAGACCGCTTAATTTAGAAAAAGTTTCTCAGTTTGAACTAGGTAATTTTGTTAGACAACACTTGGAACCAGAAGTCTGTCTCATCTTCTAAATAGCTTGTGACCCCTATTTACAATTACATTATTTTTAGCTCAAGTAAATTAATACATTTCTAAATTCTCCAGAAACACATTTTTTTGCCCAAGAGTTATTACATACCGGAGGATCTATTTTATTCTTCATACATAGCAAAGAAGAAAGAGCTCCTCTAAGTGCCAGATCTAGCTGTAGAGATGTGAACTTAATAACACCATGTCATAATTTCTAATCTCAGACACATGTCAATATGTAAAGGCCCCACCTAGATATAGACTAGTGCTGGAAACAGAGGACAGACTTCATTTCAATTTAAATGGGCTTGCTTGCAAAGTATATTGTTCTGCTCAGATAAGAGAAAGGAATGACAAGTAGAAATACCCTACTAGATTATTACAGCATTAAGTGCAAAGTTGAGAAATAAAGCATTGTATGAATACAAAAAGACAGAGCTAGTAATGAAAGTATCATCACTTACTGGGACAGCACAGTAATGCATGTGTAAAAGCAGTGGACCAGAACACACCAGTCAGCCAGTATGTCACGACTATCAAAAACAAACTTTGGATTTGAACTCCTTTAAAAAAAAAATTGATGTACTTTTAAAGACCTATATAAATATCCACTAGGTACTTTTAACTGAATAGAAAAATGAACCATGACTGTCTTAAGAAACATCTTTTTAAAAAATGCTCAACTAATATCTCTGCATTTCTTTACTGAAGAGAAATTAGAAAAAAAATATTATTCTCTCAACTGCTCTGTTTCTTAGGAAACACCATCTTTCAAAATGCAGTCCTGATATCTTTGGATTCAAAAAGACTGTTATCAACAGATTATCCTTCATTCAACACAAGAGGAATCATTCTTTAATATTCACTGAACAAGAAAAGGGCTCTTAATAAATCTGATACTTATGCAATATTCAACTCCCATCTGATACCACGGACAAGACCCAATTCATCACACGTTTGGTACTACCTGCATTTTAGCAAGTTTAGCAGGTACTGTTTGAACAGGCAGGATGCTAGATTATTCTCATTTTCTCCTTTCAGCATTGCTCCAGTGATCCAGCACACAGAGGTTTCTGTACAGCTATCAAGTGCTGACAACTTCTCAGAAGCCCTCTCCTTCCCAGGCTCACTCTGAAGGGGAAAGGGCAGCTTGCAGCAAAGCCATCCATCACTTTCCCTAATGAGAATTTTGAATGCAGCCACTTCTCTCAGGCAGACCCCCAACACAGATAGCCTGGAGTATGCCGTTTACACTCGGAGCCAAGCGCTATGGCAAAAGGGCCACATGCTTGTGACTTGCTTTTCCATTTTGACATCAGCGAGGAAAAAAGAAAAGAAAAAAAACCAGCACAACAAGCATAGGTAAGCTGTTCTTCCAAAATCCATCACCTTAGAACAGAGGCATTTTTCTCGCAACCCAAACCCCAGTGTAACATGAGCCAGAGAGATTTTGATCCCCTTGCCGAGTTCTGCCCCTTTTTATTTGAGGCTACTGGCTACAGAACAGTCAATAGAAAATGTAGAAACTAAATACCTGTGTGAATGATTCCTGGTACTCAACACATTTCTTTACGAATAAGCCCAGTTTTGCAGCTCACGCCAAATAAACTGCGCACATGGAATTTGCAAAGGGGGTGCCAGAGGATTATGCCTGTGGGGGCATTGCAACCTCACTCACCCAAACAAAAGGGCGTCCTACAGAAGACAAAGGGCTTGCCATTCAAGAACATGCTTGACAGAAAAGAAATACCAGGCACACTATTAGCACTGCAAAACATAACTAGTTCTGAGAAGTTCGTGCCAAAGTCAGTATAGTTCCCCGCGCCAGTCTTCTCAAGCCAAACACAAATACTCAACTGTCATCACTGACAGACAGCTTCCAGTACTTCTAACCCGATAACCAATGTTTATTTTTGAGGTGCCCTGCGCAGTAAACAGACACCTGCATCTCCTACAGGAGATCAGCATCACTGGTACTACACAACAGAAGTCCACTAGTTCTCTCTTTTTCCCTTCCCAATTTGTTGCAGTTATTCCCCAAGGCCTTCTTGGGCAAAATAGCTGACTCAAGTAAGTGCTCTTCCTCCCCTGCTGTTTTAGGATTTGGAGAGGTGATGCCTATTTTCCTAAATTGATACACGTCTAACAAAGTAGTCTTAAAAGACCCCCATGTTGCATCTTGGAAACCAAAGTTCCCATTTACCGCCAGGCAAAGTATCATTTTCATCATGCAGTGGAAACGCTCAAGAACTGGATTTTTGATTTGCCTTACTTTTCTCTTTACATATCTACGAGCCCCTGGTGACTGACATCAGTTTCTAACAGTGCAGACAGACTTTTTTCTGCCACTTCTTCTTGAAGAGTGTCAGCAGGTGACGACCCATGCACTGTTGATGCTGTTCAATAATTTAACATGGCTAATACAGATCAGTCAGATTCCACATCCTTTTAATAGGTACTTTCTAATTTTGACAGAGGCACCAACCCATTAGACATGGCTACTGAAGGCTGGTCATTACATATTTAAATCCACAATGCCTGAAACTCAAGTTCACTAAACTTATAAAGGCCATTTTTTTACACATTATCATCAGCTATACCATCTCTACAGGTGAAAAACACTTTTAGCAACACCAATTTAACTAATTCATGCCTATTTTGCTCAAAGGGCTCAGTTTTTCCCTATACAACCAAGAGGGGCTCTTTGGCATGACTGGTGTTTTAGTTCTGGCATACACAAGAAGAATTAATAGCTTCTTCAGCCACCCCATTCCTCTGGGACCGGTTTAGAAGAGCTCTGATCTTCCTCTTACCTTTTTGATCTTAAGTGCCTCTCACACCCCTTCTTCAAAAAGTTTAACATCTTAAGAATCACAATGCAAACACCTTTAATCAAAATCCTGCCTAGAATGGAGATAGTTAAATTGGGAATACAGGATAGGAATACACTGTCTGGCTGTCCTCTGTATAACTCTCTGAAGTAGCTCTAGTGATTGAAGTCCCCATTTAACCAAACCAGAGGTGAAATTTTTAGTTTTTCTTTTAAACAGAGTAGAACATACAACTTGACTGATTTTTTTTTTTTTTTTATTTGGTCATGAATCATAGAAAACACATCTGCAACTACCAGGTATCACCTGGGTCTGTATGCAATTTCCAAACCATACACTGAAAGCTGACAATAAAAATACTTCCAATATATGTAATACACAAGGGGATGCTCCCTGTTTTGAATGCCTCTCCTCTCAGCCGCTACATCACAGTTCCCATTAATCCCTGAACCCTTCCTTGTCTGTCAAGTCTGTATCCAGGCATGGTGACAGCAGCCTCCATCTTACTATGCTGTACCTATATATCTTGCTAAGCTAACAGAGAAGAAACAAGGTATTTTCATTGTCTTTGGCACAGTTTTAGGACAGCACCACTAGCTCTTTCCAAATGCACTTGAAACGTCTAGTTGCTTTCTTTTCTCCTCGTCCTCAGGATGTAGAATCTATATGAAAGATTTAGGTTGATTGTATCATGAGAGTTATTTTGCATTTTTTCAGTGAAACTATCAGGAGCCAAAAATAAATCTATGGCTGTCAGAGAAATAACTTTTTATTTAAATAAAAACATAGCAGCAAACATGAAAAAAGGCACATACTAAGTTTCTGCTACAAAATGCTAACGATGCAATAATCAGAAGATTTGCTTAAAATCCTCTGCTCCACCAATACCTCTTAGTAAGTAGTAAGCGATATTTCTTTTTATTTAGCTATACTAGATACAAAAATAAAAAACAGTTTCTGTATTTTTAGCCTACAATGAGGACAGACTATCCCTACTCTACTGATTCTTGTACTTGCTATCTGACTCCCAGAGGAATGAGCCCTTCCAGCTCTTCTTTGGCCTGCACTGTCAGCTGGGACAGCTCTGGAGGGGCTACAGCTTTTCAGCTTTATTCTGATGAGTGTTTCTTTAACCTCTGAAAAAAGTTTACAGCATCTTCAGTGATTACAGCATTTAAGTTATAGGTGAAATTGAATAAAAAACAATAAAACACATGTGCAGTGGGAGGATGACAGGGAACACCTAGTATTCCCTTTACATAGACAGCCATGAGTCCTACCAGTAAGGAACAAAGTTTTGGGGCAACAACAGATTATTTTAATGGATAGTTTAATTCTCTGTAGCTGTCCAAAAGGAAAATAAAAAGGAAACAGAATGCTATCTATTATTATGGAATGCATACAGAACAAAAAAAAAGCTGTATCACTACATAAACCTGGTTTCTTCTCTCAACAGGACACGATAGAACTAGAAAACACAGAATGAAGGGCAAAATAATCAAAGGTAAGAGACTGCTCCTATGTGTGGCTCCTTTAGCCTCATAACCTCTTTAAAGAGACAACTGAGGGGAGACGATGCAGAGTTCTGCAAGATCCTAGCTGGCAGGGGAAAGCACACAGGAAACAATTACCTTTCCTGGCACAACAGCAGAGGGGCATTGGAGGAACCCAGCTCACAACAGGTTCTAACCAAACAAAAGCAGGTTTCTTCACGTGAAGTCCATTGTGGAATTCACCGCCACTGGGTGCGATGAGTACTACCAGTCCCCATTGGTTCGAAAAGCGATGGGAGTAAAAATCCTCAGATGATTATTAACTACAAAGACACTTTCACTCAGACAAGTCCAAGGCTCACAAGCCATAAATCACTGGAAACTGTGAAAGCATAAATACAAACTTGCGCTGTTCTCACGCTCTTCCTGAAGCGCCCACAACAGCTCAGTGAGGATCTTGAGCATATCAGCCTTTAATCAAACCACTTATACCCCTACAATAAAGCTCCTGAGCTACAGATTACATTGTCATTGTCTTTGTGCATACTGTTGCACTCAGATGTGCCACAAAAAAAAGTTCTAATGCATTTGTTATTCCTTTTTTCCCCAAAAAAAAGACAAAACTTTGTTTGACCAAGTATCACCATTGATACTCAGCCCCTCAGCTCTTCCCCCTCCTTACCAATACTGTAAATCCTTCCTTTTATAGGTAGGCAAAATATCATTTTCATATTCACACCATCAGAGCAGTTGTAGATACAAATAACCATGTAAAGATTATTGTGGAGTAGACAATGCGATCCCCAGCCAACGCAGATGTTCACTGAAACTTCCCCTCCCAAACGACAGGGAAAGGTAGGGAGAATTGATACCTCGCTCCTCCCAGGTACTGACTTTGTGAATTTCATTCACAGCAAACAAGAGGCCTCCAGGGATTCCAGTTCCAACAATGATATTATGAAACAAAAAAAAAAAAACCCAAACAAAACCAAAACACCCAAACCACACACAACACCCAGAAATCCTGACCATAGAGCACACAAGTTGAGATCTAGACCCTGCCAAAGTACCCAACCTGAAACTAAAAATCCTGGTATAATGACTAAACAGCTCCCACACAGAAATGATACACAAGAGAGGACTGTCTATTACCTCTTAGAGCAAAATGATCAGAACTGAAGGAAGAAATCAAATTCTCACCACACAGGCAGGAAAGAAAAACCTCAAAGAGGGAGGTAACACTCTCTGCCCAGATACTCTATAGAGACAGACCCCCAAATGACATTCCCATTCCAATTGACACAACTGGTGCGGAGGGAGGGAGGGTCCTTCCTGGACTTCATTGCCCTGCATTTCAGAAACATCTCTTAGTCCAGAGAAAAAAGGATCCAACTACAGAAGCAACACAGGAAAGCCTAGGTAGTGCTGAAAGCAAAGCAAACATTCTTACCACCCCCACGACACGCTCAGGGAAAGGATGCCTATTTCCTACAGCCATGAAAAAACCAGCTATGTCCACTATAACCCAGCAAGGGATAGGTGCCATCAATTGAGCATGTTTCAAATAAATTGCAACTTTAATTATCACAAGGATCACAGTCCCATGGACTGGTGTGTTCAGTTTAACTATTTCCTAACATGGTCTTCCTCTACTGCAGTAATACTTCACTCCTCCAGTGTGCAGCCAAAGTCCCACCACAGAGAGATCCCATGCCAAAGCTTCCTCCCCTACCATCCCCTTTTTAAATTGAATAAGTTTGCACTCAAAATTATTAAAATACATGAGGTTAAATTTATTGCATCCAAGCCTGGACCAGGCAACCTCAAGCAACTAATCAAGTCACCTGCCATATCACAGCACTCAGTAGTATTGCCAGATGCTGAAAAGAGCTTATGATGGGGTTACCTGGGATTATCCCATCAGAGTCCTTAAGAAAATGAGATACACTGACCATCTCTCAATTGGATTAAACTGCTGTGGAAGGGCCTGTTTTTCAAACAGCATTCCAAAAGAAAAAATCATACTTCTCGCAACCAAGAACAGAGCAAGAGTGTCTGCTCGCCCCGCCCCTCTTCAACATGATCAAAGCCATGGTCTGAGCAACACTACCAAATACTAAAATAGGTCCCACAAAACTATGTTTTACGTGGATGATACCCTGATTCTAGTCTCCAATCCTCAAAGGTCAATACCCAAATTATAAGAACTAATTGAAAACCTTGGGCACTCACCCAGATGCGTGAATTTACTGGAACAAGTCCCAGGCATTAGGATTAATTAAATGCACATAAGTGAGGACTTGCTTATTCACTGCAGTTTCTAACTGCAGTCCCTGGTATTAAAACATCTAGGAATTCTAATCCCCAGAGATTTCAGAAAAATAGTTAAACTTGGACCCAATCATCCACAAATCACTAATGACTTGGGAAGTGGAAAGTGCACAGGCATTCCCTAAACTTTTGGACAAAAACAAACCTGAGAAAAAGTGCACATACAACACAAATAAATGGTTGTACTCCAGGGACTCCCAGGCCTAATAGTCCAATATTATTTTCAGAATGTCAGGTATGGGGTGTGTTTAGTTTTTAAAGGAGAAACGGGCACACAGTTACTTTAAGAGTCTTTGACAAGGTCAAGAATAGGAAAAGGGAGAGAGAAAGGCTTAGTAAAGCAGCAACACACTACTTCTGTAATAAATTAAGCCACACAGCATAAGCTAATTGTGAACAAATCCAGTAAGCAAGAAAGGTATTTCCCCCATCTTCTACATACAGCTCTCTGCACTGGATTCTTACTACCAAGAGAAACCAAATCCTACCTCATACACACAGACAGATAAACGCCTAACTTCATTTACAACTAGATTTTACTATACTGAGGCCTCTGTTTGAGGTGAGATAGGGAATTGTTTCAGTATACGAACAGAAACGGAGCCAGAGAGAATACAATAACACAGAAAACAAGCTGGAGGGCAACACACCCAAGACATCCAGTTAAGAAGCCAAAAACACAGAACCATGTTTACTCCTCACATACAAAAACAACTTATCTAATTTGACTACAATACTGACACTTCTCCAATACATTCACTACACTTAACTCAATATAAACCAAAATAAACCCATTTTTCTCCTAAGCGTCAAAACGTCTCAAAAATCTAGACAATACTACAATTTTCTGAGCTAAGCAGCTGCTTCATAACACAAACTTCTCATGACCCTTCAGTATAAGTCTAATAAAGCAAGAATGGAACAGAGAACTGGTAAAATACCTAACAGCTAAAGCAAAAAAAGCAATAATGAAAATTAAGAGAACACCACATTCAGCCTCCAGTTGCATTTCTACCAATAAAGTTATCTTTAAGGTGCTCAGAGGTCCCAAAGACTTTTTCAGAACATGTAAGTGCTCCCTGATGATCAATGTTAGAGGCCAGAGAAAAGAAAACAAGAGCACACGTATTGTTACAAGTTTTTAAGATTATATGAAAATCAGAATTAATGAGATCCTTGTAGCTTCACTTGTTCTTTAAGCAAGTAACCTACACTCTTGGATTTGTATTTAGCAAACAGCCACTCATTATATTAAAAGGATGGCTATCAGAAGAAGCTTTAGGAGACGAAATTTTGCTACATTGGAAATTAAATTCTCATTCTTTTTCACCTACATCCTGCTCTCTTATCTTCACTCCCACCAAACAAGGCAAAAGAAGATGACAAAGGTTTCTATAGTGCACTAGAAAATCTATTTGCAAATGGAAGAAACCCAGACAATTGACAGAAAACCCCAGAAAGATAAGTACCAATGAAACAATTTCCCAAAGCTCATCAACTAAAGATCCCTGCAGGAAATGTGAATAAAAGGGCAAAGATAAATGCACCAACTTCCTTTAAGGGCCCCCGCCCCGCAATGCATGCATACACATATGTACACACACACAGATGCCCTCCCTTTTGCTTGGATTTCCACTTTATTTTGTGTTTTGATATATGCCATAAAATCCATATGCTAGAAATAATGTTTAATGTAATCTAAGTTTTGTCTAAAAATCCATCCTCTCTTAATTCTAATGCATAGAATTTTTGTATGTATCCTATGTATTGGCACTTAGAATTTGAGATTTGAAGCATGTAATAATGTAGAAAAAAAACTCCAAACTGCTTTGATGTATGACATTCAACCAAACCAAGCCACATACCCTCAAACTTCACCAGGTAAACAAACAAAAAGGCACTACAAAAAAATGCATTTTTATCTTATTTTACACACTTGTATTTAACCACATGTTGTTTGACGTACTCTGTAATGCATTACATAATTTAAGAATTTAGGAACATAAGAATTGGAAGTGCTTCATTTTATTACAGGGGAACATCACTGATCCTCCCACTTCCAAGAAGATTCAAGTGTGACATTAAACTAGCCAACAAAATTCGCACTAAATTTCTTCAGAAACATAGCAAAGATTCATTTCAGTCTGATACATTTTGCTGATATGGACATGATATGGACATGACAAACAGCAGCAGTTTAAAGAAGTGCAGCTGTTTATTTGCAGATCTTGGGTCTATCCTGTAGCCCTCAAAACACCTGATGCTTCACATTATACCACAGAGATACTACTCTGACAGCAGGCTGGTGAATCCGATACACAGCATTACTCAAAGTGATAATAATAACCACCTCTAGCATAGTTTTTCCTACACCAGTTTTAAGTCAGAGACGTGCAGGATCACAGACTTCCACACCGGCACACTCAAGCCATCTCCTGCATCCACATAAGTTGGCCAAACAAATAAAGGGAAACCTTAATTTTCCCCAGACCTGTTCCACTAATTAATACATTAAAACAAGAAGTAAAAGAAGATATCAAGGTTACTGTATTCCTGCCCCAGTTCTAATGTACTTTACTGAGTATTTCAGGAGATGCACCCAATTTTCAAAAAATAATAATCACATTAAATACAATCCATATTCACAGGAATTTGCATATGGATTTCTAGTTAAAGTTATTAATAATAAGCACAGTAAGATTACCAGCAAGTGCATTACTACCCTGCATGCAAAGATGTATCTTTGTCTGCCTTTTTCTTCTGCTTATCTACCCTGTCTGGAACGTTAAATTTCTGTGCTATGTAAATGCAAAGATTTAATTATGCAAAGCAAAGGGGAAATGTTTACATTATTATAATTGAGTTAAATTCTTTCTGCTTTAAGCTCAAATACTGAGAACCTAGCTGAGCATCTGTTAAGAATTTCAAAGTCTTAAACTGCTGCTTTATAAATTTTAAGAGCTACACATGAACAATTTGATACCTTTTGATGTTAATAAAATTACTGTAATAGATTCAGTTTTCATGGTTAAAATTAAAGGAAGTCTGAAAGCTTAATGCAAATCCAAGGTGAGAAGCAAATTCAGAAAGAAGTTGCTTGTTTACTACAATTTTTCAACTCTTGTGGTAACCAGAATTTATAATTGCAAATGAATGAATAAGCAAATGGCTAAGGAAGCTAAAAGTAAAACAATCTTAGGAAAACAGCACCTTAAGAGCAACCTGTTCATAGAAAGATGTCTCCTTCAGTTAAAGGGAAACCTAATGTTCATTGTTACATACACAACAGCAAGTATCTCATCAAAAGGTCAGTGTGACACATTGAAGATTGTAGTCACTTCAAAGGGATAGTTGTCTTATGCCTTCACCTAACTATGCTGAAACACGAAGTCATAGTTGTCTTATGTCACACCTAACTATGCTGAGACACTCAACAAATACGCCAGTGCTATGAGCAGTAAAGCAGGATATCAAAGAATGGTACATTTTTATGAACAAAACTTCATTGAATCTTCCCAATAAAACAAATAACCGCCAGCTCCGCTTTCTACCAGGGTACAGAAGTACAAAGAGTCCAAAGGAGCTTAACGCTCACACAATTTGAAAGGAGGCAGAAGAACACTCCTGTTCTTTCACCAGCTCCACCTGCTGCAAAGCTGCCATTTCCCAGATCTGAAACACTGAATTTAGCAGGATACTTAAAAAGATTAAAGACATAACCTAGTTTCTTCCTATGTTCAGGCTGTGAGATGATAGAACATGTTGGCTGTTCACTTGCATTTTATTACAAGGTGGTAACCCTTCTTTTCTCAGATCAACCTCATCATGTTTACCTGGCCACAAAGCTACAGTAATGTGCTTCACAGGGAAACACACACACAATTTGCAAGCAAATGCATCTGTTTGATTAGTTTATGATTTCTGAGAAGCACTGGTAGGTGCCCTCCAAAGTTTCAGACTTTCTCTGCCACATACTGGAGGGACTGCCTTGCTCCCATGCCATGTAAATGCTTATGACCTTTAGAAACAGAGGAGGTTTAAATGTTTTCACGTTAACATTTCTGATGTGAAATCCTTGTCTCTTGACCACGCCTGCCTGTGCTGTTCAAGTGAAACTCCACCAACCCTTGAGACCCAAGACCTTCCACTCACCCAGGCTTCCTCAGGCAGAGAAAGCAACAGCACTCTCAAACACTTATTCAATTGCTCATTGCCATTTAGATGCTGATAGTCTGATCAGACCTCTAACCAAAAGATGCTGCCTACACTTATTTATTTAAACTAACTTGCCTTGCCCATCCTGTACCCTGGAATACCTGTAACAGCCGAGCAGGATGCCAGGACTCGGTGCAGGCTCACAGCTGTGCTGGCAGCACCACACCATCACCTCCTCTGAGAGACTGGGTGATTAATTTGAAAAAAAGGATTATGGAGTCACACTAACCACTCCACAATTATGACTGAAATTTGCCTTCCACTATAGGCCCAATTCTAATTCTTCTCTCAGGGCAGAGACGGATGAAACTACTGAGCTAATTACAAGCATGCATACTTTTAAATGTTTAGCTGTGTTGTTAATATCAAATTACTTGGGTTCTGAATATAAGCAGATTTGAGCTTTTTTACCACTGTTTATGTATGCTTTCTTTGGGTAACCCAACACTGGACAGATTTTTTTTTTAAAGGTTAAATCGGTGTTACAGTACCCAGCCCTAACTCCAGCCTGAGCCAGCATTTCTACCAGGTTTCTCACTTGGCACAGGCTACACTATATACTGTACTGCATAATCTGAAAGCTCTGCCTCACTCGCTTATCCCCCCCACACCCCCCCAAGAAAAAACCTCACACCACTGAAGGTATTAAAATGCATTAAGCTGGATGACTGCAAAATGTCACGAGTCCTTACTGACTCTACAGTTTAAGTGTGGGTTTTAATAGAGGTAATATTTCTTCATTGCTAGCCAGTGCAAGATTTGTTACCTACACAATGACTCGAGTATGACATCTTTTATGAGTGATATGTTAAACTAATTAACATTAACCCAGCAGAAGAATCAAGCATAAATTAGAGACCATTTCAGTTAAAGATACAGAGAGCTTCTATACTGATAGTTTTCCCCAAATGAAAGACTTTGACCCTTGAAATATGAGATTTCATTTTAAAATTAATATTAACCGATCCAGAATTTTTATGCTGATTTTTTTCAAATTTCTACTTATTTCAATATAAAAATAAGGCATGTGCAGCTAGCGTAGCAATTCTAAATCCAAGAATTGGAGAACCAAGACAGGACAAGAACCATACAAAAATTATAAGAGGAATTAAACATTGTTATGCTTAATGAATTGTTTGTTACCCTTCCCACTTGTGAAAACAAAAATAAGACAGCCAGTAATGCCTATAGATTTTTCCAGCTCTGCTATACAGCAAGGATGGCCCTACACCTACATGCAGGCATCAACTGTTCACAGCAATATTCCTCAGAGTCTGTATTTTTCATCTTTGAAAGCTGAGACAAGAGGTGGATTAAGTCAAAATTCACTAAAAATATATACGACATTTGTTGTCCAACAGATATGCCAATACTCTTCCAACGAGTGCACCCTGGTTCTCTTTATAGAGACACACTAAGTAGCTGCATCTCCCTCAAAAGCTAACTACTATCGAGTATCTTTCTGGCAAGTGGTTATTATACTACATTCAACCCCTGCCTCTCCAGAGAGACTCTCTTTCTGGTTTTCGTAGAAGAAATCGATCTTACCTAAGCAGAACTAGAGATACCCTATTTCACTTACTGTGTTTCACAGTGATGGCAGTGTAAGATCCATAACAAGTTTTTGCCAAGAAGTTAATCCAGGCACTGACCTAAAATAACAGGGTCTACTTCATGACTCTCTTCAGCCTGGAAGCATTCAGAATAAAAAAATAAGTAAAATTAAAAAAAAAAAAGAATAAGGACACCCTACTCCTTTTACACAAATCGTGGCCATAAACCACTGCCCATGGTAGAAAACAACAAGGGAAAATGTTATATGTAAAAGGGTTCCTGGCAATTCCTGGGCTGTTTGCACAGCACTACTCACACTAAACAACCAGAAGCCTAGAATATACACTGCTTTAATTCAGCAACCATCACTCGGATACACCATTTCTGACATAGTAGAGCAACAAACGAGAGCTCCCCTTCATGTTCAGAAACTATCTACCAGACTACAGTGTGTCTGCAAATCCTTATTTTTAATAATGCTATAGTCATTTTTCAACATCTAGAATATGCTCTCCTACACCATTATCGGACAGCCCAACCATGCTTCACAGGGCTGCACCAACACTTTTAGAAAAGGCTCAAGATGCATAACCCTGGGCAACACACAAGTCTGCAAAAGAATTCTTATTCTGCCTCTTTTCTGTCCTACTCTCACTCTGATCCATCATAGCTTAACTTACTGCCTTTTGCAACAGTGTTCAGGGCAAAAAAACTATTTCAACTGCCACACACACAATCCAAGGTCAAAGCAGTAGATTGATTTCTTTGCATTTGCAAATACAAAGAAATCGATCTGGCAATGGTTCTGGTCTTCCTTTGCAAGCATCCTTTCACTTGTCTCAGAGAGCCACTAATACATCTACCCCTGTGAAGTCCACAACAAGTAACATTCCACACATAGTTTTGGTGGCACTCACAATTCTTACTGAATATGTTAAAACAAGATATAAAAAAAAAAAAATCTCCTCTATCCACTTCAAGTATTACACTGTGCATAACTTAAAGCAATGAATTCCATCAAACCAACATGTATAGGTGCGTACATACATATATACATTATACACACACACAAAAAGTTAATCCAGATCGATTACCAGTTGAAAAAAACTCATTTTTTTGGTGCTTGTCATAGCCCCACTTCAGATATGCCTTGCTGCTTTTCACTGGTGTCGGGGGGGGGGGGGGGGGGGGAAGGGGGGCGGCGGGGCGGAGAAGGGGAGGAGTGAGCTGTATGTCTGGGATTGAGATAAAGTGTTTTACAACTGCATTACAGTGAATTCTTTCAGTATACACCTAAGCACTACTAATTCAATAGACACTTTTCCATTATATGTTTTTTGACTGATCAAAATTTACACGCAGGATGTATTTTAAGAAACAAACTGGTAAATTGGAACAGGGCATGTATTTCATTTTGAGTAGCTAAAAACCAAAACAAAAAGGGAACACAGCATAGAAGACCACTGACACAAGACAACAGAAGCAAGGTTTGGGAATGCACTAGACACTGCTTCAAACAGAGGGGAAAAACCACCTGCCTTCTTCATGAAGCTGCCTCAGACACCACACCTTTGGTTTTGGACTCTATGGTGTGCATGTGAACATGTCTGTGTATATACATATTTATATCTAAAATACAAGCATGTAATGTATGCGCATACACACGCATACACACACAGAGGCTCTGGTGTCCGACTTGCTTTTCCAAAAACCACAGTGGTCCAGTCCATATCACCACTGAAGTCAACAGCAACTATTATTTGGCTCTGCTGAAAATTGACCTAGATGACCGAATTTAGACACAGCAGCTCAAATGTTGGTGGTTAAACAGGAAAAAAGTGCACTGGGTAACTCAAATTGGCTGATGAAAATATTTCAGGTAATAGTTTTAAGCTACTATACACTAAAATGCATATAAAGAAGGTGTTAAGTATGAGTTTAAATAAGACATTTAAAATAAACTGGCATCTAATTAATCTTGCATCTAGATGCACTGTGTGGTCCAAAACTAATCTCAATGGACATTCAGCAAACTGTCCGTTCATTTCTTTGGGGAGACGGAGCAACTTTCTTATTGTTGCCTTTAAAGCTTCCTTTTCAGTCCTATTACTAGGTGAACTGCTGTCATGAACATATACCAGGTTATAGCCCCCTTCCTCCACTACCGAAGTGCTGGAATTCCTGCAGGAGACATACATCAAATACTCTCTAGCTAACTCCCATAGCTGACATATAGAGAGTAACTAAGTTGACAATATAGATTTTTACAGGGACAGCTAATTTGTTTTTGCAAGCTGTGCTCCCATTTATGCTTTAAAAGCAATAATCGCTCAACTTTTCTCTCAATTTAAACAAAGTTTTTCACAATGCGTTCAAATCATCAACTAAATTAGGCTAGAAATGCTCATGCATCAAAGTCTCCTGAAGATGGATGATAATATTCAAATATCAGGTGTTGATACCATGGAAAAGAAGCTATTTGAAAAGAAGAAGTAGCAGTTAATCCAAATCTGATAAACCAAGCCATGATCTAGGATACAGATTTTAACAATATGCAAAAGGAAAGCTTTAAACTGATAAAGCCATATAATGCATAGATTTAAGACTATAGAAGTAGTGTATACAAATCCTGAAGCTGAAAGATACCTACATGATAAAGAACAAGCTTTTGGGTTTAGAATTACATTTCTTTCATTCCTTCTTTTGCAAGTGTAATGAATTTCAATAAACAAAAAAAGCAAGCCACTGAAAACATGAAATTGTGAACCAGAACCACCCTTCCTTCCAATGTCTGTTTTTCAGTAAGGACCCACGCCTAGACATGCTCCACAGGTCCAGTCCAGGAGCTCAAATCAATACAGCTACTGCCTATATTGCATCACAGAACTTTGACTATGGCAAACTTAAGCCCCAGAGATAGCACACCTTTCATCATCTATCTTATCTTTTGTTTTTTATCAATAAGGCTACGCATCTCCTGTAAGGGGAAGAGTGTCTCTTCAACACCTTTGCAGTTTTCAACACTTGAAGCCCAAAGCCTTTAAACAACAGCCTCTCTACAAAGCACAACTGGGTCCATGTTCACACCCCACAAGGGACCCCAGGAAGAGCCCCCTGAGCTACCACCAGCTCAGGTCATCTCCAGCACCAGCAGAGCTGAAGCCACATCATGTGCAAGCTCAGCTGAGAAGCAACAATTAACAGATAAAGCCCAGTAGCACCATTATACAGTTAAAATAGCTTACAGGCCTAAATTAACACCCTGCATGGCACTACACCAGCCTGCACAAAAGCAGCGAGTAGCTTAGATACACCTCAGTGTTTGATGCATAATCCAGGGTACCTTCTTAGGTATTCTGGAGCCATCACCACTTTTATTATTTTCAGAGCATATACGCACAGAGCAACACTGATACCAACCAAAACCCAAATTCTGAAAGATAATTAAACGAGCAGCCACACAAAGTCTCACCTCTGAGATAATCTCAAAACAACATATGCAATTCCTGAACCACTTACCTAAATGAATTTTTGCCTTGCACAGTATTGCAAAGCCAAACAGAAGAAGCTAACTTGCATCCTCAACTGAAAACTGCAGTTATTTTGGGAGCAAATTTAATTCAAAACATGCAAAGCTGAAGTTAACTTTGTTTCCTTGTACAGCATTAAACAGAAACAATTTTGTCATACACAAAAAAGAATACTACTGATCCCTTAGGTATTTATAACCTATGCTACAGCCATTTAAAGATTTCACTACATTTTCCCATTAGAAATGCTCCGATGGCACAGGCCTCCAGACACATAAATTATGACAAACAGATGCTCATCCATTCCCACAAAATCCACCTCTGCTTTCTCTCGCATCAATCACCAGCGACTAGCCCTCATTTTCAAGACGCCCCACCATTACCTTTCCTCACCGATCATCACTGGCTCACAACTAGGTCAGCCTCCGTCCTTATTGGCCCCGAATACCCACTCCCATTGCCCACTTATTAAGCTTTATGACAACCGCGTGCCTTCCCCCTCCACGCCCACCCGCCTCCCGTGCCCGCGAGGAATCCCATGCGAACATTCATGGTTCTACTTCACTGCTCTCCCTTATCTCCGAAGGAGAAGTAATGCCAACACCCAGAGCAACACCACACTCATCTCCCTACGCAGGACTTAAGGCAACTCATTTCACATTCAAAACGCTTTAGAAACATTTTAAAAAAAAAAAAAAAACAAACACACACACAGAAAAGTGACAGAAAAATTGATACCGGAACATTTAAGATGTATCAGAATGCAGTATATTTCATAAGGTGACAACATTGTTCCTAAATAGAAGAAGTGTAGCTTCTTTTTAGTTTTAAGTATTAAAAAAAAGTAATCATTTTGCTATTTTTAGCAGGAGCATGCACATTTAGATTAGGTATGAGCATTTTTCTGGTCTTTCTTCTTTGTACAGAATTAAACGCAGTATGTTCTCACTAATCTACAGTATTCATAGATATGAATACAGAATGCACACTTGCAGTGGTCCCATAACCTTTCAGGGGAAGTACTGTCCCTGTCCTCACACAAAGACCACAATTAATTTTGTGTTAAAATATTCTTAATCTCCCTAGTTTATCCATTTCCCCCTACCAAACCCAAACACATCTATGCATTTTAATCAAGGAAAGGTCAAGGTATCAAGCACAATAGCCCTATGTCAGGCTTCACAAATAGTTTGTGACAAATTCCATGTTATGACAATGCAAGTAGAAAAAGACTCAAAATAGAATCTGTTAGTGAGTTGGAAAGCTTCTTGCTACATAAAATAAATCCAATCAAGAGAAAGAAAACTATTCCAGACACCATATGCCTCTGTCCTGACATAACTGATCGCATTTTACAGAAAGCGGCTCACATGTTGGAAGCTTCCTTTTCATTATAAGTTTTCATGCAAGTATTTCTCAATCATAACTCTAATAGAATGGGGGGCTGTAAACCTACACACACACACAGATTTCAAGTGGCAGCTCTCTCCTTCCAGCCTTTGGTCAACTTTCTTCTACCTCTCTCATGAAATTTGCTCACGCAAGCTAAAAAGAAACAAACCATACTCCAATGCTTACACTGATTCTGTAAGAGCACTGTACCTCAAGTTACCTGACAAGGTGACAAACAAGTGAAAGCAGAGAAATAAAAAAAGAAAACATCATATTTACAATTATGATTTCTAGTATATGAAGCTATATGATTAAGCACATGAGATTGAGATTCAGCCAGCATTGAACAAAATAAAGAGAAAAAACCCCAGACACTGTTATCAATACCATTTTCTATGGAACCAAAGCTATAAAACCAGCTCCGCTCTAAAAATATGCCCTGTCCTACAGCTTCTACCTCACCCTCCCAGTGAGGAGCGCAAAGTCATTACATACCATGCCATCCTCCTCATAATTGCACAATACTCTTTGGACTGTTTGGAAACCTTTCAGGGACTAACAATCGTATTTCCAAACACTTTCTCCCAAAATTTTACTCAAGAGTCAAACTGTACCTCTGCATCCTAAGGAGGACGCTCTGGTAAAGCCTCCAGAGAAGGAAGCTCCTTTGTCCTGCACTGCCAGGAGTGGGACCTCCCACTGGAGGAGTGGAAGGCAGCAGGCCCTCAGGAAAGCATCCCTGTCTCCATTTTGTAACAGGAACCAGTGGGGCACACATGGGTCTACAGAAGTTTCTACCTCACTTGGGAATTCTGGAGTTCATGCCCCTAAAACAACACTTTAACTAAAGTGAAGGAATAATCAAAGAAATAAAATAAAGTTCTTATCACATTTTCCTTTCTACCTTCCTAGATGTTTGTTGATAGGAAGTTACTCTGTATACCACCTCCTCCATCTGCTACCTAAAAATCCAGAAGCCCTTTTCTCCTTTGCCCATTCCTCACAATGCACAACTCCAACACTGCAATTCACCTACTCACAACACGCTGTAAAAGCACTTCTTGCAGCCTGTTAAACCTCTTCTGCACTTGTGCTCCATTGGCCTGAGACATCCCCATGGTTACTCTCACCTCAGTTACACCGAGCAAGACACTTTCTCATGCAACAAAGTACATTGGCTAGAAGACCTCCTTAACCGAGAGCACAGTTCAAAGGAGGAATCACTGCTCAGACTGTCTGGATTTGGTTTAATTTAGTTAGGTGTAAGTTCTGCTACCAGCTTAACAACCACACACCCCAGGGCAGGCTTGTAAGGGGGAGTTCAGAGCTCACCCCCAAGCCCATACTGCCCAGGACAGCTGCAAGGACTTCCATCGCCTTCCAGAACAGTCACAAGCAAAGCAAGCAATAGCCCAATTATAACCAGAGACAAACCACAGGAACAACCCTTTTCATACACTTTAGAGCTACAACATTAGGGCTCATATACCTGAAACCCTCCTCTCAAGCAGCAGCTCCCAAGCTCCTCACAGCCAGCCCCCGCTGAAGGCAGCAGGGCTGCCTCCTGCCCCAGTTAAGGCAGGTGCTCCCCATTGTCCCTCCCAGGGCACAGGTGCTGCCCTTTCCCCACAGTGCTCAGCCTCCATCCACCCCCTGCCTCGCTTGCTGCTGCTGCTGCCCCTTTTGCTGGGACCGCTCCCAGGAGAAAGGTACAGGGACGCTCCAGCCAGGGCCTGCAAAAAAGCATTTTCCCCGTCTCTGTGCAAGCCTTGCAAGGGTCTCGCCTCCCACCAACGCAGCACACCTACCAGCTGGGAACTACCACGCTAAACGTTTCCTAGCTGGCCCTACTCTTCCTCTCTCGGCAGATCTTGCCTCTGAATATAAGAATGCTTCTTTTCATTTTATTGGAAATAGTCCGAAGAAATTTGAAGACAGATAAGTTGTATTCCCCTCTTTAAATTTTAACAGTTTTGTCATCAAGTTATTAACGTTTGAAACGTTCCAGGTATGAACAAACACAAATAGATGTAATAATTTGCATAATATATCCTGAATCCTATGGCAATTATGAAATTCAATCTACACAAACTCTCAGATTAAGCTAAAATAAGGAGTTGTCCCTATTTACATTAACTGTAAGTAAAAGTTCACTTCAGTTTTCAGTGAAAATGAATGGCTTTCACGCAGATAAATAAAGAGTACCTTTTCTGTCCAGTTTAGTTTTCCTAAAGAGTGGCAAGTGCCTGAGAAGAAACTGAACAAGAAGAAAATCTGCACAGAAAGAAAAAAGGATCGCAGTTTTGGTTTCCTTTAAATACAGAAACTTAATGACTGGCTTCTTTTCCAAGATGACACTAGATAGCAGTTCTAAATATTTTTATCCAGCACAATCCATTCACTATTCTTTTTTTCCTCTTTCCACAAACAGCCTAAGACTCTCCTTTTTTGAGACTTCAAAATAAAGACTTTCATATGGCTAACTTCAGTCATGCAAAGTTCAAAAATAGTATAAACACAGAACAATATTAAGAACGGAAATCTAAATGTACATTAATTGCGTTCAGTACGTAACAAAAAGCTTATCCTCAATAATCAAGAAAATTAAGAGTAGGTCTTTATTAAAATACAGTCAGCACCAGGAAATTAGGACTGTATTGCTTCTTGTATCTCTGTTTACAACTGGAAAGGATAACAAGTGATTATTCATTCAGATTTCTATTTTGCTCTAAAGTAGGCCAGCCAGCTCAGCACTTTTCTTAAGATTATGAATACTTGTCTGCCCTACATATGGTATAGGCTGGAACCAATCAGATGAGCTGAAATATGCAGCAAAATCAACTATTTTCATGTAATTCATTTTCAGCTATAAATAAGAATTGCACAAAACAGGTATAAAAGGATCAGATTTTAAATAGTTTTAAAATTTGCTTTGCAATTTTCATAGTTCACTAAGGGGCTCAATGATTTCCTCACCATTGGATTAACACTTAATCTAGATTCAAGAATAATTTGTTATTCATTATTAACTCTTTAACAGCTTGTTTTCTCCACTAGTTTTCATTTCATTTTTGTACATCGGTTATCTCATACAATAACAAGAAAACTGAGCGCTGTCTGCATTAAATAGACTTTCACAGTACTAGGACATTCAGGATGCAAACACGCTCCGCAAGAAGCCTTAAATCAAAACTTTAAAAACATATGAAACAAAATAATTCCTTGAATTTTTAAGTGAAATACTTCAATTTGCTCTCTCCCCCATACAAGCCATCCATAAGATTTTTGTTGCTATTTGGAAGAAGAGAGGTTAAATAATAGAAGGTTGTTTTCTTGAGTTCAACTCAAAATAGTAACATGTCTTTAAACAAAGTCGGCTATTTGGAAGATCGTAATTGTAGAAAATGCTTTGTTTAAATTGTTTTTAACTTATTTTTCTTAAAAGTTAACTAGTCTGATTTTCTAGAGTGCTAGGCACTCCTAGACCAAATGAAGTCATTACCCTGAAAATATCAGTTAAGTCTGAAAACTAAAATACTTTCATGTTCAGTTTTTCCTTCTACATTTAAGATATAAACATTGCCAAACCATTAGCACGGCATTTCTGCCAGATTACACCACTCAAAACTATTGGTAGGCATCAGCAGCAAGGCACAGACAAAAAAAAATAAAAGGTTACAAAGCAAGTTTGCTTAAAACGAAGACGATGCACTTAGTATTTTGATGTACAAGACATAGTATTTTTGCAACAGGGGAGAAACGTACCTTTCACCAGCTGCAGGACTTCGATGTCAGACGGCGATATAATCCAAATGGGTCTCAGCAGCATCTTCCACAATATCCTCAAGTTTCGGCAAGAGGCTCTTCCACTTCTTCCAGGAGCCCATTAAGTTACGTGTGAATCCAAACGGTTAAGACGTTCAGCAGCTGTACGGTACAGTTTGTACCACGTTAACCACCCCTGAAGAATCCCAAGCTGTATTCCACCACTCAGAGAATAATGCAATATGGCACCCATCACAGACTGACGTTTCGGCAATCATCCCATTTTCCCGACGACCATGTTTTGACCTGTTCAAATAAGAGGAAGAAGCGTTAGTTCAGCACAGTAACTCTGCCGCACCACTCGGGGACTAACATACAAATATTAAAGTTACATTCTTCTGAATAATTTCAAACACATATTTCTTCACAGATTTAGACACATCCTAAACTCAAAGCCTGGTGATGGCATTCCACTTTAAAAACATCATCAGGCTGGAGTGTAACAGAAGAATCGAGCTGGATGCTGTCGCTCCTGTACTTTCAATGCTTTAAGAAAAAGGCTTTCATATTTCTCTACACATTGTACAGTCTTACGTTACAGAAAGCGCTGAAGTGCCAGGAAAGGAAGGTAATATAAAGGCTCTTCCACCGCCCTGGCAGGTATTTCAAAACTCATGAAAAGAATAAATCGATTAAAAACCCCCAAGTAGCAAAAATAAAACTCGTCAACCCTTTTGAAGGAAACATATCAGGATGGTGGAGGAGAGAACTTAATGGTGATCTTTTCTCCCCCCTTAGCCCCGGCTCAGCGTTCCCCCACGGCACCTCCACCAGCAGATGTGCTACTGCAGCCAGGGGCTTGGGCAACAAGCACTACTGTTGACGCTTGGCCCAGCAAGGAGCAAGCCAAAGCAGCCAAACCCGCACCTGTCTACGCTGGTACTCCTGCTGTGCCACTCCTTCAGAAGTACCAACAGCAAATTTTTGCTTAGGTTGGGAAGAGGAATATGAGGAATGGAGGGAAAAGTTTGAGTACTCTGCGCAGGAGGGAATAATGATGTGAAGAACAGCGTCAGGTCTGCCAAGCTGGAGTGGGGGAAAGGGGAAGGAACAAACTTCCACACCAAGGACGGAGAGGAACTAGAAGAAGCTTTTAGAGACTGGAAGATGCATGTGCACAGAGATAAAGACAAGCAGAAAGGAGAAGGTGAATATCGGTGGATGCACAAGAATTTTTGCTAGAAGCTCTGTCTGCGGAACTGAGTAACATGCATGTAAGGCAGACGACAGAAGAATAATTTTGGAAGAGGGAACGAGAAGAAGCTTTTATGTTTGCTTCACATCAGGAGAAACCTGAGCATATCTATGCATGCATGAAAAGAAAGATCCTGGCAAAAGGAGTTTTTCATGGGAAATGCAAGCAAGCATATAGGTAGAAGAATAGGTGGAAAGGGACCAGGAAGAAGAATGAGTGACAATAGAAAGTGGAAAAGTAGAGACTTCAGAAATTCTGAAACGGATAGATCTAAGGAGGGAGAGGGACAACTGGCAAATCAGGACAAGAAAATAACACAGGAAGGGGAAAGTAGTGGACTGAGGTGAAAAAAGAGGGAAAGTGGCGGTTGTTACATAGCATAGAAAAATGGAAGGGGAAATAATAAGACACTAAATTAATCAAGATAATTAAGAAAAGTACAAAGAGCACGAGTAAGTTTTCTGAAGTTGTGATGCTTGCTCTAGAAAGCACGAACACCAAAAAGAGTGGAACAAAACCCAAGGCGACCATCACTTTTTCAAAGGGACGAAGCAGACCGCACTGTGCAGGGGAAGACAAGCCGAGGAAGGGCCAGCCTGGACTGACCCTTCCCACTCTCCCCCTCCGCTATGATCGATGCTATGATCAATGCATTCGGAAGAACAAAGTCCTCCCTCTGGTCCCTCCCCTCCTAAAATTGTCCCTCCGCACTTCTGCGCACCTTGCTCCCCTGGGATGGTCCCACAGCAGCAACGTGTGACCCTCTGTGGTGTCCCCGTCTCCCCCGGCCCAGGCTGGCACCCAGCGGACCCCCGCCTTGCCCCTGCTGCGCGCCGCCCTGCCCAGCCCAGCCCCACAGCCCCCGCTCCTTGGCCAGGGCCCCCAGGACGCCCTACAATCCCAAGAAGTTTTCCCCGTCTTCAGCCTTCCTCTGTCCCAACTCTTAAAAACACAGCCCGACCCAGAAAGCTCTCTGAGCCCACTTCCCTCCCCCCCAAAAAAAGAAATAAATTAAACCACTAAAACAAAACACAAAGCAGACACAAGGAGGAGGCAAGACCCCCCCGGAGAGCAGTGCCCCCCAGCCTGCATTACCGGAGCAAGGGCGGAATGACTGCCTTACCCTCCCCAAAAATACCTGCATGTGCTCCAAAAAGTACAAAGAAAAGGCTCGGCTGGCCCGCAGCCTCCCTCCTCTGCGCACTCCCAGCCCAGAGCGCAGCTTGCGGGGAGGGGGGGGGGCGCGCCGAGGGAGCCGAGAAAGAACAATAAACCCGAAGTCCAAACGTACCTTCTCCTTTCTTTAGCTGTGAAACCAGATTTCCTTACGAGCCCACAGCGGGGCTGTTTGCTTTTAAGCGGCGGGAAAGCTCGGAGAAAGTTGAGTAAATCTCTCCGGATAAAGTTGCCGAAGATGAGATAACCCGGGAGAAGAGAGGGAGAGATGGAGAGTTCATCCGAGTTTCTCCTTTTGTTCAAGTTGCCCGAGCAGACAAAGAGCCGGCAGCGGCGGCAGGTCCCCCGCGCCCCTGCTCCCCCCGCGGCCCGGGCGCAGCCGGGGTCCCGCACTGCCCTCGCCCCCCGCCTCCTCCCACCGCCGCAACTTTCCGTCTTCTCCATCCCTCCTCAGCCCCGACCCCGTCTCCGGCGCAAAACTTCCCTCGAACTGAACCTCCCAGCAAAAAAAAAAAAACCCAACCAAAAAAACAATTTAATTCAAGGCGGGGGGGTGGGGGGAGTGGGGGGTGGAAAGGGAGAGAAACATCTCTCAAATCATTATTTCCGGTAGATGCACCTCTTTGTTTGGATTCCCCCGACTGTCAGTGAGGACAAGCCTCTGGGTATCTGGTTTCGGTCAGTTTGATCTCCCGGAATGAGACGGGCAAACGCAGGACATAAAGAAAAATAAGTTTAAAAGAAAGAAAAAAGAAAAAAAAAAAAAAACAGAACTCCGGAGTTGCGAAACGAACCCTTTTTGCATGGACACGGGAAGTACATAAACAAACAACTGAAGGGGAATTTGGGAAGACTGTTGCTCCTCCTCCCCCTCCCCTCTGCACTTTTCCAGAGACCGTGACAAAAAAGCCCCCCGAAAGCTCCTGGCCACGGCTCCGTGCCACCACCGCCGCGGCCAGCCCTGGCATCCCTACCTGTTGCGTAAAGCGCAAAGATGGGGCCGACCGCATCCGTCCCAAAGAAACCAAAAGGGAAGGAGGGGGCCGCCCACGGCCCCACGGCCCCTTCACCTGCCCTCCGGCCGCCCCCACGGGGACGCCCGCCGCGGGCGCCGCCGGCAGCCACGGCGCGGCCCCGGGCGGAAACCGCGGCTGCCCCCGCACCCGCGCCCGGCCCCGGCCCCGGCCCCCGGCCCGCGGGCGGCCGTCGGGGCGCCGAGGCCCCCGCCGAAAGTTTGGCGGGGCGGGGGTGCGCGGCGGCCTCGCACCGAGACAAAAGAAGCGCGGAGCAGAGCTGCGACTCACCTTGGAGGGAGGGAGGCTGGAGAGACACCTTCCGCCTCAATCCTCCTCCTCCTCCTTCCCACCCCCCGGCCCTGTGGCGACGGCGGGGCCACGGGACAGGCTCGTGCTGCGGGCCGGGGCGTGGGCGTGGGTGCGAGTGCGTGCGCGCCCGGCTCGGCCGCGCCAAGGGTCCTCTCCCCGGCGCGGAACAAAGGCGCGGGGGAGCGGCCCCTCCGCCCCCGCCCCGCCCGCCCCCCCGGTGCCTAACTTTCTGGTGCCCACCCGCTTCCCAGCGCCCCGGCCCTGCGCTCGGGGAAGGGCAGGGGGGAAGCGGGGCGGCCCGCCCGGAGCGGGACCCCCACGTCGGGGCGGCGGGGCCGGGGCTGCCGGCAGGGCGGGAGCGCTGCCGGGGGGGGGGGGTGCCGCCGGGTGCGTGTGGGGGACGGATCTGCCGCCCTTTGTCTGCACGTGTGTGCGCACGTGGAGGGGGGCGTTGAGGGTGCTCGTGCGTGCACGGTGTGTGCCGTGAGTGTGTGCGCTGCGTGGGCGCGCACAGCGCCTGTGCGTGTCCTGTGAGCGTGTGCACGGTGTGCGTACGGCGACGGCACGGTGCATGGTGTGTGCACCCTGTCTGCGTGCGTGCGCGCGCGGTGGGCGTGCTGGCACAGGCTCGGGGCACCCCTGAGCGCTGTCCCCCTCCCAGTGCCCCCAGCCATCAGGCCCTGTTGGAGCAGGCTGACCAGGTCTGAAGATGCCCCAATTGCAGCTTGCTTTTTTTTTTTTCCTTTCTTAAAAGAAACCCTGAAGAGGTTACCAGGAATCGGTAACTAATAGCAGCCCTCACCCGACGTGGTAGGGCTAGTTTTTCAAAGTCAAAAAACAGGGTGATCCTGAGATGTGTTTTTTCAGAAGAGGAAAAAACAAGACAGGAAGGGCACAGTATATATCCTTTGGTGTCCTGTTGACACCACCTACAGCCCCTGCTCACCTACGTCCCTTCCTGTTTCACTTCAGTTCACGCTAGCAGCCCAACTTGTCCTTCTTCCAGCTCCTTTCCCCCCTGCCCATCTTCCCCAGTTTGGGAGCTTTCATTCAGACCATTCCCTCCTACCCAATGCTGTCAGCCTCAAAGTCTTGTTCTCCAAAATGTTTTATAACTTTCCCCTCAGGATCAACCTTTTCATCCAACTGTCCCAGAGAAACTGCCCCCAGCTCCTCCCTTCTGCCCCCACCTCTTCCATCACTGCGTGTGATGCGTGTTGCTCTCAAACATTGTCTTCCTACGTTCTGCTGCAATGTACTTTGCTGTTGCTTTTCATTCTAGCTTTCTGACGTGAAATGATAATGCACAACGCAGTGTAACACCATGTGATATGCATCCCTGTATTCATTCTTCTTTACCATTCCTTTCACCTTACTTTCCTCTTCTGCCCTTCTGCATTGCGTGCTCTGGAGCAACTATCATAACACTTTTACAATTTCCTCCTAAATTATTTTCTACAGACTGTTTCTCCTTTCCCTCAATTTCTGACTTTTTCACTAATCCTGGATTTTTGTTCTCTCCATCTACACTATTTCCATGGTTGTTTTATCCATCCTTCTTTTTCTACCTCCTCTCTTTTGTTTTCTTAACCCTTCAGTTTCATGGGGGGAAGAGGAATGTTGACTACACCGTAGCCCTTTCATTACTTCCATCCTTATTTTCTCTGCTTTTCACATGCACGCTTTTAGTAATGCACATCGATGTCTAACCAACATGTAGTCTTCTGCTAACACATATATAGTTTTTGGCTAGGTCTCTTTCCCAGATGGCCCCAAATCTGGTGGAAGGATGTGCATTGCAGCACAACCAGCAAACATCTTATAAAGGACTACTCTTAGCAGCATTTTCTGGAAAAGCACAAATTGTACAAGTAGCTCCTGGTTTCATGGGATTTTGGTTTTATGAGACATCCAAGACACCTTGCATACAGGTATCGCTTGATGAAAATTTGTGAGGATGGTGACTTGCCCCATGGCCTGTCAGTTGAGTTGGAGTTTGTCGGGCAGGTAAATGGGATCACCCAAGTCCACTTCTCCTGCCGTTGGAAGTTCAAGGGCAAAAGTGTCTAAAAAAAAAATCATATATTGTAATTCTCTAGTACAAACTGTATTTAAACAAGGTATGTCTCTACCTTATTACTTCATTATGAGGGATAAAGACTAACTAATCATTGGACCAGAGGCCACCGGTTGCCTAGGGTCCCATAATTGTAACCTGATTGCATTCAATATGCACAAACAGAAGACAGTCACAGCTGATAACATGTAGCTAAAAAGCTAACTGAGCAAGGATGAGAAATATTAGAAAAATTGATCAAAAGGGCAAAAATATCAGAAACATTTCAACAGAAGTTACTGTTTCTTATAGAAGAGTTTATTTGATGGATAAAATGCCATCTGCGGTCAAGACAATAAAATTTGGCTAAAATCCCTTTGTGGTTCATTGGCCAGGCAAAGGCAAGCATTAAATATTAAAAAGAAATACATGAGAAGCAAGAAAAAGGGAGCAATTGATGATAATTAACATGAAATAGAAATGATACAGTGTAGAAAATTACTTGGAAAAGTCAAAAACATTACAGAAAAATTCACGTCTGGAATGGATGGAATTAAAATGATTTTACAGTTAGTGAGGAATGAAGCGTCTTCTAACAATGCTCATAGCCTGTCAGTAGACACAGTGACATTTTTAATTATGATACAAAATGCACTAATAACGATACCTGTGTTCTGTAAGTGGAATGATAAATATTGCACACAGATCATGACCTACTCTTTGGTCTGTTAGTCATTGAAAAAGCTTTTGGGCAGCACCTAGTTCTGATAAACATTAAATCCGTAGCCCCAGATGCCTTGCACCCTAGCGTCAGAAAATACTTGGTAATTCATGTCACAGTGATGTTCAGTTTAATAAAATTCAGAGTGTCATGGAAATTACAGGCATCTATTGCCAATGTTGTGCCAATATGAAAAAAGGGAAAAAAGGGCAAGTAGAATGACCCAGATTACAATACTCCATTTTGCCTGACATCCGTCCCTTCCAAAATAACGGAAAGTCTAACACAGGATTAAACTAGGAGGAGAACTAAGGATAATACTTATGATTCTAATGGAGCATCCATTCATCTTTAATTCTTCTTTTTACCTTTGTATTTAGGTTTCACTGTAGCTGTAGGAGGGATCTGAGTGCAGATCTACTGACGGCACCACATGCTGCCGTCTGGTTTGAAGAAAAACACAATGGTGAGGAAATCGCCCACAGTGTGCCAACATTTAAACATTTCCAAATGGTAGTGACCTAGTCTCTTCTGGTTCCCAAGTAATGGAGACAAGTGGCCTAAACTACCCATGTTTAGTTTTCAAAGCCTTGATTCCCCCACTGCACAACCACACTCTTCTTAGTTCTTTCAGTCTCAGATATCTGATCTCTTTCTGTTTCCGTATGACTTCTATGCTACTTCGCAGGCCTCCTTGAGGAGACGCTTCAGTGAAATTCACTCTAGACATAAATTCAGGACTTTTAAGATCGGAAAAGGTCATTAAATCATCATATAAAAGGTCAAACTGGACAGAGAATGCAATCCAGTTTCTCCTGTATTTATCCTGGTCGGCCATATTCTTCTGAAGTCTAGCTTCCAGAAAGGTTTTCCATTTTGCTAAAACATTGATACACAGTCAACCATTTCCCTTAAGAACTAAGTCAACTATAAACCTCGCTGTTAAAAAGAACAACAACAAAAGCTGTGTTTCACTTTAAATCAACAGTTTGGCTTTAACTTTTAGTTACTTTTTTTAAAATTATTTTGTGTCTCGCCACCACATTAAATTAGCGTACAGCTGATTTTATAAATGGGGGCCTGAAAGCAAGACTGGCTGCACAGGACAGGAAACCTTCCTGCAGAGATAATGCACTTACAGGATTGTTTTAATCTCTTTGAGAGATTACTTACATTAGCTTGTTTAGGTTCCATTACATTTACCAAGAAAACAGACAATTGCTTGAAGTTCACCAGCTGAGTGGTTTTTTGGGCCTGTGACACTCATTTAACATTTGGTTGCCACACTAATGGCAATGGTCATTTTGAAGCTATGGTCAGTGCCATAGCGGTGATGTGAAGACTGGCACCCCCAAAGCCCAGAATTTCGTGCAGATGCTGTAAGCACCTACTATGCAGATCGACGCGAAGGGCAGCCCAGCCTGCAGTGGAGAGCTGGGGCGCTGATGATGTCTCACTCCCATTACACACCCTACATATGGCTTTTTGACTTCCTATATAAGTTTTGTCATGCTGGAAATGGGGAGAGTCCAAAAGCACATCGCCTGCGGACTTCTCCAGACTAAAAAGCCGGCGGCCGGTCACCTGCGGTTTTCAAGAGGCTGGATTTGAAGACCCACATGAACCCTTCTGATCTTTGTTCCTGGCTGTGTGGAAGAAATTCAGACTATGCAAGAATCACAGAGCACCCCAGAAGTGGAGGACTGGTTTCAGTTCTTTCTAATTTAATAGACGCCACAGAGGAAATGACAAACTGCAGGAGGGAACTCACAGAAAAGTTAGCATACATCAGCTACAGTAACTGTCTTTGCTTTTACTGTGAGAAAAGACTGTGCAAAAAGTTGTTTAGTGTTGTTTGACCCCATTTCCCTGAGAAGTGAACTACCACTCAGCTTCCAAGAGCATCTGAACATTTTGACTTGCTTATGAGCTTTTGGATGTTGTCATGTATAGGAAGACAGGCAACACAGCAGAAGATGGGCAAAAGGTGGTCTTTTAGCAGATAATTCAGAGCACCTTCTGGGTTTTGCTGTCCTAGCAATTCTTTCCTTCCCCTTCTGGTTTATTCTTCTATAGGCAGAGGCTGATTTCACCATTAGTCTCTTTTTTAGAAATATGAATCAAATCATTAGGCCAATCCACTCCTGTAAAAATAAAGACCAAGACAGACAAGCCTGCAAATGAAAGAATTGTTTTGGCATGGATATATTCTTGTCTGGAGATACATACCCAGCAAATTCATAGGATGTTTATTTTGGAAATGCATATACTGGAAATATTTGCTTACCAAAAAAAAAAAAAAAATCAGTATTATTCCAAAAGGGTAGAAAAACTTGAGCTTTCCAGCACTGCGTTCTTTTGAATCACCTAAAGGTTGTTCACAACATCCATACTCTAGAGAAAGAAAATACAATTTGTAATTGATTCTCAGCTACCTGCATTTTCCTTACGTTTTTTGCCCTAAGCCAGAAAAAGGGTAGTGAAATCCTCTCTGATCTTCTTTTCCATCAAGTGTACATCTTGATCAAGACAAGGAAAGTCTTAGCTCAGAGACCCCATTAACATAACTTCTTTTTTTTAGATATATACCCCAGAGCCTCTTTGCCGCCACCCTTTATATCTTGTTGTTGGTTTGGGGTTTTTTTGTCCCATTTAACCCACCCTTTTTATTTGACAAATCAGTAGCACGACACAGACCTGGTTCAATTTTAACTGTTCCTGCCACTTTTCCCCCCCGAGCCTATGGTTCTTCTAACAGATCTTGTATAAACCCAAGAATCCCTAAAGAAATAGATAATTACCAAACAAATTCAAAGTGTTCAGTTCAGCAATATATTCGTATATGATGGTTGCTATTGCAGTTGCTATTCCTCTCAAAGGAAAATATTTATTATGAAGAATGAAAGCTTCATTGCAAGCTGAACAAACGAACAGGCCCATTTTATGTTATTCTTAATAGACAGGGACAAAAAGATTACTTTTCCATATTCTTGTTCCCATTTATACACAATTATGAGTACTACTCAAATAGAAGATTATTATAGTCAAAATAAGACTAAGTTTGGGGACTTCTGGTTTCAGCCTTACTTTCTTACAGAATCATAGAATAGTTTGGGTTGGAAGGGACCTCTAAAGGTCATCTAGTCCAACCCCCCTGCCATGGGCAGGGACATCTTCAACTAGATCAGGTTGCTCAGAGCCCCGTCCAGTCTGACCTTGAATGTTTCCAGGGATGGGGCATCCACAGCTTCTCTGGGCAACCTGTGCCAGTGTTTCACCACTCTCATTGTAAAGAAATTCTTCCTTATATCTAGTCTGAATCTACCCTCTTTTAGTTTAAAACCATTATCCCTTGTCCTATCGCAACAGGCCCTACTAAAAAGTTTGTCTCCATCTTTCTTATAAGCCCCCTTTAAGTACTGATAGGCTGCAATAAGGTCTCCCTGAAGCCTTCTCTTCTCCAGGCTGAACAACCCCAACTCTCTCAGCCTTTCTTCACAGGAGAGGTGTTCCATCCCCCTGATCATTTTCGTGGCCCTGCTCTGGACCCACTCCAACAGGTCCGTGTCTTTCTTATGCTGAGGGCTCCAGAGCTGGACGCAGTACTCCAGGTGGGGTCTCACCAGAGCAGGGCAGAGGGGCAGAATCACCTCCCTCGACCTGCTGGCCACGCTTCTTCTGATGCAGCCCAGGATACAGTTGGCCTTCTGGGCTGCGAGTGCACATTGCTGGCTCATGTCCAGCTTTTCATCCACCAGTACCCCCAAGTCCTTCTTGGCAGGGCTGCTCTCAATCCCTTCATCCCCCAGCCTGTATTGATACCAGGGGTTGCCCTGACCCAGGTGCAGGACCCTGCACTTGGCCTTGTTGAACCTCATGAGGTTCACATGGGCCCACTTCTCAAGCTTGTCCAGGTTCCTCTGGATGGCATCCCGTCCCTTCCTTAAAGTTTTAAAACATAAACTTGGACTTCTTCCTTCCTGGAAATTTTGATCTATTTGAGAAATATTAAGTTTAAATATAGCTACAAAAATGAGATACTGTATAAAGATTATCTAATGCACATATAACTTCAAAATTGTTAGAAAAAAATGGCAGTTTGTTTTGAACATTTAAGACTAACATTCTGAATATATTGTTTGATAATATCCTTTCTTCTCACCTTCAGACAATGCTCAAGTTATTTCTAGTTGCTTTTCAACTGGTTTAATTAATTATCCTCCTCTCTGGCTTATATTGAAAACATCAGCCTTTCTAGTTGATCACTTCTTCTAAGAAATCACCCCACAGTACTGACGAAGGCACTGGACTAGAATTGTAGTTAATATGATCTCTTTGGTTCATAAATCTGTTTGAGCAGTCAGCTGAATATTTGTGAAGCACAGAGACTGTAAAATCCTTGTCTTGAATTCCCTCATATAGAGGGACAATGCCAGGAAAAGGACTTGAGTCCTACTTACAATCTTGGCCTGGTTTAACAGGGCTTTGTGCACCTTGTTATCGTATAAACCACCTGTTTGTAGCTTAATAATATATCTTTGTGCCTTCATAATATGACTGGATAGATAGATGGACAGATAATAGACAGGGGTTTTGTGGCCAGCCCAAAATCTAATTTGGGACTTCCCCATCTCCGCAGCCATAGGCAGTCCTCTGAAAACGTGCACTTCTGCTTCATGTGGCGTGGGTGCGGTTACGCAGTCTGCAGCCCACAAGAAAAAAAAAAGAAAAAAAAATCAATCTATGACACAGCACACACTTCCCCTGCATGCACGAAGCGACAGGAGAAAGAACCAACCCAGAGAGAGCAAAGCTGCTTCTGACTCTGGGCACCCTCAGGTGCCAGCGAGGACCAGGGCACAGAAGGCTTGTGCACCCAAAGGGGTCAGCTGTTGCTGGGACAGCTGGAAAGCACCAGATGAACAAGGGAGCGAACGAGCAGCTGAGGAAAGGGAAGAGGATGAAGGACAGACTTTTCTCCACCATCCTGTCAGAGGCCATGCAAGCAGGCAAAGCCTCCTCCGAGGACCATGCTGCCAGGGCCACCACAGGGCTGCCCTGCAAATTCAGCCCACACCAGCACAACAGGGTTTTTTTTCACTCTGCACAATAACACATTCTCCTGGCCACAGATCTGGCAAGCCAGCTCAGCCTCCCTGCTTTGATTTTGGCCTGTGTGAGTATTGACCTCCTGTATCTTTAGGTCTTACGAGTTTGACCCTTTTCACACAGAAATAGGTATGGCAAAAACGTGGACATATACCTGCCATTGTGAAGGACAATGGAATATAATTTGTTTTTGCAAGAAATATGAAGGTCACCCTAAGCACAGAAAGCCTATACCAGCTCTGGTAAAACCAGCATAGTACATATAGACACGAGATAAACTAACTGTCTGGTTTTCCATTTGCCTGTGACCTCCATTACTGTTCTTTGTTCCTTTGCCTATAACCTCTGTAATTGCCTTTTTGGTCCTTTGGGTCAATATGATTATCAGTCTCAACACTGCCGCTGCTCTCAAATTTTTCAAATGAAACCTCATCTGGAAAGTCACAACCTTATTCTGTTTGTGACTTATTCAAAAATATTGCGCCTTTGACATGCAATACAGAATACTTTCTCTCAGTAACGGATCCATATTCATAAAAGAGTAGCTATTCAGTCTTGACAATTTATTTTCCTTTTGTCACTGTTTGCACAAAATAATTTACCTACCCTGCTAACATTTTTCAAAGCATACCCTTGTTTTAATACACACATTAAAATACAAACTGTACACTGAAAACCAGCATCTGGAGGAGTCCCAGTCTTGAATAAGGTTACTTGGCATGAATGAAATACATGCAATAACGTTGTCAGGCTGATAAAAGTTGAATTTATCTCTGTATTTAATGAGTAAGATGATAGGATATATAGAGTCTCAATGAGATATTGCTTGTGCCCCCTCAAAAAAGTTGAGGTGTATATTGGTCAATATCGGTAAAACAGTAGATCATTTTCCTTAAACCCATGATTTCTAAGCAGGGATTCAATCCAGCTGTCAGTGGAATGAGTGAAAAAATGTCATTGGCACCAATATTGATAATGTCCACCCCCATGCAAACTCAAACATAATATGCAGTTAGTATATAAAGAAAAGCGTGCTTTCTCCAGCCTCACTTTTGCAATCTCCCGTGCAAGCGACTTCATGCATATGTGTCTGACTACTGCGTGAAAGCTGTATTTTGAGAACTCCAGTCAAGCACGTGGCAAGTTCCAAAGACAACAGCTTGAAACATGAAAACTTATCCCCAGCCTCTTTTTTTTTTTTTTCCCCATCTTTCCCTGGTGTTATTTTTAAGAAAATGTGACAAATTAAAAAATAATAAAGCTCCAATAAGCCTATTCTCTTCAAATTTGGTGCTTCGCACAATGCCAGAGGTGTCATGAAAGAAAAATGTCATCCATAATATGTGACTGTTTGGAATCAGATTAGAGAGACCCATAATCTGTCAGTAACCTCTGCCTGTAAGGTCAAATTACAAATTCTGAATTTATTACATATAAACACACTACGTTTCCAGATTCTGCCTCCACAGACACAGGGTAAGTTATGGGGCCCATCAGTCAATAGCTATTTTATATTAGACTCCAACTACACGTACATAAATATTTTCAATAATACATTCACAGGGACAGCGATCAATTTTTTTTTCTTTTTTTTTTACAAAGTGAAATAAAGGGTAGGAGAGGGTAAGAGAGGCTGTTTCCTCAGTGATGACAGGAAAAGCCCAGAGAAATCACCATATGCATAAAAAGAGGCAAATATTTACTAGATAAAAGCCAGGCAGAGGAGAAATTACTACCTAAAGGCTGCAGCTGGTTGTCTCTGCAGATTTAAAGGATCAGCTACCGAGACCGTAATTCTAAGAAAATCTCCTATTAATGGATAAAACTAAACTGTGCACTGTTCAGCGCAGTCTGGGCAACGAGAAACAAGGTATTCCTTAAGGAAAAGAAAAACTCTGGTTTCTCCAATTGCAGGCTACTAAATTTGCTCCCCTGGCTGTAGTTTCACACATAGTTGCGATACGTAGCCGCATCCTGGTGGCAACTGGTGGCTCCCGTCACCAGTTCATTTCATAGGTCACCAACCCGCCATCAGATTGTAATGACTTCTGGCTATTTCTAACTGAGATTTAAATCAGTGACCTGAAGTAAAGACACTCATACTATTACGAGCCTCTTGAGCCATGTAAATTCCAGCGAAGCATTTTTTTTTTAATTCTTCTTAAGCTTGCTTCACACAGATATAAATGTTCACAGAAGATCTGAATTGAGGAAGAGTCAGGCCCTAAATATTGATAGGAAGCCTTACTCCTCTTTTCTTTAGTGAAAACTCTAGAAACCTCTGGTTTGCATTATGCAATCACTAAGCCACCTATGTATGTGATGTGCATGTGAGAGCTGTTTCAGCAATTTATCGGCTTTAGCGATGGCTGAATATGCAGATTTTATGTTCTAATACATATATCAGAAACACCTGGATTCAGATATTAGAAATACCTAGAATATTTCTTGTGGTGGTTTGTTACATGTAGACATACTATACTGAAAAGGTCAGTTTAAAAGCACTGGAAGGACTTCTGGGAAATTTCCTTTGCTCTTAAATCATCTACCATTACATTAATAACACAGTCCATGAGGTTTGCACTTCCATTGCCACAGATACTTAAAAAAAACCCCAAAAAACAGTGTAACCCAATTTCTCCCATCTTCATTGAAAAACTGAAATTGAAAGTTCCACTCCAGAAAAACGTTTCTGCTAATTCAGAATATGAATTGCAGGGGAACCAAGGCATTTAAAAAAAAAAAACTCACAGAAAACTGCACATGAAAAGTTTAAGTCATTATATTTAATCATATAAAATGAACAAATAGCTGTGAAAAAGTGAAATTCCTGGAAAACATGTCAATAGCTAATCAGAATCAGAGGCTGTAGAGCAATTATTAACCTACTGTTGCTGAGTTTCCAGCCAATATAGGATCACCAGACTATTTTTTTAAACCTATTTTAGTTACAAAATGTGTCTAGTTATGTTGTTTGCTTCCTACATTTCTTTCTGAAAATCACATAGACAACACCTTTTATATAGCCAGTATAAATCAAGTTATTATCCTAACAAAGAATTCTAAGAAAAATAAAAATTCTGACGTTAAAATCAGTGTGAAAAGAGATACTTTCCTTGCCTTATCATCAAGGAAAGAATAACAAATGTTCCAATGTCATTAGATCTTTAAATATTCACAAGTAAAAATTATTCTTGCTTTAAACTAATAATAAATATATCTGATGAGGAAAATGTCCTTTGAAGTGACCACAGACAACATGGCTTTCTAGATACCACAAACAGGAGACATTTTACATCATAAGACTAAACACCCAGTTAGATGACAGATAGTGAATAAGCTGTAGACAAAGTAGATCCTTAACCAGGCCCGTGCTGATCTCTTTATGTAAGGCGTTATATACACACACCCCAGATAGTCACGAAACACAGAAATAATTTTGTATGAAGAGTTATCAGAACGTACCAGGCAGAGAAGCGTTTAGACGTAACTGCAGCCCAAACAACTCAAACTTCCCAAATTATCTCCAAATTCAGAAACACAACTACTGAGAGAGGACAAGAGAGTAGCAGGAAGCGATAGTGTGATTAATTTGCCTTAGCCAATTTTTTCCACTGTGTAAAGCTTTAGGGGCCTAGAGGAGGTTCGCTGCCGGGAGAGGCATTCTGAGGACAACAAATGAGAGAAATGGGATTTATTGGCAAACATCTGAAACCTGTTGTGCCCATCTTTTTTGGCAGTCAAGACTGCTTATTCAAGACTTTCTGCATTAGAGGGGACTCACAGACGACTTTCTTCACTGCCCCCCCATCACGCAGGGCACGTTGTGAAGCCTGTCCAGACCTTTGCAGAAGCAAAACACCAGCTCAGTCAATCCAGTGCTCCCCAGTAAGCACCTGGCTCTCTGCTCACACAGCGTACGGGCACCCCGAGCCCACATGACACCTTCACTCATGGGGAGGACAGATGACCTGGGAGGAGGAGGAACAACGGTGGCCGATCACAGCCCGCAGATGATGCTGTAGGATCTCCCCAGCCTGCAGGCTGGTCCCGACACCGCTACCTACCATCGTGGTCGCCATTCAGGTTAATTCTGTGTGTGGGTGCACAGAGCTGATCAGCTGGCAGAAACTGGGTATTATTGCAGATTGCTATAATGCTTCATTGTATTTGATTTTAAAAGGTAATGACTAGGATTCTTGGAGTCATGGGATTGTGACCTGCTCCTGTCTGGTAGAGGTACAACCACCTACAGCAGTGGCTTAAATTATGCAATAGGATCTATTAAAAAGAAAAAAAAAAATCAAGATTGCCCTTTCTGAACACTCCTGCATTTCCTAGCTTTAGCACGTACACACCCTCTTTCTTACTGACTCACACAGCCCTAGCCAGAACTGTCAGGTGGTTTCCATTACATCATGCAAGTCCTCCAGGAGGCTCTTCTCGTATTAAATTATTCCTCAGTTTTCCAATCACTTGTGAAGAGAATTATCTCAGCTTTTACTGACCAAAAAATTACCTTGAAAATCAGAACGTACATGTATAACCAAGGCCTATTGAACAAAGTAGTCAAGTTCAGAAATGGAAAAGAATTATTTCAGAAGGGGAATACCTGAGTAGAAAAAGTTACTTCAGTTCCTACTATGGGCATATTCCAAAGCAGATCTAAATCACTGGTGCCTTTTCCGCTTGGG
Source organism: Aptenodytes patagonicus (assembly GCF_965638725.1). Lineage (NCBI taxonomy): Eukaryota > Metazoa > Chordata > Aves > Sphenisciformes > Spheniscidae > Aptenodytes > Aptenodytes patagonicus. The sequence goes on along the minus strand of NC_134950.1, from coordinate 103,802,742 downwards.
TTCAGTGCACTTTGTATCAAATCTCATAAAATGTCACTTCAGGTGTTCTCATTAGAGAAGTATGAAAGACTAAAAACCAACCAGAAACACCAGGGCATATTTTTACAGTCTTAGGGTGTATTGTGGATGCATTGTGGATGATAAGGTGAAGCTGGTTAATTAACATGTGAGCCAATCTTCATTTTCTCATCTCTGGTGTTGCTATTTAAGTAATTTCTGTGTCTCACGATGCCTCAGCTAAAGTGCAGAATAGAACAAATAGAGCAAAGAAGGCCTTCAGCTCTGCAGGAAGGACAAGGTAGAGCTGGGACAGGGATCCCTCCTTGCTCCTCCTGAGCTTGCGCAGCCTTCTTCAGTCAAAGCCATTCCCTCCCAGGAGCAGGGGATTAGTATTTTTTATTCATAAGTTATGTCATTTCAAAAAGCTACTGTCAACTGAAATCCAGCTTCAAGCCAGCATAAGAGAACAGGGCTAGAATACAAAAATTCATTGCCTTGTGAGGTTTTTGCTGTCTTTCTCTCCGTTGTTGCCTTAGCTATCGAATCTAAAAGGTTTGGTTTGGATTTGTGTGTGTTTGAGAAATTTGCATTGTTTCACTTATTCAACAGGACTTCTATAACAGAACCAAAAGTAGTCTCTTTTCCTTCTTGATTAAGGGCAGCATGATTTTGTTTACTTTCTGTGATAAGCAATTTGAATGGTTCAAAACCCTTTATTTTGGGAATGCAGTTTCTAGGACATACTTATATTCCACTGTACTATAACAAGCAACATTTTATCACAGTAAGTAATTTCTGTGATACCATCAGAGCCAACACATTATCCAATTTAACACTTATTACTATAGAATAATATATTAATTTATCCTTTAATCTGAACGGCTACTCTATTAAAAAAAATCTTTGCACAAAGGATCAAATTAAATCTAATCCCTGACATTCAGCAAAATGGACAAGGCCTAAAGCAACTTACATCCTCTTTCATCTCCTATATTGTTACATATGGCGGGAAGCCTTAGAGTACTGTTTATCAGCTGTTAATCAGAACTCACCCTACAAGCAGGGCGCTCTCAGAATTTTAAATATTTCCTATCTTCTATCTGTGTATGTATTAAAGGAATTTATATTCCACCTGTGCAGAAGATCTTATGAAATCCTATCCTTACAACTCGTACACATTGGGTACGTTAATTTGCTGTGGAGAAATATTTGGGGCCGACTTTGAACTAAAGAGAGTGAGAGGAAAAGAAACACTGTTAGCGTGAGAGCTCTGAGGTGTTGCTCATAAAGATATGCAGGGCTGGAGATAAAGCAAGATCTTGAGCAAAAAGGCAAGAAATTCTCTAAGAGTAGCTATTTCAGGATCAGAGGAAAGGGATGTTTTGAAGCAAAGAGGGCTACATTTATTCCTCTATGAAGTATAAAAATAATGGGCTTTGCTGGAGGAAGGGAGGTAATTTTCCAGCTTTGTAAGGCACGATGGATACAACGATGCAATGTCTTTATTAAAACACACACACACACCCCAAATTACGAAATCTTCTTTTAAAAATTAACCAATTTAAATTTGGTATTAAGGCCACCAAACATCCAAAGTACAGCATCACCATCCTCAAATTTGAGAGACTTAGTCATGGCTATGATGCATCAAGACAGTCTCACACATCATTTTCATCACCATATGAATATAAAGTCGAATTTTGTCTTGTTTTCTATGTGTCTCTTTCTACATTTGCATGCTACTATATATTTGAGATTGAAGGGTCAGGCATTACGTGTCCCTGCCATTACAGAGATAAGGCACTACCAGACACTTGGAACCACAGTGACAGTAATGCTAACACAAATATGTGAAATTAGTAGCTTGTTCTGCAAGTGCTGAATTAATAGTTCCTTAATTTCAATTTACACAGTTGGCTTTGTTAAATGATTAGTGCCTTTAAACCTGAGAAACTAATTATGAGCATGGATGGCCAGATAAGACTGAGATTAGATAGGACTTAATTAGTACTTTGTTACTTTTACTAGGTTTGACTGTCACATAAAAATTTTTAATTAAAAAATCAGACTTACTTAAGCAGAAATCAAGAGGTAGAGTTAACAATCTTCTACCAAAAAAACCAACCAAATAAAATAAAACTTTCTGGCAATTTGTTACCTTCTTCATACTGAAAACTACCTTGGCCAAGCAGAATAAGAGCACCAAGAGATTTTAGAAAGATCATTTTAGGGAAAGCTTCAAACAACTATTATTTAAGCTTCTCCTTTTATAATTCAAACCATCTACTTTGCATACATCTTACATGTTTTGGAACATATTTAGGGCACCTTTGCTGTGTTTAGTTTTATCACATACAGAGATGTACGTGCAACACTGAGGGTCACACAGACCTCTCAAATATTTTCATTCAAAACTCCCTACAGCCATGGTAGCTTCACTACCTAAAGGAACACTCAGTGGTGAAACAGCCTACACTCACAAATAATCTTTTGTCATCAGGATGAAAGATTAAAAAATTAAAAATGTCTTAATTGTCTAGTTGATTAAATCAATACATTCAAGATATCCCAGTTAGCAAAGGAAGAACTACATCTTCCCCATTACTCCATACCCAAAAGACTGTTAAAGACCGTGTAAGTGCATTTAAATCTAAAAAAGAAAGTATCACAAAACTTTGCTGCATTTTTGCTGATTAACAAGTATAAATGCCTTCTTCAGTGCCAAAAATGAAATAAATTATACTTCTCAGTACAGCAAATGAAGAACCTTCTCCGACGACTAGCTCTTCCAGGAGAGCATCATGGTAGTGTCAAGGCAAACAAAGCAAACAACAGGGATTAAAAGTAGAATGGTCCATTTTTTCCTGTTCAATTAGGCTAAAATGCATTATGAGACACTGAAATCTGTTTCTAAAATATTGGAAGACACAATGACAGTTCAGCTCACCAACCACAGACCATCCAGGTAATCTAACAATCAGTTAGGATGCACTCTGCAGAAGCATTTTGGCACTAAACTCCATGACGGTGCAGGGGCAGAAATAACCCACTTCGGTCAAAACCATTGTTACAAGCTGCCTCCAGCAAGCTCTGAACCAGATCACCTTGTCCTTGTCCTGGAGGCTCAGGACAGCTGGTGGCTTTCTTCTTTCCCATGCTCTCCACTGACACCAACTTGGATGGAGAAGCTGCCACTGACCTTGCAGAAGCTCCTGTCCTTGGTGGCTTCCTCTTCTTTCTCTTGGCCCAGACCTCAGCTTCACCACAGAGTCCCTGGACTCTGAAAGAGGTCTGTGAAGGTTTTAGCAACGTAGCCCTACCTGCTTGGGCGACACGGGCAACTAATGCCCCACTAAAATAACTTATCATAGCTACAAGTCTGAAGTCCACAGCAGATCTAGACCTTGCTTTTCAAAAGAAATGCATTCTAACAAAACTACCTTTTAGCTACCCAGCATATTTTAACTAACACCCCCTTTCCCTCCAGATTTTATGTATTTTTAATGAAAGTCTAATTACCATCCAAAACCAGTTTGAAGCAATGCATGAGGAAAAAGAAACATAATTTAGAAAGTCAGAAAATATTCATTAATTCTTTTTCTAGCATGATAAATGTGTATAAATTAAGAATCTGTGTAAATATATGTTAAACTACTTAAATATATACAGACATAGTATATACATAAACCTCATGGTTAGCAAAAGGAAATACTGAATTACACCAGCCAATGAGAATCAACCTTTATTTAGAAAAAATACTTAGGAAGCACAAATGCAAAACAAGATGAAAATCAATTATTTAAATCAAGGTTTCCAACTTGACAATTTAAATCATGATTAAAATTGGCAATTTAAATGACTTTGATCTAAATCAATCCCCTTGATGTGAAACCAGCCCATTTTGTTTGTCATCATTATTGTTCTCAGAGCACCCTGATGAAAAAATTATTTGTAAATGTGCATATGTGGATATTTATGAATACACTCTGCTCTACATGTTTGTAATTAATTTATGACAAGAAGAGCATTAACTACACCTTAGCATACCTATGACACAACTCTATTTACCAAGAAATATTATTAAATGGGAGTTTTATTTTGTAAGTGGTAATATTTGCCATTCTTTCATAATATTAGCATTATTACAGGACAATTTAGAACTGAGTTTCAGATCACCAACAGACCTGCCAGTCACAAACAGAGCCACAAAAGCTTTAGACCTGCCATTTGGCATCCAGAATTCTTCAGAGAAGACTACAAAAACTACATCTGATCTGTAAGGCCACAGGACGCCAGGTCCTATGTTGAGTGCTAGGATCACCCAGAGTAGCACAAGCACAACTCTCAAATGCCTCCACAGCCCATTTTAGCAGCTGGAGATGGCTGTAGGCAAAAAGCTCTTTCGACTTGCCTTTTTAACCTGCCTTCCTGAAGATGTGTCATACGTGTGCATCCATCCATCCATCCATCCATCCATCCATCCATCCATCCATAATTTTTACAGGGGGAAGCTGAGGTCCCAAAGACACTACATTTCTACAGGCTTTGCAAAGGGAGATGCCCAGGAGAAAGGATGGAAGCCCAGGCCTCAGCAGTGGGTGAGAGTCCCAGGTGGGGCTGGCCAGGGGAATGAAGTTAGTACACTCCAGGCCCTGCCAGACAGGTTGCTGCAGGGAGTAATGTACCAATTAGACATCAGAGAGTCCACCCAATGGAGCTCTCCTGAGATATGAATCTGTAGAAACCAGGTTCCATTGGCTCACACAATGATTTGCTGACATCCTCACCTCAGAAGAAATTAAAACCTCAGCCTTTGTCTCTAACATTGCCTCTGGATAATGAGCCACCCAGACTGTATACTCTGCCTGAATTAAACAAAGATACAGTTTTCCATCTCCACTAGGCTCTTAAAGCCTTCCTCCTACCTCTTTCTCAATTACTGCCGTAAGACACCAGTTTCTTGTTAGTAACCAGCCATAATTCTCCTTTAACATCCAGGCTATGCTTTAATAGTACTGTTTTTTTCTAAACTTCTCTTCTTTAAGTTCACATCACCTTGGGTCCCAACTACTGCAGTAGTTTTTCCCCCCTTCTTCCCATACATCCAGACTTTCTCATTCAATCACCATTTTCATGGCCCGGGGGCTTGATCACGATAACCTGATCCGTGCTTTTGTCCCCTGGCCCTCTTTCACAAGTAAGCCTATGTCAGGGTCCTTTCCAGCACCACCACACGCTTATCAAGTATCTTATTGTTCCCGTGCAGCAGCAATGAGTTGGCTACGATCACAGCATGATCCCAGCTTCTTAACTGTTTGCTTGTTATGTTTTGTATTTTCTCTCATCATGAGAAATACTTCGGAAGAGGTCCCTGTTCACTGGTGCAAATTTATGTGTTCTCTTCCAAATCCCTTGTTAATACCTGTCTTCATCTGTGATACCTGCAAAGAACAAAAAAGCAGCTAGCTCAGGCTGCTGCTGTAGTGAGATCAGTGCTGCCAAACTGAATGGTAACGTTACTTTGTTTTCTGTTGGTATCCGTGGCTGCTTTTCTGTCCTACATTTAAACTATAAACAATCTGAAGTGGGTCTTCTCTTTTTGTCCTGCATTTATAGTGCACCAAGGACATGAGCTGCTGATCTATGATTAAGGGCACCAACAACTACATCACAAATAATACAATAAAAGCGAAGAGGAGAAGACACTATGATTTCATTTCTATCTAAACCTGGAACAATTTGTTGATGGAATTAGGAAGCTTCCTTTATGTAATGATCACTGAGTACGTCAGCCAAAGTCTCACTCACAGTCTGTATCTTTCACTGTGGTAATACAGTATTTTAGAACTACATGAAATACACCATTTAGATAAGCTGAGCTGGAATTTGTGACCCTCCATTTGCAGCAGCTCCAGAGCAATATTGTGCATTTTCAATTCAGGATAGGGAAGCAAAGGACTCAGTTTATAAGGCTTCATGTCTGAGTTCTTAAAAGCAAGGAGAGAGCTCAAGCAAAGAACATTTTCACACTTTTTTTCCCCCAAAGCTGATCCAAGAGTAAAAATCCAAGATTTTTAAAATAACCAGGATTCCTCCTTTTTCTGAATGAGTATGTAAAAGTTTATTCTCATTCTGTTCCATTACCATTTCCTAGAAATGTCATACATTTTTAGTTTATTGATTAAAAAAAAACAACCTCAAACCTATCCAAAGGAAAGCAGCATAACAAGATTTTCCAAATCACATTGTCTTGGACAAAGTTTGCAAGAAGACCAGGAATTAACTGAAGATGCCTGTTTCTGACCTCCTGTTTTATCCACTGTACCACTCGTTTCCCTACAGCTAGAATTATGCAAGTTCTTTCATTAGAAAATAATCATGTTGTTTTCTTATTACAGAAAGAAATTGTTTTCTGGAGCAATTGAATATTTACAGAAAATATGTCCCTTTCTGGAAATTAGGCCCTAAAGTTACATATAATTAGAGCACATAAGTACTTATATGTAAACAGGAGCTACCTCGCATAATGTTAAATTGCTTTGCCTTTCTTGGTACCTTGAGGAAGTCTGAATCAATGGTATCACAAGAGCAATACCTCAAATGCCACTTTCTGAATCATAGCAGTCCCTAGCATAAATTCTGCCCAGTCTGAAGACATCTGAATTTGCTTTCATGGAAGTAAAGCAATCCAGATCCAGGTGTTCAAGTCTGGAGAAATGCCCAGATCCCCCTTTAAACCACCATTCCCTTTCCCACTCACTGGGTCCCACACCGTCCTGTGTAACCTGCCGTCATCAGCACATCAGTCACTTTATGTCCGGCCAGTGTACCCTCATTAGCAACCATCCCACTGTGGCAGTAATTACAACTTCAGCAGTTCTGGGGTCCTGGAAAGATTTGGATATTTGCTTCACTTTCTCGTGAGGGGCAGACCATGAAGCTGCATGCAGTTGCAAACTTCAGACAGGCTGCTACAGCAAAAAGTCACTCTATTATGTTTTCTCTGACACATCAAGAATTTGCCCATTTGAAAAAGGTGGTTGGACTTTAACCTGAGTATACAGGTTTCGGTGAGCTGTGCTGAGATCATGCAGTCAGGTCTTGTCTGGTTTCATAGCAATCCCGCTTGTTCAAAACAGTCAACCTGAGCAACAGCCTTTTAAATTATTCAGTTAGATACCAGCTGTTTTCATTTAGTTTTCAGAAACACAGTCACAGTTTGTACCCAGCTTGGTGCTATTTTTGAGGCAGACAATGAGCAGAGATACCCTTATCCGAGAGCCTTGGACTAAGCTCAGGATGATAATGTAGCATGGGTACATCTTGGATACATCTTAAATTAGATTTCTTTTCATTCTACTGCCACACATTAGGCAATGTGCCTTTTGCAAGGGAAGGAGATGAATGCTGAAACAGACGAAAAAGAGGATCTGGGAAGCAGGAAAGACATAATGTCCTGGGTCCACTGAATGGGAATTTAGATCTCTAACATAATATTAGCAAAACTCCTCTTGAAGAAGGTTAGGAAGGCATTCTGGAAGAAGCACGGTCAGAGAAAGGATTTATACTAGAGACTGGGGAGGGAAGCCCAGGAAGAAACCAAGTGAATTACTGAGAGAGCAAGAGAGGAAAGTAAGAAAGACCAATGTTTTCCTTTTTCTTCCAGGTCTACATTACAGGAGCACCGCCAACACAACAAAGCATAGCTTTGCCAGTATAACACACATTTTGTCTAGTATTTTGCTGGCATAATGGTGCCAAACAGGACTCAAAGCTCATAGCTCCCCTGGCTGATGCCAGGTCTGAGTTTCCACTTCTACCTAATTCCCATCATTTTGAAAGACCCATATGGGCCCCTTGCAACTGACCTGCCAGTCTTGCTCCTATTTCTGCAAGCCCTTTTCCTCCTCCTGTTCAAGCAAGCTAACACTGCCTACGATAAGGATGGGACACACAGGGGTGCATGAAGAGACTGGTCAGCATTTGTTAGCTGTCAACAAATGGCATCAAGGCTGGGTTATGGACAGCTAACCTCCTCTGTCACAAACCAACAAACGTCACCCCACCAGTAGCCACTATTACGTTGCCCTTTGCTTCAAATAAACTCACTTAAAAGGGAAGATGTAACAGGAGCCATTGGAGTTTAGGGATACTCCTCTGCCACACGGGAGGAGAATTAAACTTTGTTTGCAAAAAACATGGAGGAGCTAGTAAAGGGGGAGAAAGGATACTGGGAGTTGCTGCACTGCTAGGAAAACAGGCATAGGAAGTGACTCAGAATAGTATAATATAGCCAAAGATGTATTAGGAAATGTTGCTTAGGCATGCCTATGAGTTATGCCTAAATCATATTCCAGGGGATTTAATTCTGTTGGTGGTCTATAGGTTGCTTACTACGAGTTCAGTAAATGCTACTCCTTGCCTTGAGATGCTTATGTACAATGCACGAAACAGAGCAGTCACTGACCGGGTAATTACCGAGTCCTGAATAAGTCACTTACCTTTTGTGCCATGGTATACCCATCTTGGAGACAATGACATTTATCTTCCTCATGTTGGTGGCAAAATTCATAGCTGACGTTTAGAGCTCATTCAAGGACCCTGGAGAGGAGAGGTTGAAATGGCAGGAGGTGGATAATCATTTTTGAACTCTGGCATATCAAGATGATCATAACATGTGTAGATCCAGGAGGTCACATTGTAATACCTTGTTAATGTCTTCAAAGCTTTTCAGAGACCTTTATGGAGTTATGCTACAGGAGAAATTAACCCTAATATATACATTCAAAAACTAGATCCAACACGCAGAATGAAGAGCCCTTGAGAGGTGGGTTAAGCTCTAGCCTGGTATTTTTCCCATTTTCTTGTGGAAGCAGATGTGGCAGAGGATGGTGAGGGAGCGGATCAGCCAGCGTGAAGCCTCTGCACTCATATGGCTGCTACTGTGTCATGTATCATGCAAGTGTACGTCACGACAGCTAACGGGGAGGCCGGGGAGGCCTCTAGCCCAGTACTTTCCTTTCTGCTCGGTCAGGCTGTATCTGCTGAAAGTGTAATGTGGGAGTACGAAGCTTGCAAACGTGTTTAGCATTGCTGACTCGCGGGGAACCCTACTTTGGTGTTGGAAAAGAAAGAAAATACAATACGGTCTATGCATGCAGTCACATCACACACTGCTTCACAAGGAAGGAAATGAAATGATACACAGGGGAGGCAGAGCTGATTAGTGAAAATTATATATACACTCTTGAGGTGAACAGTCTTCATCTAATTTGCAGGTAAATTAATGATTTACAAAGAAGCATGGTCTGTTAAAAATAAATTTTAGCGACAGACGTATGCAGCCTATTATGGTGATTTTTCATTTAAATCTTCAATTCTTTTCTGTATCTCTGCACTATGAGATGAGCTGATGGAGAAACAGCAAAGAGCTGTAAAAATGAGTGGCTTAGCAAAAGATGAAGAAGAGACAAAATTGTCACAGTATAAGAATGGACAAAATTATCTATACCGAAGTTAAAATAGAAAATAGAAACATCATTTTTTCACTTGGCACACAAACAAATTCACTCACCATTACAAGATGTTGCAGAGGCCACAAGCAAGAAGGGGATGCCGTGGAGGATAGAGTAAATTAATGGAGCGGGATTCACTGGTGACAATGACCTTGTGTGGCTGTAAGAAGTCTCTAACACGCTGATTACCAGAGGCCAGGCGAAGGCATACCAGGGAAGGAGCAATTCTGCTTAGCCTTGTTTGCACGAGCATGGTTGCAGCTTCCAGGAGTGGGGCTGGGGCCTCTCACACCAGCTGGGGCAGAGGCCCTGGCAGCGGCAGCGGGGCAGCGGGAGGGAACGACAGCTACAGCAATCTCGAGTCAGAGATCTCACGATGCTGTGGAAATGCACCTCTGCATAGGCACCCGCCACTCTGGCCCACGTCCGAGACAGGATCCGGTGTTAGGCAAACCTAGGGTCAGACACCAGTTGCGATTCCTAAAATCTAGTTTTCTTTTAACATAGATCGTCATTAAAAATCTTTGCAATAAATTTGCTAGCGTTCACATTTGCTAAAGGGCTACTACTTTTCCCTCCAAAACAACTACATTAGAAATATGGTCTATAAAAAAAAGGAGTACATTTGGTGATACATCCTCGTGTGGCTTAGTTCTGGGTACTTCCTCTGGTGAGAGACTTGCCTTGCTCCATATTGCAGGCAGCAAGGAACATACGAATATTTCCCATTTAGGTATATCTGCACATATGTAATGCTGTGTGAATATATATATATTTTAGCCTGACTTCCACTTAGCTATCCAGAGGCAACGACTTGTGTCATCAAAGAGTCCCCAGAGAAACAATCCGTTTGGCAACACTGGACTTAATTATAATTGAGAGCAAAAACAACGTACGCAGGAAACCATAAAACCCCTCAAGTTAACTGTAAGCCAACGGCAGAGGCCTGGAGCGAGCTGGGCTCAGGCGGGGCTGCCGTCCAAGCCTGTCGCCTGCAAGTGGCTGCAGTTTGATGTTGTCAACCGTCCCATCACCACCCCTCGCCGTTTTCTTCCCCGATTTTGACCTGTGCTCAGTCCCAAGAGCAAATTTATCGCTAACCACGCCACCTGGGCACAGCAACCTGCTCAAGCCGGGAGGGTTTGGGCGCACACCTCCAGCAGGGTGCCTGCCCGCCTCCCCCACGCACCGCCCGGGCGGGGATGCCGCGACCCCCGGGTGGCCAGTCCCGGGGACGCGCCGAGGCCGCGAGCAGAGACGTCTGATTTGCAAATGGCCTTGGAAAGGAAAGGCGCTGCATGCAAAGAGGCTATCGGGAAACCTCCCAGGCAATGGGTGGCGCGGGGCTGCTGATGGGGGATTTTTGCATGGCAAATACAACACAGGAATTCATGGGGACAAGGCAGGGCAAACATTAACTTCCTGTGCCGGTGGCTTTGCGAAACAGCCGGTGCAACGTCTCTTTTCGTTTGCTGCTCCTTTTTCATGGAGAAGAGCGTATGGCTCAAAGCCAGCTGTGAATTAACAGCTAAGCGAAACCATTATGTCAGTGGGATGCTTTAATCGGTTTACAAAACACTGCTCAAGGTACGATGCATATTCGTAGGCAGGAGGGGAACGCAGGCGGGTACCCAGCAGGCCGAGGTCGAAACCCAAGGGGTCAGCGGCCACGGCCTCGGCCGGGGCGCCTCCCACCCCGGCGGCCGGCGGGGAGGAGGGGGCGAGGACACCCCCCGGGCCCCCTGAGCCCCCGCCCCGCGCATTCACACGGCTAATGACGCTGATGGCCGGGCGTTTGCAAACGCTTTGCATTAGAAAGACTTCATTAAATGTGCCCCGGAGAAACTATTTTGGATGGGGGGGTGGGCGGCGGGGCCCCACTGCTGCCCGGGCCCAGTGGCCCGCTCGCTCCGGCGGCTCTCACCCGAAACGCCAGGGCAGAAAGGGAAAAAAATAAATCCCGTAAGAAGGAAAAATAATCTCAGCCCGCGGTGGCGGGGCGAGCTGTCCCGGGAGGAGAGGCGCGGCCCGCTGCCTCCCGGCCAACGCACCGCCGGGAACGAGGGAGAAGCAAACCCCGCGCCGCCGGCCCCGCCGTGCAGCTGCCCGACACCGGCTCCTCCCGCCCCTTCACCTGGAGCCGGCCGCTCAGCGGCACAAAGCCGCCGAGCCCGGGCCCCGTAGCCCCCCTCCCCGGACGGCGCTTCCCGGCGGCCGCGGCCACTCCCCAGCCGGGCCCCGGCGGCCCCGACCCCGGAGGGGGCGCGGTTCGGCGGAGCGGCCGCCCCTCCCCTGGCCCCTCCCGGCGGGGCCGGCCGTGGGGGCGGCGGGGCCGGGCCGCTGCTCCGCCGGGCTGCAGGCACCGCTGCCGGGCGGACGAGAAAGACCCGCCCGGAGGGGTCCGGGGCCGTAGCAATGATGACAAGAGCAGCCCAGTGTTAGGGTTCAGTTCCAGCTGATTTTATTTCCTTCCCGAAGAAAAAAAAACCAAAAAACAAAAAAGAGAGGTTATTTACAGAAGGTATATCAACAATCTGACAGGCAGTGAACTTGACATGGTTAGCTGGCATGATCTTTTTTTTTTTTTTTTCCTCTTCTTTCCAAACGTTGCGTCGTGGGTGATCGTTAGACAAAAAAAAAAAAAAAAATTCTACACAGCATATTGCACAGGATGGATGACCAAAAAAATAACAAAAAGAACAAAAAAAGTTAAACCCTTAACGGAACCACCTCATTAGGCAGACGTCCTAGTGCCTGTCATGTTATATTAACATACATAAACACACAATCTTCTTTTTTGCTTATTATAATACAGACTTAAATGTACAAAGATGTTTTCACTTTCTTCATCTTAAACACAACAGCTATAAACCTGAATACATATGCTATCATCATGCCATAAGAGACTAAAACAATTATATTTAGCGACAAGTAGAAAGGATTAAATAGTCAAATACAAGAATGAAAAACGCAGTACATAGTGTCGCGAACTCAAACCGGCATTTAGATAGATCCAGTGGTTTAAACGGCACGTTTTTGCTTATAAAAAAAGTGCAAAAGATGTGGTTTACAAGTTAAAGGTACAGGATCCCTTCTGTGTAAATGCACCAGTTGCTTTACTTCATTTCGGGATAGGTTTCTCCCCAAAACGGTAGCATACAGTGTATACGCCTCAGTCTTTCCCTTCCCCGCTGGCTCCCCCGGCCCCCTCCCGCCCCCTCCCCCGGGAAGGCAGGGGGCTGCAGAGCGGGCACTGGCGGTGAGGGATGCTGTCACTTTAAGATGCCTGCAGATTGGAGTGTAAACATGGACAAAGTAGGGGCTGATTCGTGGGTGTGTGAGAGTGTGAGTGAGCGTGAGCGCGCACACGCGTGTGAGATACTAACCAGCGGCCCTGTTGTTAAAATCAGGAAATCCAAACAGCGATTTACACCGATTTACACCCCCTTTATATATTTTTTACAAAAATACACTGAGAAAATAATCAAACGTTTTCATCTCTCTTCTCTTTTTGTTTTTAAAAGTGTCAAAAGTCTACATTTAAATATAAAAAATTAAAAGTTAAAACTCTAGCCCTTCAGTGAAGGAGACATAAAAATGGTGCGGGTAACAACGAGAACTACCAAAAAAGGACAAAGAAATACAAGTCAAAAATGTTTGGCCAGTATAAATACGTCCACTTATAAAATGGCATCCGATTACATTTACAAGGAAAAAAAACAATACGAGGATGGAGCATCGGTGAGAAAAAACAGTCTTTTCATTTACAGCTATAAGGAACAAACACATACATACTCTGAGAAAAAATTTGGTCCTGAATTCTTTTAAAGTCCAGCACAGATTTGAGTTGCGTTTGAATCCTTTAAAGAGTTAAGAATGAAAAAAAGCTGGTGATATTTTTGTAGGAATCAAACATAGCGCCATCTATCTGCTTTTATATTATCCTAACACTATTTTTTTAAACTGTTCAACAGTCTTACAGAAATCTTAAAAAGATAGACAGGATAACATGCTGTATTAAACCCCACCAGTGAAATAATCCAACACCATCACGATTCTGAGTAAGAAGAAAAAAACTACTTTTTTTTTTTTTTTTTTTTTAGTATTTTCGGTTTTTTGCAAAAGCCATCGCCCTCCAGTTCCCCTGTACCACATCATGACAGAAACTGTTCCCATTCGGTCTCTGTTTCAAAGGAAGTTTTCAGTGTTCTTGAAGTTTCGGCCTTATTTTTCTCTCTACATATGACATAAGGTGACTGAGAAAAAGCGCTGCTGCCACCTCATCTGTACGTGCAAATCCGTTTCAGTTTATTATTATCTTTCCCCCACCGTATTTCCAAGACAGCTCTCAAGTGTAAGTCTGGCTCTTCTCCACTTAACTAGGATCTCAGTCCAGCTCCATCCACATCCACCTCCTCCTCCCATCATCGTCGCCTCCTCTCACCGCAGAAGAAACTGGGACAGGATTTCTCCCCCCAAACGTGAACCTTGTAAGGGCTTGGGTGGATTTTTTGTTTTTCTCCTTTTTTCCAAGCAGTTCTGATCGCTCTTTCACACGAAAGGGCGAATGCTCAAGACATCCAGTGTGCGCTCAGCACAACGCATCGCTCCCCCTCCTCTTTATTCGTATAAAGTGGGCAGTAACAAAGAACCCAGAGGTGTGTGTGGTTCCCCCCCCCCCCCCCCCCTTCGCTGTCTCTCTTTTCAGGAAATAAAAAGGAAAAGGAAGAAGACAGCGTTTCGCTCCCGCCAGTCTCTGAAAAAGCAACGTCAGGCTCGTCTCTCGGAGGGGGTGTGTGCGGGTCCATCTCCAGCCGGAGGAAGGGGACTGCTGGCCTTTCTGCAAGGAGAGGGCGATCCCTCTCCCGCCGCCTCTCTCCCCGAGCACAAGAAGCAGTCTCACCAGCCCCTTCCCAGAAAAAAAAAGAAACAAAAGCGCCCCGGCGGGGTGGGCGAGTCCTGCCGACGACGCGGGTCTGTGCCTCCTCCAGCAGGGCCCGGCTCTCGCCTCAGTAAGTGAAGACCAGGTTGGAAATGCTGGACTCCAGCCAGTCCCCCGAGATCATCTCACTTACCTCCGGCGTGCAGTAGTCCGGGAACTCAAAGTGCGAGCCCGAGCCGGGCTCGAAGTTAAAATCCAGGTCCCGGTCGAGCACCGAGGAGCTGAAGCTGCCCAGGGACATGCTCTCAAAGCCGGGGCTGGGATTCAGGTCCAAGAGGTCGTCCTCAAACTCGTCGTCCGACGAAGAGGAGCCGGAGGAGGAAGAGGAGGAGGAGTGGGAGGACGCGGAGGAGGAATGCGCCGTCGAGGGGGCCGGGGAGGAGGCGCGCAGGCTGGTGTAGCTGCGGTGATCCGAGGGCGAGCCCGAGCCGGAGCCGGGCGGCGAGGGGCAGGCGGCGCCGCCGCAGTCCCCGTCGGGCCGGCCCGCCCCGCCGCCCCCCTCCTCGTAGAGGCTCAAGGGGTCGCCGGCCTCCGCCGAGCTGCTCAGCGTGGGGCTGCCGGGCACGGCGCCGCCGGGGGAGGCGGAGGCGGCCGCCGCCTGCCCGCTCCCGAAGATGTAGACCCGCTTCAGCTTCTTCTCGGCCAGCGGCTTGCCGGGGCCCGAGGGCGCGCCCGCCGCCCCGCGGGGCTTGTACAGCGCCTGGTGCTCGGGCGGCAGCAGCGCGGCCGGCGGCTCCCCGGGGAAGGGGGCGGCCTTGCCGCCCGCCGCCGCCTTGCCGTGGGGCTTGCCGCCCGCGCCCGCGCCGCCGCCGCCCGCGGGGGAGGGCTTGCAGCCGCCGCCGCCGCCCTTCTTCGGGGCGGGCTTGCCGGGGGCCGCGGGGCCGCCGGGGCCGCCGCTCGCGCTGCCCCCGCCGGCGCCGCCCCCGCCGCCCTTGTCCGCCTTGTCGCCGGGCTTGGCGGAGCTGTTGCCCGACTTCACCTTCTTCCTGGGCCGGTACTTGTAGTCGGGGTAGTCCGCCATGTGCTTGAGGCGCAGCCGCTCCGCCTCCCGGATGAAGGGGATCTTGTCGCTGTCCTTGAGCAGCTTCCAGCGCTTGCCCAGGCGCTTGGAGATCTCGGCGTTGTGCATGTCGGGGGACTGCTCCATGATCTTCCGCCGCTCGATCTGCGACCACACCATGAAGGCGTTCATGGGCCGCTTGATGTGCCCGCTGGGCGTCTTGCACCAGCTCGGGTCGTCCGCCTTGCCCCCCGTGGAGGCGGTGGAGCCCGGCGTGGGGGAGGAGGCGATGCCCAGCTCGATGCCGGCCCCGGAGTCGGAGGTCTCGGCGGCCAGCAGCGCCTCCGTGTTCTCCGCCGTGTTGGTCTGCTGCACCATCGCGGCGGCGGCGGCGGGGGGCTCGCCGGGGCTCAGCGCCGCTCCGGCGCGGGGCAGGGCGCGCAACTTCTCACAGCGGCACCGGGGCGGCGCAGCCAGCCGCGCAGCCCCCCGCGGCCGCGCCCCCGCTCCCCGCACCACTTGTACTTCCACACCGGCGCCTCGTCCCCGGCGGCGCGGTCCTCTCCCCCTCGAGGCGGCGGCGGCGGCAGCGGGGCCGCCCGCGGTCGGAGTTTCTGCAACAGCGGCGCCGCGAGCCGCCCGTCCAAGTTTGCTTTTTTCTTGGGGTGTTTTGGGCTTTTTTTTTTTTTTTTGGAGGGGGGGTGTCGGTCTGCTTTTTTTCCTCACCACCTCGGGTCTCCCCCCTCCCCGAAGCAGCTGGTCCAGTTCACAAGTGCTTTTCGCCCGCCCCCGGCGTTTCAGGAGAGCAGCGCGCCCGCCGCCGAAAGTCTCTCAGCGCTGGGCACGGCCAGCGTGCACCGCCGCGGGGGAGGGGGGAGGCGGCGCACCCCCAAAGCCCCGAAAACCCCGGCTCCAGGACTCGTGGTGGCGGCGGGGTCGGCGGCCAGGAGTTTGTGCAGGTAGGATTTGGCAGTTGCGAGGTACTGAGCGGAAAGAAAACCCCTCGGGGGAAAAAAAAAAAAAAAGACAAGAAAAACAAGGAAAAAATAATAACTGGAAAAAAATCCCCGAAAAAAAAAGAAAAGCGCTCGTGCATGAACGAGTGTGTACGTCCCCGGCAGCAAGAGCGGCGAGCCGGGCGCCGAGCCCCGCCGCCGTCGTCGTCGTCGCCGTCGTCCTCCTCCTCCTCCGCCGGTGCTGCTGCTGCTCCGCGCGCGCGGAGCCCCGCGGAGCCGCGCCGCCCCCCGCCGACCCGCGCGCCCGCCCGCCGGGCGATGCCCCGCACGCCCCGCGCGCCGCGCTCCGCCGGCTGCAGCTGAGAGCGGACCCCGCGCCCGCCCCGCGCCGCTTTATCCTTTCGCAGCCCGCCCCGCGGCCAATCGGGCGCTGTATCCAACGCCTCCGCGTGCCAAGCCCCGCCCGCCGCCCGGCGATTGGCGGCCGCCGCGGCGCGGTAATAATCGCCGCGTGCAATGAGAAGCGCCCGCGCTGACCTCATTCCCGGCGGCGGGGCGAACTTTTTAAAAGGGGCAGGAGGGCAGCCCCGCGCGCCGCCCCGCGCGCCGCCGCGCACGTGCCCGCGCCCCCCCCCCCCCCACCCCGACCTCCCCCCCCACCCCCCCGCCGCCGCGCTCCTCCCTCCCCTCCTCCCTGCCGGGGAAAAATTAGGAAATCAGCAAAAATCATCATAATACAAATAATTTTAAAAAAAGGGGGAAGGGGGGAGATTAACCCGGCCCGCCCCCGCTCGCCGTGTCTGCGGGAGGAGGCGCTGGGCGGCGCGGGGGTCGCGGCGGGGGCGGGCGGAGGGGACGGGGCGGCCGCGGGCGGGCGGCGGGCGGGGGGACACCTGCCCGCACAAAGGGAGGGCGGCCGGGCGTCCCTGCCGCCGGTGCTGCCGCACGCCCCGCGGGCAGCGCTGCCGGGGGCTCTGAGGGGACGCCGGAGCGCCCCGCGCGCGCGCCCCCCTCCCCCCCGCCCACACGCACGCCCACACGCGCACACACACACACACGGTGCTACGGAGGGGTCGTCACCCCTCGGGAAGTGCCCGCGAAGCGCTGCCGTCACGCCCCCTCCGCCACGGAGTTCGAGCTGAGCGGCGCCGGGGGTGGGACGGGGCACACGGCTGGCACCTCCCGCGGAGCGGCGAGCCTCATACGGGCGGCGGCGTTAATTAATCGCTGCCGCCCATCTCACCTCCGCGGTGCGGTGGGAGGAAGAGGTGTTGCCCTCATCGCCTGTTTATCCTCCGCGCCCTCCCCTGCGCTTCGCCACCGGCCGCTCCCGCATGCCGCAGCCCCGCTGCGCCGCCCGACCCCGGGGGGGGGGGGGGCGGCTGGGGCGCCCGGCCTGGCCTCGCCGGGTCCCCCGGGAGCGGGAGGGGCCGCGGGGGGGGAAAGCGGTGGTCGGCCGGCAGGCAGGTACCAGCCTCCCGGGCGCGGAGGCGCTGCCGTGCCCGCCCCCCCTGCCCCGCCGTGCAGCGCCCCCCCGCCCCCCCCCCCCATCTTCGGGGCCCTTGCCAGGGTGCGGGATGCGTTTGGGGGATTGCTGTTTCATCTCATTTCCCCCTCCCTTCGCCCTGCAACGATCAATACCGAAGAAAAACAGGGCAGCGGTGATGCGCGCTGTGAAGCACCCCTTAAGGCCTGGCGGCATCAAAAGACCCCAATACGCAGGTAAAGGGGACGGTAAGGCCATACAAAAATGGCAGTGTTACTCCCCAAAGGTTCCTCACGTCATTCATCAGGCCAGGGACCAAAAAGGCTGTTAGACAAAACAGCTGTGAAAAATTTTGTTCCACCCAACACCAGTTAAGAACACATTTTAAATCAGAAGAAAGTGGTTGGAAACAGCTGAAATGTCTAAGAAAGCGGTCTAAAAGTAAGTTACACATTTTTGCAAGAAAATTTGTGGTAGGATCCTTTAGCATGGCTTCTAGCTGGCTTGAGAACAAGCTTTGAATATTACGATCCCACATTCGACTCAAACTACTACACTGTCGTGAAGCCCTGAGAAAAATCCCAAATTCCTAATGCCTCCCTGGGTAGGTCACCTACATTACTGAGAGCATTTACAAAGATACAACCTAAATTATTGCTGTTCTTGCAAAAATAATATATCGTTTCCTCTTTCAGCCTCTGGTAAGCATTGGATAAAATACTGCTTTCTGCTAGGTTGACAACATTCAGTGACATCAGTGGAGTTTCTCGCCTTTACACATTGTGAGTAGTAAATCACTCCGTGTTTTTCCCCCGCAACCCCAAAGCTAACATCAAATCTGTTCTACCATATACCACCAACTTCTATAGAAATGGAGGCTCGCAGTGGTTTTGGTGTCAGGAGTAAGTACTGGGTTTATTTACACTCTTGGTATTAACGTGCAGCAGTGTGAGAAACTGGGACCGGGAGCAGCCAGTAGCTTCTGGCTGCTTCACTTGTTAGCACGGTGTCCGAAAGGATTTCAACCCCCAACTATCAAATTTTACGTATAAATATCGATTTGTTTAAACTACAAAGCAAGTAAAATATTCTCACATTTCTAGACACAGGTTAAAGCAGAACAAATAAAAACTAAACTGATAGGCAGAGACATAGAAAGAAAAAGCTTTAGAGAAGCTTTTCACTTGGTTGTGTTACGGTGTGCAGGGTCTTGACCGCCATGAATAAAAATTGTCTCCAGGTGAGTTAAGTGTTATCTCGATGAAAGCAGTCACGTCGATTTAATCTTGGTTCAAAAAGTGTGCATGTGAGATGGACAGAAGAGCGTTATTTCCTGACTGAAAACTTTACAAAAGCGCAATTTAGAACTGCTTAATAAAGCAATTGTAAAAAGACGATGTGAAACTCTGTAAAAGCATTATATTACAATTTCTTGGCTGTTTCTTTGAAGTTAATTGCTTCCACTCCTAATCCTCCAACGCTGGACTGCAAGCGCCTTCCAGCTCCCCAAATTTTTAAGCCTAGGTGTAAAGCGTGAGCATTCAGTTTCCACCTAAAACGCAGTTTTAAGAGCATTGGCAAGATTTCTCCGCGTTTTACAACTTAAAAAGCCTCGAAACTTCATTCTATTTCCTGCGGGCTTTGTAAGGCCGGGGACGCGGAAAGGGACGCGAGGTGGCAGCGCTGAGCCTCTTCTGCTAGACGTGGGAAAACGCGGAGCTCTCGAACCCGGGAATTTTTTTTTATCATTATTACTATTATTATTAATTTTTTTCCCCCGTGGTTTTACTGAGCAGCATAGCGATGCAAGTTTCTAACTGAAATGCAGCAGGTTTGCGTACAAGAGCTCTCACAGAGCGGCAATGCCGACACATTCACCTGTGCGCTGCTGAAACACCTCACGATTGACCATAAACCTCGTCAGGGGGATTTAAGGGCACGGTCATTAATAACGCAATTCGCACACGTGCGGGTGAGAACCGGAACCTGCAGTTCGGCTCGCACATGCAGCAAGAGCGTGTTTCAGAGGGCTCGTCCCGGGACGAAGCTTCGGGACAAATCCGCAGCGGTACGTTGGTTCAAGGTTTTCTGTGTGAATCGGGCCGCGGCCCCCACCGGTTAAAATGTCTTAAGAACACGCAGATTTAGCACCGCAGCAGATTTCTTCCCCCTCTCCCTCTTAAGCTGAGGATTACTAGCGCTCAGGCTTATTTAACTGCAGCCCTTGCAGTTGATCTTTTCCACACCCCCAGCTCTGTCGGCTGCGAGAAATGCTTTGGAGTCGACTCCGGCTGAGCTTTCGGGAGGCGAACCTTCCCTCCCGCTTAACGTGTTCCCGCACGCCCTTGTCGGCACGGAGCGCTTCTCTTCCTTGACGGTACGCTGCCCGGGCAGCCAGCACGGCGAGCGGGGCCGAGAAGCCCCCACAGCGTCACCAGCCGCCTTTTACCCTCTGCAGCCTCCTGCGCTGGCCAGTGGACGCGGCTCCCCACCCACCGGGAACCGGCCGGCTCATCCCTCCGCCGGGCTGTGCGTGGTAATCAACACGCGCGTTAATTCCACGCTGTTACCTGAGCAGACACCCCCACCGCGCTGCGCACAAAGCGCATCCCCTCTCTTCAACCACCCGCCCTTGCCCAGCGCAGCTCCGACCCCCAGCATTTCCCTCCGCCTCCGCGCCCGCGCAGCGGGGCCCTGTCGGCGCACGGCGATAAACGCGGGCGGGCGCAACCCTCCTCCCGCCGCAGCAGCCCCTCCGGGACCCCCTTGCAGGGGATGCGCGGAACAGCGGCGGGTGGCGGGGGCGCCTGCCTCCCGCGGCGGAGGGCGCTCCGCGGCCGCGCACCGCCCGCGGCGGGGCGGGGGAGGGAGGGGCGGTGCCTGGCAGCGCGCGGCTCTCCGCGCCCCCCCGCGGAAAGCGCGCCGCCCGCTGCGGACCGAGGTCCCCGCGGCAGGGCGGGGGCGGGTGGCGGCGCCCCCGCGGGGCTGAAGCCGCGTGGGGCGCGTTCGCCTGCCCGGGAGAAGCAGGGCCGCCACCCGGGCACGTCCCCAGCGATAACACCGGCGGGTCATTTAGCGACCCGCGGGGAAATATTGCGGCTAATTAAGGCGGTTCTCGGGACATCTTGCTTCCCGTCACTCGGTGACAGGCATCCGCACGGTGGGGAAAGGCGGCATCTTATTTTCCTTAAAAAATACCTGTATTACTTCTGAGCGTGTTTCTGTCTGCGACCGAAATCCATCCCTAACATATATTTTGTCTTGACATTCTGTGCTGCATTTTAAACGGGCGTATCGGGGTGATTTTAGCCACCTTGAATTGCAAATGACAAGGCCGCACCAGAGGCACGCCGCTAAAGAACGCCTTCCCCACCACCTTTCTGTTGCCTATTTTGATCCAAGGAAAACAAAGTTGATGAGATACTTGCCATTAAGGGGAAAAAAGCCCTGGCTTTTAAAATAACATGATGATAGCGGATATTCATGATCAAAGAAGAGCGTGCTTAAGGATCAGAGGTGTAAACTGAGACATGAAAGTGGGCCCTCCTTCTTCGTCCTGTTTGCAAGAAGAAAACTCCATTGTACAATTGCATCACTCCGATTCAGAGAGTACCTTTATTCAACATGATTCGTAAACACTTTGAACTCTCCCCGATAGCTTTGTTGAGAAAAGCTTTTATTACTGGGAAGTGGTTTATAGAGGATATTATTTACTTAGGAGTGAAAAATCTGTTGCCTAAAGTTGTACGGTATTGTTTCCTTCAAAAATGTACGTTCACTTACATTTTACGTGAATGTAAGCCTTCACCCAGTGCTCGTGTTATGAGAACACCGAGACATTTCTAACTCATTTAATACGATAAGTAGGTAAGAAGCCATTTGCATATACGTATTTATATTAATTCAGATATTAATCACTCATATGGAAA
The DNA here is from genome assembly GCF_965638725.1 of Aptenodytes patagonicus. NCBI lineage: Eukaryota > Metazoa > Chordata > Aves > Sphenisciformes > Spheniscidae > Aptenodytes > Aptenodytes patagonicus. The sequence goes on along the minus strand of NC_134950.1, from coordinate 103,780,914 downwards.
TGTTTGGTTTGGGAAGGCAGAAACACCTCTCCAGAGATTTTTAATAAGAAAATATGATAATACCTTCTCTCCTTTATCCACTTTGGTGACTTTTTAAGTTTAAACTTGTTCTCTAAGAATAACAAAAGTTCAAAAAGCTCTGTTAAAAAAATAAAAAAGAAACTTGGAAAACACATTGTTTGCATTTACTTAAAAGGAGAATTGCAACCCCTATCCAATCCTATAAGATTTAGTAAACTTTTTTTTTTTTTTTAAAGCTTCATACAAGAAAAGCTTTTACTTCATTTTCAAAGCTGTTTTGGCAAGCCTTTTCTGCAAAGTGAAAAGCAACATAGCCACAAGGTTGAAGAGGAATTACCGGTCTGCTGCGTATGTATCAGCAGATTGCATATTCATGAGCTGCAGCTGCCGTGAAGGCCACCCCGTGAAGGGTAGCCAGCCCAAGAGGAGAGCCAGTGAAGAGGAGCAGCGGCTGGTCCGTGCCTGCAGCCAGTCCTCTGGCAGAGCTGAGCCTTCCTCCCTCCAGGAGGATGAGGGAAGGAGCGCCCCGCTCCGTCGGACCACCGCGCTGTCTGAATGTGCTCCTCTGTTCTGCCCCTTACACTCCCTCCCAGTCACCTGCACTCGTCCTTCCTGCTTGCTCTCGCCTTCCCGTGCCTTCTCCTACAGGCTTATCGCTACCGCTCTCGTAACGTTCAGCTGATCTTTTCCTGCCATCTCTACGAGCGAGCGAACAGCTGCGAGGAGACAGTTCGGCAGAAGCCCACATAGTACCAAGAATGAAGTAATATTTCCGCCCACTTCCACAACATCGTGACGTCACCCAGACTTTAGCATCGTTGATAAGATGGAGCTACAAAACCACTGTGCATTGAATTAAATTCGGGTTGTTTTTAAAGATCATTTAGTGGCGTGTTGCATGCTATTTAATTCAGTGTATGAATGACTTCTTGTGTTAAGCAAAATGTTGCTTATACTTAGTACTCCTGGAAATGAGACATAAGGTAATCCTTGTGCACACAGAAAAAAGGATTCTTCTGAAATTTAAGTCTTCTAACTTGTTTCTTGCAAGACTATTTCTTGAGTGATATGTTCAAGGTAATTAAATAACAACAAAAAAAAGACCTTGCATAGGATTTAGTTGTGATCACTGCCTTTTTTTGGTAAACTCTGAATTATTCATGGATGCTTATCCACAGGATCCAACTCTAAGTAACGAAAATGCCTTTGGCAACCTGTGGACAGTTGGGGTTATCCATGTACTCTAAGATGGTTCTGGCAGAGGTAGAGAAACTCCGGAGCAGCACCCGGCTTTTGACTCACCAGAAAACTGCCACCCAGGCAGATCCAGGGTTGGCATGTGAGCTTTCTGGAGGCTTTCTGCAGAGACTCCAGAAAAGCCTGTCATCCAGTAACGCTGTTCACTGTTCAGAACAGAATGGTGGAGGTAATAACTGTGGTTATTTTAAATGTCGTTAATTTTAGGATCTCCCGAGGCATGGAAATAACTGTGACTGAAACCAGCAACGTCCAGCCAGTACCTTCGTACTCAAAAATTCGTCCCCCTCATTCAGCCCTGTGGTCTTCAGACATAACGGATTAATTTCTGTCAAACAAATTTTACTTGACTTAATTTTTCTGCTTTGTTGTTTCTGATGCACAGGTCAAAAAAGCAACAGCAGGTTCTGGTGGGAAGAAGCAAAATACATTTTAATCTAAAATGTATGAGAGCAAAAAATAGTTTTCTTACCATTTTTTTTTTTCCTTTTGTGCTCAGGACAAATACAAGTCTGGCTTTCTTCCTGGTTTCCTTCCATATAATTGTTCTTAATGATGGTGGTGGTGTGACAGTTAGTAAGTAGATTATTTTTTTTAATCTTTTCTGAATAGATTGCTCAAATGATACCATTCTGTACTTGCCAGGGTCTGTTCTACAATCTCTGTCATCTACGACGCTTATGCCTCTTGTGCAGAATAAGATTACTGTTTTAATATTAAATATTAATTTAAAAAAAAATATTTTCAAAAGCTTTTTTTTTTCCCCCTAAGAATTGTATCTTTTTGAACAGAATGTCAGAAAAGGGTGGTAAAGTTCTACACTACTCTATGTAATCCTGATCTAGCTGTCACACTCAAGAAGCCTATATATGAGTATCCTAATGTGCAGGTGTGCTCGAGTGAGGCAGGATGTCTGAATTTGCATTGCTTTATAGAGTCTGTATTTAAGTTTGATTAATTGCTATCAGAAATAACAAATTGTCTGTATGGAACCTCAGGAAGCTAGAATATTATACACTGTTTTGTGTTACAAAAATCAGGCATTTTCCATGTATTATTCCAAAATTTTAATCCTCAGCTCATGTGTTTCACCAATACACAGTCTGGTGTTTTATCTAAGTGTTGGGAATGAATAAAAAAACCCCTGAACTGCTGAATTTTGCTTTATAAACTTACTGATTTATCAAATATTGTATAAAAGGATGTCAATGTATAGTAATTTTGCAGACTATATATATAGTTGAAAAATATGAAAAATATTGCACTCCTGCTAATCAAAGCACTTCCATAGAAAGATTATCTGCTAAACAGTCCTTAGTTCGGTTTATTGGGACCGCTTTTGAAATTTGAGGTGTAAATCTTGTTGATGTATCAGAAAATATCCTTGTATTCAGGAAAGACTATGCACATCCAATTAGTCTATATTACTCCCATTTCATTCAAAGAAAAAAAAACCTTTTATTTTAATACCTGACTGTGGGACAACTTCTAGTAGTCTGCTCAGAATTGTAAGTTACACAATTAGGTACCAAATAAGATGCTTTAAAATGGCCTTCAACCCAAGCGTCACCCAGATAATACAGAAAGTTGGCATTTAAACCAACTTTGCTTGGACTTCTTGGCACCTGTTTCCACCATGAGCCTGAGACTTACTCCTTCATGCACTTATCCTGCTAACCGGTCTTTGTGGAGGCTCCAAGGTGGAAAGTAATGGTGCCGGTGGGTGGGTGGTTGCTGCAACATACCCACATGCCAACTGTTTTAACCGCAGGGCTGGAATAAACAGCAGCTGCGCATGTGTGCCCCAATGGGGGGGGGGGGGGGGGGGGGGGGAAGGGGAGAGAGTTGAGGCACTTACTTTGCCTCAGTGCAGATCTTATGGTTTTCCTCATGCTCTCACCCCTGTGGCACAAAGTACCTCCTCGTGCCTCTGCCGGTGTGGCACGGAAGTTACGTGGTTTCCAGGGTAGATGTTTTGCGTGGGGTGGAAGTAACCAGGATATAACGCTGCATCTTGTGTATCTTGCACCTGGTGTGTAAGTAATGCTCATTCCAGAGGTGTACGACTGTCAAGAAACATCTCTGAGGCAGTGCAGCGTGTTGCTGATACAAGCACATGCATATGCACAAGCATTGTACTGAAGACTTCTGTGTATGACCTTTTCTCCCTGTATATAAAAAAAGGAAAAAAAAAAATCACTAGCAGACACAAGTAGTGAGACCACTGGGGAAAAAAACAATATTTAGACTATAGAGCTAAAAAGACAGAAGAATATCAAGTTCCTATAGAAACAGACACTGGAGACACTTGCTTTTTAGGATAGATGTACACTGCAGGCTGTAGTGTAGTGTAAAAATACCTGAGCTAGCTGTAAAGGAGCCGTCTTAGGTACCAGAAGCAATAGTAGGTGCTTTTAGGTTTTCACCCTTGATTTATGTGTCCCATCAGCTGTGAGTCAAGGGTGGCTCCAGTTCTCCGAGGTACTTACACAGCAGCTGGGAACGGGCTGTGGTGCAGGTATACTCTGCTCTGCTCCCACTGCTTGTTTGTGCACGGCTCTGCTCCCAGCTCCCTCCTGGGGTGAAGGCTCCGCAAAGCGGGTGCCAGCAGACTTTTGGCTCCTTTGCATAGCTTCACCAGCCCACAGCTTTTCATGTCTTGAACTTTCTGCTTCCCTGCTCTCAGCCTCAGCGTTGCTCTCATATAACTTCTGCACTAATTTGTTTTTAATCAGGTAAAGGAAATTTAAACAGCATTCACCCAGTGCATAACTCATGTTCAGTCCAATCTTGCAAAAATTTACCTATGGGAAGTTTATTGATTTCATCTTCAGAATCACATGGAGCAAGTGAGCAGATAAATTGCCCACCTGTTGATGAAGATAAAAATCATCCATCATTTAAACTTTCTCAAGTAATCTATTTTTGTTTTTCCATTTTCTTATCCCAGAAATGTAATATTGTCTTTACTGCTATAAATGGAAGAAGCTCTGCTGTTCTTACATAGATATATGCTGATGTATTTTGTAATCTTATATACTTCATATCTATATTCAGTAACTGAGGTTTCAAAATGCATGCTGCTGTACATCCTGGTGTTAAAAGGGCTTGATGCTGCCTCTCAGAAAAACTCAACATGTAATGCCAAAATTATTGCAAACTAGGGGAGCAGAAGTGGTGTCTGACTGCTCTTTGGATTGTTCACAGATTTCTAAGCAAATCCAGCCATGAAAGGATATCTGACACCCGACTATGTCACAGCCATGGTGAGCCTTCAACTCAGACATTTGATTGTATTTACAACTTTTTGCCTGCAATTGTTCTTCTTTTGGAACGCAGGGCAACAGCACTATATTAAGCACACACTGACAGGGGCAGTGGAATCTGTTGTCTAATGAGGACTGTAATATTGCATGCATACATAAACTGTGGTGGCGTGTGATATGCCATTACTTAAACAAGAGACTTGCATAGCTGACACTTACTGTCATCTTGTAACAAGGATGAATTATAGCACAGGTATATTTTCAGCAAGGTGGTAGAGCAGTTTTTCAGGTTTAGTCAATACAGTAGAGGATAGTATCTAGCTGGAGTAAAAAAAATCAAACCCCCATATTCAGAGAGGTCCTTATTTACCATTCTGGTTTTCAATTCTTCAAATCAACTTGCGAGTATGCGGTCCGGTTACAGATTTGGAAAGTCTACCCAGGGCTGGTGATCCTTCAGACACCTCTCAGGCAGCAGCACTCAGTTGTATCTTCCCACGATAAAGCAGGAAAACTTCCTACTGGTTTGGGGAGCGCTACCCCGCTGTCCTGCACCCAGGAATGGCGTCCAGTTGCCCACCAGCTCACGGCACTGCCTTGCTGCAGAGGAGCGGGTGCTCGCCGGGTGCTTCCCAGCCCTCGGCATGCTCCTTTGGCCGAAACAGGTTTGCTGCCCCACGGGAGACACCAAACCCAGCAGTGCTATAGGGAGTGGGAGAGCAGCTCCGGGGGGTTGGCTGCTGCTTTTTGGGGGGGTGCCAGAAGTTTTGCACACCTTGGTCCACATGACAGCCCCACGCCGCTCTTCACGGCCACCCTCTGCTTCCCAGCGTTTTGACGCCCGCTCGTGAGTAGGCAAAGCAGTGTCTGAATGCTGCACGTGCGGCGAGCCTTCTCTTTTTCATGTGTTTTTTCTAGCCTAAAAATAAAGGGAGCTGTTACTTGGGAGCTGTTGATGACTCCCACAAGGGGTAAAAAGTGACTGCTGTAGCTGTTGGTATGTTAACTTATATTCATATTGTATTTTTGTTCAAAACCGTAGAGAGTCTTGCGAGGCCTTTGCAGTCCTGAAGGCAATTTCATTACAAAGTGCTTTTTCTCTCTCTGAAACAAACACATTCAGCTGAGTTGTTCAGTCCACACTGGTAAGATACAGTCTCATTTATTCAAGTTACTCCTTCCCTCTTTCAAAGCAGGAAAACATGGGGGCAAACTTTGCACAAACTAGAAAAACAAATCCGCTACATACAAGTTTTTTCTTATTATTTCCTCTGTTATTTACCGAAGGAAAAAAAACCCCACCAACAACAGTTACTCTGCATTTATCACAGTGACTAGTAGAAAGCATGTGATTCTTATGGTAAGCAGCAATTTACAGATGGCCAGGTGCAATCAACATATCTAATCTTATCATGCATTTGTTTTATTCGCAGCTGCAACAGTTGGTGTCAGTTAATAGGTTACCAACCATGAAGTATATTTATTTCCTTTTATCCTGCTTCAGGGCTACAGAAGTGATTTGTCAACTGCCCTAGCTGTTGAATTTACATTTAATTTTTGTGCGCGTGGCTTTTTTGTTATTTAGTTTGTGCCGCTTAGGAAGAAAATGAAAATGTCTTTCAGAGAATCCATTTTGTTTTCATTTGATCCATGTCTTTTTCTATGGATTTAGAAACCTTAAAACCATGTGTTTGCTCTCTGGGTTTCTAACCTAAAGTAGAACACAAGTTATTTGTCTGGAATAATTTTTTTTTTTTTTTAAAAAGAATGATCTCTCATTGATGAGGGCTCAGTTTTGCCTGTTTAGTTCCATCAAGTTATGTGGTGGATTCACTCTCAGCCCTTCCAAGTAATCAATCGCAATCTGTATAAGCTAAATTTTCAATTGTAGTCATAAAAAAATCAGGATTAAATTCTGTTCTTAGCTTTATGGCTCACACTGTGGACACTGGGATGTATAGATATACATACAGTAGTAAACCAACCACATAATCTCCAAAGCTCTCCATATTCTGGTACAAAATTAAAGAGCCTGTAAACGTATTTAGTCCTTACCAATGAGTCTTTTCCAGTTTTTGTAATGGAGTGACAGCCTAGGTTGTGTCATTTTTTTGCTTTCACTTACATCAAGACCACTTTGTGTTAGATAAAGAGTGATACAGTAATAATTCCTCTGTAACTTACATGCTTATATATATTTTGCTTACATGTACCTTCAAATCTGCTTCCCAACAAAAGGAGTTTTAATAGTACAGAGTACAGCTATTAGCACATGTCAATGTGTGTAAGTAAGTCAGGTATTCTCGAAAGTAATGAAGTTGCACGTGTGAGTTTAACAACAAAGAGAAATAAAGAGAAAAGAATCTCAGATTTTGATCCTGATTGTGGTTTTAAAATACATGACCAGCAGTGTCTTATCATTGGCATAGAGCAGCATATATGCATAGTAATTGGCAACCGTTAAATGTATGAATTTAACGGACCTGAACAACTAATTGCAGGGAATAATTTGCCTATTCAGATTAGCCCCTTTCTCTGCACACATTGTTTTGAGGTGGATTGGAATTCCCTCTGACTTTTTATTCTGAGCTACATTTTCACTTTTTAACACATTTTTGTTGATCTGATACTTAATCCTAGCACTATATTTGCATTGCTGTATAAAGCATTGAAAATAAGAACTTTGTTTAAAAAGCCTATTAGTAGTTCTTCATAGATTGAGAATCTAAGCTGAAGGCTTTAAAACATTTTGTAATTTGATATAAATAATGACTGGATGCATGTCAAGATTTTGCACAAACTGGCCTTTCTTCTCCGCTGGCCTGACTTTGAAGGCTCTGGTGTTCATGCTCCTTCTTATCGCTCATCATATTATTGTAGGTGGGAAGGCTTCTCCAGGTAAGGCTAAAATCTTTCCAGATATATCTACACCAGTTACTCTGTCACTGGGGTTGGAGACAGGATTATCCAGGTTAATACATTGTAAAATGTATTATGTATTATGGCAAATAAGGCCATAATAGCAATTTTTAAGCTTCCAGCTTAAGGAGCTTTTGTTGTTGGAAGGTGAAGCTACTGCCTTACCTGATTTACTTGCTAAATCTGAACTTAACTTTCAGAGGTTGAATATTTGAATAGTTGACTGCTTATGCGTGGTTACACATGCTAATTCCAGTTTAATGCAGGAGATATTAATGCGTGTATGCATGTTTACCCGTTGTAAGGTTTCATACTTCATACTGAGTTCACTTACTGTCTGCACCGCAGTGTGGGCACAGGGGTGCATTTGGACTCACATCACTAGCGTGGGGCTTGACTCCTGGGTAGCCTGCCCGGGGTTCAGTGCCAGCTGCAGTGGCACTGCTCAGAAACGCCTGTGCGGCGAGACCGAGTGTTACCCCGGGACCACTGCTGACCCCAGCGCTAGCGAGGGTGAACCATCACCCTTCTGGTCCATGGAGGAAAGCATTAGGAGTGGCTCTTGTGGCACCTCTTTTCACAGCTTTTTTCAAGACATTTATTCTACAGGACCTGTAGAATAGCAGAAACATTTGAAATAAACTTTCAATAGCAATGTGTTAGTGACAATAACGATTTTTAACAGGTCCATTTTTTCACTATGCCTGTGTCTACTGAGACCACACTAACCCACTGAGGCCCAGCTGACCGTTCTGGATGGTGCTGCCCTTGGGGTTCTGAATGAGGCACCTTTTGCAGCTTTCACCCTGTTTTATTCATTAAAAAGGGGGGAAATGGGTGTAGTCCTGATGGTTTTAAAGAAAACTCTGAAAGGCTGGGGGAAAAAGCCTGAATCTTCTCTTTGGCGAAGCCTGCTCTTACCAGCAGCGAGGGCTAGAACGCACTTTTCTTATCTCCGGGTCTATCTCCAGTGCCCATTGATGTGATTTCAGTGTTGATACTAATAATGGTTTTACTGCTGAGCAAAGCAAAGAAGAAAGAAGCATAGGAGCAGCAGCGTCCCATTTTGGTGCTGTGACAGGAGGATGTTTAGGCAAATGCTGCTGTTCTCTGCCCAGGTCAGTCCATGGAGCTGTACACCCCAGGGAGAAGGTCAGGGCACTAGAGGTTTCCATCAGCCACGCACTGAAGGGAAACCAACTGCAAGAGCACAGGAGCACTACGGCTCCCAGCCAGGCTCTTCCCCACTGGAGAGCCACTTCCTCTCTGGGGGCCGGGGTGAGATGTTGGAGTCTCCCAGTTCTCAGGATGTCTGCTTGCTGACCCAGGCATGCATCTCAGCATCTTTAACACTCGGGTCATGTTTTCACTTTTTTTCTTTTTTTCCCAAAGCAAGGAGAGCGAGAACCTTTTGGTTGTTTGCCAAGCAAGCGCTGAGCTTCAGGCACCATCACAGGACTCTGGGAATCAGGATTCTATGCACTTGCTTATTATACTACTATTTTTGACCTCAGTGGTCTGAAGACTTAGTGAAAAGTAATCTACTGAAGGAAGATTTAGTCTTAGGAAGTGCAGAGTTCATAAAATTTTCTTTAGAAACACAGGTGAGTGCACAGCTGAAATGGGTGCAACTTTGGAGGGAAGTGTTGCCCTCTGCCTCCCCATGCCACTTCTGAGTGAAGAAGAAACCACCAGGTACTAAAGTGCTTATCATCCCCTTCGAGTCTGTTTATTCTTTTTCTACTTGAAAGTGGGCAACTTTCTAATGTGAGACAATACTTCATAAGACTGCCTAATCTGATGTTTTATTTTGTTTTTACTTTTTGTAGTGCAGAGCATGGTCTGACTCCTAATATCACACAGTCAATCCTCAAAACCCATACTCCATTGTAACGGTAGCAGTGACCTTGAACTCACCTGGCTTTCCTGTGCCACGAGACTTTTGGCTTTTGCCCTTGTACCGTAGGTACACAGGGGTGTTTCGGCCCTGGGAGTTCATCAGTTCAGAACTTACATTACTTATATTCAGTAATCTTCTCAGGTCAATCTGAGGGTTTTCTGCAAATTTGCCGGTTTAGAACTTGAAATGGAATTGGATTAATTTTGCTTTTTAATGACTAAGCACACCATTATTTTAATAATGACAGTTCAGGCACCCAAGTAGTAATTATTCCTGACAGTCTACAGGTGAGCATATCCAGCTCAGAATACATTACTAAACACATGTTCTGGCAGACTTCAGAGCAAGCAAACACAAATTACTTTTTTTTTACCCTCATAGAATATTATTTTCTATTAAGGACCATTTGAGAGGTAATCTTCTGTCTCTTGGCTTGGGGGGGAGGCTTAGGAGGAGGAGTAAGAAAAGATCTTTCCTTCCTTAATCTGTTGACACACCTAGATTTCAAGCCTTAAAAAGAACGTTACCAGTCTCAGACGCTGCCTCTGAAGCAAATGGGCATGAAATTAAGCATTAGCATCAGCTGAGGGAAGTGAGTGCTGTCATTTGAAGGATGCAGGAACTTCACTTTCCATTCACGGCAAACCTGTTTGAGAGAGACCGTTCCCCCTGGACTCTGAGCCATTTGTTACCCAAGGTAGTGTGTAAGAGAAAACGTGGCTCTCACTGATCTATAAAATATAACAATCCTCACAGGTATCCCACGGCGGGGACCCTTCTTTTGTGCTCCAGACTTCAGACTTCGTCTAGTCAGCAAAAGTCCTCTGCTGGAAATAGGCTCAGGCAGGGAAAGACAAGACGAGCCAGTGGAGTCAGGAAACGACCTTCAGTTTTGACACTGACAGGACTAAACCCATGACACACTGAAGGGACAGATGACACCATGGGTACCTTTGGTACTATTAATAATACGAAAGTTTCCCAAACAAAATTAGATCAGAGTGGTAAAAAGAAATGTCTTTGATCCTCATCAGTTCAGGCAGTATAATGCACTGAATGGTGCATTATGGAAGTAAATGGTAAATGGGGCAAACACACTCTTGGCTTTACAAAAGGTGTATTGTGGCTGAGTAACTCAAAAGCTGCATTAGATAAGATAAAAAACTCTCTAGAAAAACAAAAAGAAGTATTTAGAGGTTAGTTAAGTATTTGATATAGTGCCGCATAAGAAATTATTAATTAAACTGGAGAAGATGGGGAACATTATAGTGTTTGTGAAGCTAGTGAGGCACAGTGACAGGGAGAACAGCTCTGGGGGCTGCTGAAAAGGGAAGGTTTGGGCTGGAGGGAAGCTCGTGGTGAAGCCGTACAAGGATTGGTCTTGGCATTGTTTTTATTTAGTATTTTCACTAATGATTTAGAAGCACATTAAGGAAATCTACTCATAACATAAAGAGGCACTGCTGATAGAGAGGAGGATTGGGAGAACATACAAGGAGAACTGGATTAGCATACGAATGAGGCAGGAGAAACGGGATAAGGAAGTACAAAGTGCAAGTCCAAGCTGGTACAAACTACCAGTAATCATTGTTACTGTGGGACAAGTGCACAGTGGTTACAAATGACAAAGGCAGATGGAGCAGTCTGGATATACAAGTCTGTCACAGCAAGATTATCATCTATCAAGGTGCTGCAGCCACAGAAAACAATAAATTTCATAATTTCATAAATCATAATGATTCTAAGATCAGTTTAGGTTTTTTTCAACAGAGGTTGAAACTGTTATACAAGGCCCTGATTAGATACTAGTGAAAAACCTGGGATACTAGTCATCCATTTTCAGGAAAGATGAATTCAGGCTAGTATAGGTTTAGAGAATAGTTACTCCCCCAGGGAGCAGAGCAATCTGATGTATGTATGGAGGCTAAAAATGGCTTCTTTATTTTGGCAGCCTAAAGGTGGAGAGGGGATTGGACTTCTGCCTAATTAAAATAAACAGCAAATAGGGAAAACAGCTCTAAAACAGCTAAGCTAAGAATGGGGTTATCAAAAGATTAAATGGCTATAAACCAGCTATGAGCAAATTGAGAAGTAATTATTAAAGCCAAAGTTCTATACAATGAAATTATGTGGAGAGAGCAGGATTATTTAAAACATAATTTAAAATGTCTGCCCAGCAGTCTTTAGACTATATTAGTCAAGCATTTCTTTTATCTTAACCTTAATCTTGGGATTCTGTAAAAAAACTTTTTGCACATATTTATTTAAAATATACATTTTTAATATATAAGAAAAAAGATTTTTCTCTTGCCAAATAGTATGACACTGTTCTTGGAATTGCAGCAGCCTTCAATGGTCAAGAAGTGTGAGTACAGGGAAACGCTGTAGCCTCAGGCTGGATCGTGCTTCCTCAGCACGTCGCGTGCATTGGCCAGCCACGTACCCAAAGCTGCAAGGGGATGAAACACCATCAGTTGCTCTGGAGGTGGAACAAGCAGAGCCCAGTGGGCAGATCCTAATCTTCCAAAACACTGAATGCCAGACCTTAAACCCTAAACACATGTGGACTTCAATATTTCAGAAGTTCATAACTTGGTCACATTATGGCAGATTTTTCACAGCAATGCAGTTCTTCGGGCTATCAGCTTTCCAGTCCATGCTTCGACAGAGCAGCTTCCCAGCAGAGCTGCTTATAAAACGTGGTGGTGCTGTTAACGTGGACAAGATATATTCTTCCTTGATCATAACATCAAAACAGACTTAACCAAAACTTTTCAATAAAATACCAGCCTTAGCTAGATATGTGCCATGGATCTTTTCAGCCTAAGTAGTTTTAAGTTTTGCAACAGTAAAATTAAGAAAGACAGTACCTCACAGTAGGAAAAATTCATAAGTATTGGAATCACTTATTTTTACATAGATTAAGATTCATCTCATAATACCATTCATAAGCATTGGTATCTCATTTTAATATGGATTATGATTAATTTCATAATATGGTAAATATACATAATTTTGTTTATACATTCATTGATGCACTTTATATTTCAAACCTAAAGGTCTCCAATTTGACACATTAAATCGCTTAAGCTTATTACCAAATAAATAATAACCATACAGAAAACTCACAAACCAAAAACTTGCTCAAGGCCTGTGGAGCTAGGAAGATCAAACCGGAAAATGAAAAACCCACTCTGTTTTCAAATGTTCAAAGTCTTGCATCAGCAACCTCTGCCTCCCCGGGACCCCCAGTCCATGCGGATGTGCCAGCCCACGCGGGACTGGGGCCACACTCCTAACTGTTGTGTTTCAGCCGTTGTGGAATCAGTCCACTGATAGCAGAAACAAGATCATGTGGTTTATGAATAATAAGATGGAGAAACATGAATGAACTTTCAGGAAAATGGTTAACAGAGATCAGAGAACCCTCTTTCCAGAAAAGTGTTTTAAGACATGTTTTAAGTATGTGTTTAAACATGTTAAAATGATTTTTTTTTTAAATTTGTGAATTGAGGCTTCTGTTACTTTTGAAGCCATTTAGTTCAGTTTTTAAACTATTCCAGAAAGGAAAAGGGGATAAATTCAAGATGAATGTTAATTGCACCTAATAGCTCAACTAGAAGAACTGGTTGAGCTTCATTTGCTGATTTTTAAAAAAAAAATCATTCATTATATTGTTGTTTAGCATAACAGCACTTTATAGTTTCAGATAAGATCAGAGATACACTGCATTTTGTGTTGTGTCAAAGACACACAGAAACATGATTCCCATCCTCAGACTGTAGAGCAAAGGAAATACTGAACACAAAATCCTGGCCCTGTTGAGTCAATGGGAAAAGATAACCACTATCATTCGTTTTAGGTTTCAAAATGGAACGGCACATTTTTATTTCCTCCAAAAAGAGATTTAAATTCTCTTTTCTTTTTGATTGAGCTATATTTGATTTACAGATAGAAGGAGAAACAAGTAATTTTCAAGAGCCATATAAAACTACAGAAATCATTAAATAGAACGACATTGCAAATTTAGAGCAAAGTCGTTCGTAAGTTGTGTGTGACTGTGAAACACTTTCACATGGCTCGTGAAAGAGATGTAGATTTAAATGCACATCTGCTAACTGATGTGTGCTTGCTATATACTTAGTATAATTGCATTAGACTTCCTCTGAGTGGGTGAGAGTCCATCAGGCACGGTTTCCTTTTTCCCAACAGCAGATGCCAGTGAAGAACAAAGCATGAGAAACTGGGTAAGTCTAGGGTGGTATTTCCACAGATACATCCCCCTAGACCTAGCAACTGGCAGTTTGCTTGTCCTACATGGAGAGTGGTGAGTTTGCCTGCTTGCATTTGTGTCTTAGTATGAAATGTAAATGTGGTTTACCCCCACCAAAAAAGGCGGAAGGTTCCTGGATGAAGGATGAAGTAGAGAGTGAAGGTCATCGGGTGTGTGGTCCTTATCTGCACAGCAGCCTCCAGTGCTCTGGGCGCTCAAGTCTGAACTTCTTTGCATGTGTGCACTGTTACTCGTGAACGTGGATGGGCCTATCAAAAATCCATGTACATGTATGGAAGACGGTCCTCCAGATATTACCTTCTGGTGCACTTGCACAAAAGACCTTTAAGGATTATAACAGTTCAGTTGTGCTCTTCTTCTGCGCTTTCTATATCGATAGAAATAAACATTACACAAAAGATGACAGTTAATTGGCGCTACACAGCGCTAAACGTTTGTATTAGTAATTGATTGACCTCTGATCAAAGCAGGTTTGCTTGAGTGTTGGGAGAATGTTTATTCCTTTATACAGGAGCTTATGCATACCACCTTCTCTTAAGCATATGTAATTTAAAAACTAAACCATCGCGATTGCCTTCAGCAGCTACATTGAAACCAGTTTTAATAATCTTATTAATTCTGAGTAATAATACTTTATTCTACAAGTAACTTCACAGCTTCAGAAGAGTGAACTATGCTGTATGTAGTATAAAAGTAGTATACAAGTGCAAGTACTCTTACGGTTCAACAGTAAAACAAGTTAGCAATCTGCATGTAAAATGGTTTCTATTAAGCTAGCGAACGAACTGATGATTTGGTTAATTCTAAGTAAGTGACTGCATTGCCACAGCTTCACAGGTCCCAGCAGACCAAACATGAGACCTGCATTACATTGTGATTTATTGCCCTACTTATTCTAGAATGTCAGAAAGATTATTTGCAGGGAAAGCTTGCTAAAGCTCATTAAAAATATGTATTTTAGTGTTAGGAAAGCTAAGCTGACATCCAGGGTATGGGAAGCCCTGTAGTGGGAGAGGAGGATTGTGCAGGAGGCTCTGGCAGGTCTGCCTGCAGCCAAGCCAGGCTCTCAGGACATTTTCTTTTGACCCTTTGGTCTTTTCCTCGGAGGAGACGTGGATTAGCTTCTTGCTGCCTTGCAGCTAGGTGCTTGTTTTGATGCTTGCAAGGCAGGGTATTCAGACCCTGAACCTTGCACTGCATACATGTAGGGGAATTTCAAGGTGGGACTTTCCAAATCAACGCACCTGGATGTGTGGGACACAAAGCTCAGCTCTTGCCCCTCTAGGTAGGAGAGGTCAGACCAAGTCGCTGTTGCGCCTGAGAACGGGAAAGTGAAACAGGCCACGTGGCTGCCAGAGTTGTGGCACGAGGAAGGGAAAAGTAAGAAATATGCAAATTAAAATGAGAAGAAATACAATAGCCTTTTAAGTGCTTATTTAATAATCTAATGGGAACAGAAAAAAATTAACTGTGTTAATTGATTATTTAGTTACGTTATACCAGCCCATGTAATATTATCCAAATATTCCTACACAGATTTTTTTTTTTAAATTTTACACAAAATCCCAGATGCTGATATTCTTTTGGGTATTGGATACAATATTAAGCAGTTTTGTATCACACAAAGCCTGATTCTGGACACACTGCAGATGAGGGCTGGCATGGGAGTAGAGGTCAGAATGGCTGATCCTCAGTGGCTGTTTCATTGAAACAGCTCAGTTTTACTACTGACCATAAGATGGGAAGGGAGTCTTCGTCTGTGGCTCTACTATCACTCCAGCTTGGATCAAGAGGGTACTTCTGAAGCAGATCTTTCAGTTGTTTCCATTTACACTGCTGATGTTCACACCATGGAGCCCCTCTGCAGCACACCCACTGGCTTCCTTTTGGATTGTCCTGGCCTGGAAGACATGCTCCAGAAGCTCACCTAACACCCGTCTGCTCCGTGGAGCCAGACTAGTGCTAGTACTGAGTAAAGTCCCAGAAATTTATACAGTGCCAATACCGGGTGCTTGGCGGCAACTGTTTTGCTCTATCGCTCAGCTGCTAGTGGGCTGCATCACTCGCTAATGCCTGGGAGCCCAGCCGCCGCCTGTCACAGCCTGTATGTCATACACTGCCCTCTCTAAACCTAGCAAGTTCCATCCTGAAGGATAACAGGGTTTTTTTAGCCCAAGTTTTCCTGACTGCAAGCATCTTCCAGACTCCCACTGCTCCACTGATTAGGAACATTCCACTACCATTTCAGGAGCCTGCTTCCTCAGGGATAGATTTTGAAATTTATTGCAGAGTGTGTAGAAAATTAAGTCAATACCTCTGTTTCTTCCCATTTTTAAGTGAGTGAAAATGGAAGTCTGGAATGACTCTGAAGAAAACCTCTAGTTAACAGCCATGAGTCTGTGACCACCCAGTACTGGAAAGGGAGGGTGTGAGTGTGGGGAGGTTATTTTAAATCTGGAACTGATTGCATTCACTTTAGCACTTCCCTGAATGTTTTTTTGTATTTGCAATTTTTAGTTCCAATTTTTGTTTTTAGTTGAGTGTATTTTAAAGGTTTAAATGAACAAATTGATTTACTTCCTAATTGCAAGCAATACTGATCGTTAAAACCGCATCTATTAGGAGCATGGTAATTTTAAATAAAATCATTACATATCAAACACACAAAAATACACAACCATGTAAACACTGATGAGAGCTTGGGGTTCTGGATAAAGGTGTGACTTGTTTTTATTAGAGGATTAGGGTCCTGAAAATTTGGGGAGAATTTCAGGTTTCTGGGTGGGCTATAGCAGATTGATGGCTTTTTATCTGCAGACTGCTGCATTTGGCCAATATGTTCAGTGCACTCACTCAGTTTTGTCCTTTTATAGAGGTTCCCCTACTTTATGCAGTATTTTTTGCTTTTTATTTCTCTCCAGGATTGTTTCCTCATTCATCCCTGGCACTACTGCAGTCTTTCTTAGCAAACAGAAATACCAACTGAAGCACAAACAAAAGCTGAAAAAAACAGAGGCCCCAAATGGATAATCTCATAGATTATTCCATGATTAATTATCCCAGACTTATCAAATGCCACATCCAAATAAGGTCAAACATGTAATTGTAATCCTCCTCAAGACAGGCAGCCACCCCTTTGCACAAGCCTTGGTTTCTATCACAGAAAGTTTAAACTGACTTCCATTAATAACGATAGAAAAAAGAAGTAATGTTGATACATTCTGAGCTATGTACTCAACATGTCAAGGAGATCATTAGTGACTGACACCAATGATGTGCCACGGACAACAAGATGTCTCTGTTGTGCCTGTCCTTTACTGACATTCCTGTCGCATCCTATTCACCAACCTCGTGCAGTGATCCTCTCGTGCTTTGGATCAAAAAATGTCCATGTTATCGTTAGTGGTTTACACATATCGCCATTTTGTTCTATTTTTCACAGTTAGTTTTGTTTGTATTTTAATCGCTTGAATGAAAAAGATTATGCATAGCAGAATAATCAGCATTGCAATATATATATATATTTATCTGTACCTGGATGAATATCATCTTTTTAATAAGTTATAAGCCCTAAGTCCCGGAGGGAGACACACAAATTCACTTCATTTCCCTGATTTCACATTTAGGTCTCCACATTAGCTATAAATGTGTAAAACCACATGGAGGTAGTTCCCATTTACTACATAGCTGAGGAGGCACACGGCTCCTTTTTCTTTCACCATATGGCTGAAGTAACTCGCACACAAGCAATTTGTTCTGATTCAGCTGTTTCAGCAGGAAGGATTTGCAGAAGCAGGATTGGGAAATACACAGGATTCTCTTTCACTTCTGTGACAAGAGTTATATTTTTAATTAGCTCCTGTTTGTCTTCCGAGGGCAGCTTGTAAAAGCTTAATTCTGTATCTCAAGTTTGAGTCCCACTTGATAAGGCCATTTGCTATGTGTATTTAGGGACTAGTTGTGAAAGCGTTTTCAGGTTCTTAGAAAAATCAGTTCCTTGGCAAATTCTGTTGAAGAAAAGTAAGAGTTTGGGATTTTCTTTTCTCCCAGTAGACTTGACTTACATGAAGCTTATTGAAGATATAGGGAGCAGGGGGTGTTGGTGAATATGCTACTTCACTAAACTCTTAAGAGAACCAGCTGTTGGGAAGATCTTATACAATATATGTATATTATTTTAAATACCTGAAGGCCCAAAGTTTGTACATTGGGAAGGAATAAAAAACTAGGTCAACTAATAATGGACAGGAAAAACCTGTAGATTAATGTATTCCCTGTTGCTTGGTTACGCAATAGTATCATTAAAATCAAAGCAATTGGATTTACTAAAATCTGACAAGTAAAAAGAAAAACTGAAAAAGTCCATTTGAAATAAATATTAGTTGATTAAAAAAATACCATTTAAGTATATGCATTGACTAAAAATCATAACCAACATAAGAAGCAGAGAAAAAGCATAAAACATAAACCAGCCTTATTAATTTGCAGCAATGCTCTGAGATTTTAAAATAACATCAGCTGAACGAACGTGGTGTTGCACATGTTTAGGAAGGGGGAACACAGCATCCAAAGGACTTGTAAAACATTTTGAGTTTGTAATTTCACGTAATATGTGGGATATATTTGGTGATGCCTTAAAAATTCAGCTCTAATACAGCATCTTGTCAGCAGTGCTACAGTTAAGAGCCTGTGAGAGAACGTCCCTCTAACGTCATTGTCCCTTCAGCTTTCAGTTTAATATTTAAGCTGTTTCTAATTGTGTTCAGCTAAAACTTGGCATACAGTTTATGGGCTTGGATGCAATTTTCATTTCAGTGAAAAGGAAAAGGGGAGAAAAGAGGCAAAATTTTAATCTGTTCTGTTCCCAGAGTTATTAAGTGGTAAACAAGGTAAAAGTTTTCAATATTTCGCTTTTCCCAAACTAGTCCATGTGTTGATTTCTTACCCTAAACATAATGTAACGCAGCATAATATAGTACATACACATGCATACATAGCCAAGAACTGATCAAAACACTCAACTTTGAACCTTCTGCAACAGACTTTAAGAAAACCAAATTAGGATCTTGTTCGTGGGGGGAGGTGTGTGTGTTAATGACTAGAAAAGGAGCTCTGCACACATTTCAGGAAGTTGCATTAGCCTTCTTCAACACCCGAAAACTAAAGTGCAAAGTCGATCTCAGAACCAAACCCTAATGTGGGTTTTAGGAAAGCTCCTGAACTGTTGTCAGTGGATATGCCCCATCCTACGTTTCACACACCACTGACCCCCCCAGGGCACCGCCGCCAGAGCCAGCTGGCCTCCCTCACCCTTTCCTCAGCAAAGGTTGCAAGACGTATGCCAGCCCAATTGCCCCTTGCAGGGCTTTGGGGGAATAAAATGCCTCTGCCTACCCCCAAAGAGACAACAGGATTACAGGGAAAAAACTTGGGAGAAACTCTCGGTGTGTGATTGTTATAAGCTGTAGCTGGCCCCACAGAGTTGGTGGCTGGGGAAGAGGAGGGAAATGCTCCCTCCTTGCCCTCTCCCCTCCCACGGCTGTAATGGTTGGCGGAAACGCATCTTCTGCCATCTACAGACCATCTTTCGCTTCGGAAGAGCTGCTGCTTGAATGATCCCTGTTGGAGGAACAGCCATCCAGCTTATCTTGAGGCCAGAAAGTGAGGCGATGGAGAGGAGTTCAGCAGAAAAGGAGACTTCGTTAGCACAGTCAAGTCAACACTAGTCGTCCAGCAAATCCTTTAAGGCAGGAAAACCAGCATCCTTGGCTTCCTGGAGTTTGCCTAGACTTCATGCTTCTGCCTAGTTTCTGTCAGAGATCCCAGAATAGCAAATGGAAAGATACTCTTGAATATCAAGTGTATGGGGCTGCGGAGGCACAGCCTGTAATCGGGGAGGATGGTCGGTTGGTTGTAAGGGGGAGGAGAAGGGCGCAGGCATCTCCCAGCTAGATGTCTGTGCTGATTTTGCTGATTGCAGGAACAGTGGCCTTTGGGGCATTTAATAAAAAATTATTAACAAAGAGACAGGACTGGGGCTATATTACTCGTCCATTAACCGGCTACGCACGAGAACAGACATTTCTCCCCCTGAAGCAATATAGCAATGGTCATACAGTTTTTGCATGGGTGCTCTGCTCTTTGTGTTGTCTAAGAGAATTGCAACTTAAAGATACAGCACAGCTTTTACCATTTTTATGGCTTTATTACAGTTTGTTTGGGTTTTGGTGCAAACTGCTGTGTTATAACTGCTGTGTTAGAATTCTATATGATGTCCACTTTAATGCTGATGTAATTTAGCATGAGTAGAGTTATTGCAGGGAATACAAACTTGGTGTATAATGCTTGCTTGCTTACTTGACTGTTGCTAAATTTCAGGCTAAGACTTTCTGAGTACTTTACAATGAACTTACAGTGTGTCTTACTGAAATGCACAGTCTACAGTAGTAACTGTGAGAGCCAATTTAGTTCTGGCCTGAGCAAGTACAGCATGTCCACTGAGATGAGTGGAAGCTGATCTGTCCTAGGCCAAGGGTAACGCAATATAATATAAATTCTTTCAGTAAGTGATTGGCAAGTTGATTTATGGCAATTTCTGATGGAGCTGCTCTAGCTTTAGGTATAGTTTAAGTAGGTAGACACATGGTGAAGTTTTTCAAGAGCATGCCTGACGTTCCCCAAGGGAACTTTCAAAGTCCCAGGTGGCGGTGGGGCACTTGACTCCTGTTGACTCCAAACTTTAATCAGTTCCCATATTTGCCAGCTGTAACTTTAAAGTTCTCCCCTCTCATTTCCCAGAGGCATGAGCAACCGAATGTTCCCAGTGAATTTAGCTGGGAGCTACAGAGAGCCGTGAAAATCTGTCTAGGTGGTTAGATACCTCGATGAGAACTCAGAAACATGCTCTCGCCAGTTAGGGCTTGCCTTTCAGGGATGTTCATCCGATTATTTTCTCTCTCTCCTGGAGCACATCCACAGTCACGGGGAGGGGGGGCGTTAACCAAAAGCCACCATGTTTTCTTGTAGAAATGTGGTTTACAAGCAATACTTTTAACATAGTTCACCTAACCACTGTTATTAATGGTAACTGTTGTCATCAGCTTTACATGACCATATCGACTATTTCATGATAGAAGGAAAACTGCTCAATAAATGACAAGTTCTGTTTTGTAAATAAGAAGGAAAGGAGGAAGGGAAAAGAGACCGTTAAAGACCTGCACGCTCCCGACGATAATGCTATACATCACCCCAAAATCATTTGCAGGTGTACACGAGTCTCGCCACTCCTTCTAGCCCAATTTTTGTATGCAAGGTCATCCTCCTGGTGCTACCTTAGAAACTGGCCTTATTCTATAGAGGACATTGAATGATAACACTGTGAGTCAGCTGACTGCTGTGTCACAGAGCTGCTGCTTTCTACATTATCGCAACTGCCAGAGCTCTTACTGCTGCAGTTTTCTAGTCGCAGTGCGGCAAAGCAGACGCATAGAACCAGGCACAAAGCAGCATAGATTTTTTTTATTCTTGTCTTTTTCATATGAGGGAATTTTTCCTGGTGTTAGCGTAGGAACAGACACGCAGCGTGGATGTGTTGGCTTCAGCCTGGCAGCGTTTTCAGCTGAGCAGGGACTGCTCGGAGCTCTGTACCCAAATTGCTTCTGAGGAAGAACGCCTGGTTTCCCACTTTGTGTACTAAGAGGGGTTTTTTTAATGCCACGGTGATATACCTGCAGCAATAGGACAAAGGAGATGGTACTTGTCACTGTTTGTCTGACTGGGGCCTTTGCAGGCACTCCACTGCCGAAGCTGTGCCAGCGTCCCAGGGTCGTATAGACTGGTAATACAGATTGCCGCAATTTCTTACATCAGTTAGAGCAAAGCTCAAACAAGAAACCAGACTCTCTGACCTAAATCAATCCCAGTCCTTCTGGATACAGGGCAGCAGTCGACTAGCAATGACACAACCAGCCATCAAGTGGAGAGTCTCTGGGACTGCAATCTGTATCAGTTGGAGTCTGAGAGAATGAAACCCTTTCGGTTATCCAGTCGCTTCTCCTTCTTCTACTACTACAATTACTACAGCTACTACTACTACTACTACTGTTTTTGTTGCCTGTAAGAAGCTATTAATTGTGCTTGGTCTCTGAGTGTATATTTGCGTGGATTAGTCTGTCTATAATGCAGTCCTTATCTGCTTCTGCTGGAAATCAGGGCATGAAGTCAGCCTGCTTTAACAGTTGTTTCTTCCTGCGTGATGCTATGCAACTAGGACGGGTTACACTGACAACAAAGGAACAAGCACAAAGCACCACTTTCTTTGCTGGACTGTTACAGGAACATAACTGTTCTTCGATATGATGCCCTGGTCTCTACTCTTTGCTGTTTTGTTTTTTTTTTAATTCATCTAATCGAAGAGCCTAACAGACACCATCGTGGATGTGGTTTTTAATGATTTGGAAAAGACAGCCTGTGGAGACTGCGATTTGAGACAGCAACACATTTAGGTTATTGCCAATTTGAAATACTTGGTTTGTGAAGCACAGCCCTAAGGGACGAGCTCAGTAACTGAGAAAGAGATTGTAGATAAAGAAATAAAAATGACAAGCGTAATGGAGGCTCTGCAAAAGAGACTGTCAGAGAATCAGTTCATGGATGGCAATTTCACTAGTCTGAATCTGAATAATTCATAGATTGAAATTACCCTGCTTTCACCTTTCCATTTAAACCGGCATGATCTGAATCTCTAATAAATTTTCAAGATAAAGTAAAATGCCAATTTGAATCTGAAGAGCTTTTAAAACCAGATGCTACACCCTGAATCTTTCGATACCTTTCACAATTATCCTGTGAGAACCGCACTTCATCACGAAGCACCATTACCAGTGAAAATTACTTTGATTACAATAGCAACAATAGGATACCATCAAATGATCTCTAATTTACCTAATTTACCAAGGCTGACTGTGTGCCCATTGTGTTTCACTACGTCTGGCATTGGATCAATATCACAGTGGAACAAAAATGCCTTAGTGTGTGCTTCCTTTTGGTACCTTTAACTTTGACAGCACAGGAAAAATCTATCTACTGTTAAATGTTTTTACAGCCAATCTACATGCCTGCTGTAGGATCTGATTGATTTTCCATGATTTTCTTTAGTTCCTGGGTCTCGGATGCCATTGTGTTACTAATTTGTTTATAATGTATAATCATGCACAAAGACTGCAGCAAACGAGTACCAGCAGAGAGATCCTGCACTGCTGCTGCAGTAGCAGCGCTCTCGCAGAGGAAGCCAAAACAAGTTCGGTGCCTTATGTGAATAATTACTCGTGTCTGAGTTATAAATGCTTTCTAGCATCACCGGTCTCGGTTGTACTACATGAAAAATGTATGCAAAAGCCATGGTCAAGAAAAACGATCATGTGTAATACTAACAAGATTTTTCCCCTGTTCAGCAATTAGCATGTGGTTGTGAGAGACAGGCTGCGACTCCTTCTGTAGATGTGTGTATGTAGGTGCGCATGCACGTACATAAATGTAAAGACACTGTGCATTGTGAATATGTGCCGATCACTGAAACTAACAACTTTTTCTGACAAGCCAGGCGCAGTGTTTTGCCACAATCTGCTCGGTTGTAACAAATCCCTGTTTTGGAGGTGTAAATTTCCTATAGGATGATGCATGACTTTTGGAACAGTAAGTACCGTTTAAGCAATATGTTGGTGCCTATAGCTACAATACAGAATAGTGTTTTAAGCATAGTTTGAGTCCTTGTAGCATAACTACAATGTGGAGAAGTGAGAAACATATACAGAAGGCTAGAAACAGGCATTCTTCATGGAGACGACTGTATCTGCTGTCTGTATGCGAGTTGTACACTTCAGGCTTGTTTTTCATTTTATAACCAGATTTACTCTGCCTTCAGGGAATATTTTCTAAGGAAGGAAGGTAAGCAGTATTTCTTATTATTTATATGACTGTGTTGTATTTCTTCTGGGGAAAATGCATGTTTATAGCACATAGTTATATAATATAGCATGATCTCATGACATCTAATTAAGTGTTTCTGTATTTGTTCACGTTAAAATTGGACAAGAAAGCATATTTAAAATATGGCTTTTTATTCAAAATACACTTGTAGAAGTGCTACGCAAAAAAGAATTTAGAGATTGGGTTTGTATTCAGCTTTGACTCTTTAATGTTATTAAATAAGAGCCTATTCTACCTAAATAATAATGTTCTTGAAACCTTTGGATTTTAGATATTTTGTCTTCTTAAAACACAATTTACTGTACTTCTAAATTTCCTGTATATGAGTGGAGGCTGTTCTCTAGAGGTAGAAGAGGCAGAAGGTTTTACAGCTTGAGCTGTGATAACAAAGGAATTTGAAAGGGCACAAAATATGATTATACAAAAATCTTGAATTTTAAATTATTCAGTAATGTGATTTAGCAAACTGTTTTTCTTAGGCAACATACTCTCAAGTTACTACACTCTCTGGAATTAATTAGTCCATTCAGTGCTATATTTATATTCTTCATTTTTACATGGTATTCAAAACTTAACAAAGAAAAATCCTTGGACAGAGCAAAGACTGAAACTCTGGTGAAAGTGTAAAACCTGCATTCTGTTATTGTGATAATAAAATCAAGAGATTCAGATCAAACTTATCTGAAGAGAATTAGGTGTTTTGGCTTAACTGTTTTATGAGGAGCATTTTATGGTTTTATGTACACAAAGATATCATATACTGATATAACTACCGTACCGCAAGGATCATGCAAACAGGAATGTATGTTTTGCAAAATACCATACAAATACCTGCTAGCATTCACATTATTATTATTACTACCATAATCTTCTAGTATCATATACTGTTTTGAAATCATGGTCTGTTAACCATTTTGATTCTGTAGAGTATTTGCATTCAGATTTTTTTACCAGTGTTACCTGGTGCAACAGTCTGTAGAGAGTGGCTGGTCATGGTGTGCTAGATGTCCTCGTTAACAACTCCAGAGCAGATCAAATATGGAGTTTAAATGCTCTTGATGGCTTCATTTAAGGGCCCAATCCAAAGCATACTGCGGATCCACTCTGGAGTCCTCTAACTTACTTTGTGTTTGTATTATTGAATTTTCAATGTGCCACTGGCTTTCTCCCACTGCTCCATACTGGCCTCATGCTTCAAAATATGCAATGCTGGTCAGGCCCAATAATGTTTCTCAATGTAAGTCACTGCAGTAGTTGCCAGAGGATGTTATGACTGTGCCCTCAAGAGGTGAGGTTATCTGTGAGACTCTTGTTATAAAGTACGCTGAAAAAGTTTGAAAACCTCAGGAAGTAAACTCTGCCTTTTGGGCTGGTGTGTGTTTCAAAGAAGGCAGGATTGCAGTCTGCCAGCAGGGTAGATTGCACATGCAAATGGGGAAAAAAGCATTAAAACCTTTTTAGCCACAGGATCATGAAGTGAATATTAGTAATATTACCTCATAAAAAGCATTAAGATATAGTCAACTGTATCATCAATGAATTTTCTGTTATGGCTATAGCTAATCAGGTGCAGCTACAGCTGAACTGTTTAAGCTGTATAATTGTATGTGCCGAAATAAATGGCAGAGTGTGCAATATTAAATTTCTAACATAAAGGCACTAATTTTAGCAATAGTGATTCAACAGTTAATCTACATTATATTACAAGATGTATTAGTCTGGTTTTGTGCTTATGTTTTTGCTGCGTTACACTTGTCTATAAATGAATCTGTAATGGCAAAATAAGGGCCAAACAACTTCCTTACATGAGTTCCCAATTAAATGGAATTATTCACTTGAGTAAAATTCCCTCTATGCTTTTGGTGGACCCATGCCCTCATCTGCAGCTAGACAGTGATCATGATGCAGTTGCACATGTGAAAAACATACTGGAGCCCATTCTACTACCACTGAAGTTAATAGCAAGACTCCCTGTGCCATCAACATAAAAGATGGATTAATTAATTTCCTTCCATTACAGCCCTCCTGTGAAAGTTGTTCCTGGTTTTTTTTTCTTCTTGATTGTAAGAGTCCGGTACAGTTGACATAACGTTGAACAGAAGATGCTTTCTGTTCACCAGGACACATGACCTGAGCTAAGCATACACTGAAACCAGCGACTCAGGGTAGGTTTATTTGCAAGATGAAGGGACCTTCTTGACTGTAGTTTTGTTGATAGTATTTGTGCTCACTAGCTTGACAATTCTGCATTCTTATCAGCTGCTATAAAACACACAAGTTCTGATCTGTAATGGTTGTATCTATTTGGACAAGAGCCCTGAGTATAGGAGGGTCTGTTGTGGGTTTGGGGTTTTTTTTCACCTTACAGTTGCTTTGAATTAATTGTAACTGGCTATGGAAATATGATCCCCTAAGAATGTAGAGAAATGCATTATTGATAAGTATGTATAAAGTGTCTCTAGATTCCTCTGCACTCTGGCTGCTATGAATTTCACACCATTATTCCCAGACAAAAATGTTAGGAGGAAAGTAAGGCTGAAGTTACTTGAAAGGACAACAGCAGCATTTCCAAACCAACCATTTCAATGCAGGAAATTCAGAGTTAAACAGAAGAAAATCCAAACGGGTTCACAGGTACAATTAAAATACCTAAGCAGCTTACTCCCTTTTTGATGCCTTGTGATAACTGCAGGATGTGATAGAGGTAAACAGTTTTGCCATTTCAGTTTATATTATATAGATATGATCAAAAAACACCTCTGGCTTTAGAGGTATTTGCATCGCATTTCACAGTATCAGTTCAGTTTCTTTGTGGACTATAAATGTACACCTGCTCTGTGCTTTTAGCTGCACAATTGTAATGTAACCAAAAGTTCTGAAAATTGAGTGATTTCTGACCGGCTGAAAGGGGGAAATGAATTCCAAAACGGGAATTGCAGCGGAGGCAATGGGTTTCCCAGGTCTCATGCCAACAGAGCTTCTTGTTGTGGGTTTTCTGGATCAGGCTAAACTCCTCATTGTGTTAGAATTTGTCTTAATGAACACAAAGTTAAAAATGAGTGGGAATTCAAAATATGGCCCCATTTGTGCCTGAAAACTTGCCCTTTTTTTTTTTTAAACTACATTTGATACTATTGCTGCCTCAGCTCTTGTCTCAAAGTTTACCAGGGAATTGTATCCAAAAGCATATTTGCGACCATACAGTTCATCCCTAGCTAGTCATGCATAGCCAAGCACACACAATGAATTAGCACCTGTGGAAAATGCTACACTGGGAAATGCTGCTAAAATGGAAAAAAAAAAAAAAAGATAGGCTGTAGGATTGCCATTGAACTGTTCGCTTATACTCAGTAGTTCACAGAGATTGTGCAGAAGTGAATGTACAGTTAAATTATACCCAGTTATACTCCGCGAAACGTTCAATAGAAAAGCCTTTTCTCATGCTCACCCATTTCTGTTTCTTCTGTCTCCTATGTTCGTTCAAAACCCGTCTCCGGTGGCACAGCAGTCACAGCAACCGGCCACTCTTCTGACCTGCAGGTAGTAAGCGATGGTAAGAAGCTTCACTGGGAACGGGAAACCGATGGGATCCCACATCCTCTGCTCCTAAAGGCAATTCCCTGGTTGGCGGGGCTAGCGGAGAGGGAGGTATGCAGCGAGACCTTGAGGGTGGGAGACTATTTATACGCTACATACTTCTGACTCCTGTACTTAAGCAAAAGTGGAAAAATGTCATTATTAAGTAATTAAAGAGGAGTAGGAACATCTTTAGTTTCTATGTTTTCACAGGCAGCTCTTCTTTAAACTTGTCATATTTGTACCTAGCATGAGCATCATGCATCAAAACTCCGAGTCACCCAGAAAATTTAACTTGTCAATCAATATTGCAACTGAGGAAGAACAGTTTCCATAACCCAATACACTACAATAAAGTTTATTCATATACAAGGTCCCAGCATTACTCTTCAAAAACAGCTTTAAGGCCTTTTTATTTGTATGTAAATGCAGCTACCTATGCCACCACACCTGTAATATCTGTAAGTTGACCATATATTTCATATTAGCTTAAGCAGCTACATCCCATTTAAAATGGCATTTTTGGCAATGGTATTTTTGCCTTTCCTTTGAATGATACAGCATGGCCTGTATTATGCATAGAATTAGCATGGATTATTGCAATTTCTTTTCTAAAAAGGAATTATTTTCTTCAAAACTTGTCTGTACTAAACTTATCACCTACCTTTTCATGAGGGGCAGCCTCTGTCTTTGGCAAGCTGATGGGTTGATCTGGTTTTGAATTGCTTACAGTTTCAGCTTTTTTGGTATTGTATGCTTGGTTTACTATATTTAGGAGTTGGAGTGCATCCTTTCCTCTGCCACAGAACTTGATGCTAGGCAATTACTTAAAACAAACTTTTTAATGATATGCGCTTCATCTTCCAAATGCCCTACAGTTGTGTGTGACTTGCTGAATTACTGAGCTCTCGCAACAGTATCTGGTCCATGGGAGTATGCGTAGGATGGATTTCTCTGTAAAGGAATAAAAAATGTAACTTTCTGGTGCTTTAGGTTGTTTCCCCCAGTTCAGACAAGACTTGTGACCTTAATCTCTGGGTCTATTTTATTTCTGTAAATAAGGCTCTCTAAACACAATTCTTTCACTTCATAGGGCACTTTATGAAAGTAATTTCATTGACAAATGTGAGTCAGATAACGAATAGATAAGTGTTAGGGGAAAATCCTGCTGGAAATTAGTGCTCCCATCATCAGTGCTGTGTGTGGTAAATTAGGAGCAGGCTCTTCAGGAAATGAGGACAAAAAGACTGAATTGCTGCTCATTGAGAATTTTGTCTCGAGCACAGAGTAAGTTTTGCGCCCCATGCTGTTGGTTCTTCTGTCCATCTCAGTGTTTTCCCATTTTGGAACGCAACCTTCTTGTCATGATCTCTCTGCCCACTCAAGCCACCTTTCCCCCGGCTTCCCACTCCTTTCCTAACAGCTTTGCATGCCTACCACTTCCCACCGTAGGTCCCACTCTTTGGCTAGTCAATCCTAATCCTCTCCAAACAGACTTTTCTTTGCCGTCCCACTTTACACTCCCCTTCCTGCCCTCCAGTTGACCTTTTGTTTCCAGCTCCTTGGCATCAGGCCGGTTCTTTATTGTTCCAGCCTGTCCTTCAAAGTGTAGGCAGCTCCAGGCACCCAAATGTAGGTGGATTTCCACAGAGAGCGCAATAGGCATGTCTGCCAGGGAGAACGCCTCCTTTGTCGTTCTCCATCTCTACTGAGATCTCCAAGGCACACGGGCACAAGAACATTTCATGTATTTGTTAAACCGGGGTAAGGCCAAGAGCTTACAAACAATGGAATAATAACTATAATTAATAACAACAACAATAGAAACAAGGAGGAAAAAAATCTTCTGATGCAAATGCCCTGTGTGGAAAATACCAGCTGAATGGTTAAAGTCTGGCAGGATTGATAGCGTCAGAGAACAGAGTCATGTAAATGAGAAGTGCTGAGACGCTTTAACGGTTACCTGCGTATAATTCCTATGCCTGTGCCACATGCAGATTTGTATGTGTATACCTTCATATAATTGGGGAAAGAATGACTTCATTATGTGTATTGCTTCTTTAAGAGCAGTGAGAACTTCCCAATTCTGTATTTGGGAAAGATATGTCTATATAACTTGGGGGAATTTTAATCACTAGCTAATACACAAAGGTTATGAAATTGACTACTCCAAAGAATTTTAAGTTTCACTGGTACTTCACAGATGCCAAGGACAAAAAATAACATATAGTGGTCAAGCGGTATTATAAAAGTGTGAAAAAGACTGGGTATCTAACCATAATAATTTTTATCTATAAAGCATTAAAATGCTGTCTTAATTTGGTACTGAAAATTCCCAACCTTCCTTCTGTTTTGTGAGAGGTTCTTTCATCTTCCACTACAGCAGTGGTCCAGTGACTCTTGGCAGCTAAATACTTCTGAACAGATAGTTTTTCTTATCTGTAGATGAGTAGTCCATGTTCTTCCACAATTTCTGCAGATTCATGACAATAGGCTGGAAAATATTTGCATTACTATATATTTAGTCACAATACCTATCAAGAAAAATCAATGTCATTGTGCAAAGCCCTGTACAAAGGGAAAATGAAAGATGGAGTTGATTTTTATGAGACTGAAGAACAGTCACTAACCATTTGAGAAAGCAATGTGCCATTTTGAAATATTCAGAGAAGAAAATTTTTAGAAAACACAGAAAAAATAAAGCTATAGACTACAAGCTGAAAGATTCACATTATATATGCAACCCAGTTTTTTGAACAGCCTCATTGCAATTCTCTTATGTATTTTTATCGAAAATGCAATGTACTTGTAGTGATGAATTGATGATTGCATTTAAAAGAAAGTGTGACTCCCCCTCCTCCCAGAAAAATAACTCTGGTTTCAGGTCCTGATTAGGTGTTAGAAAATCTAAGATTTTAATAACAACAACAACAACAACAACAACCACCACCCTAACCAACCAATCACTCTTGGAGCATTCATAAATTTACATGTAGCAGAATGTAAAGTAATTTGCATATGTCTTGAACAGACTCCCATCTGCCAGCGCCAGTTTTTAAAGCTCCTTGTGTCTTCTACAAAGATTTAAGAACTTATCAGGCCCGGGTTGGAGTGACTTCTAGAAATATTCTGGATATTTATCAGTGGTGGTCACTTAAGTATAATGCAAACAGATCTTTCATGCTCATGTAACAACCTACCACGTAGGCAGAGAAGTTTCCAGATTTTCATTTAAACAACTCACAGTAAGTTTCTCATTTTCATTACCCACAGACAGAACACTGCATTTTTAAGAGACAGATTTGAGATAAGAAAATCTAGAAAATAAACTAATGTATCCTGAAATACCAGAAGTAGAGAAACTTGTTGGTTTAGACAGACATACAATTTACACCATAAGAATTCATGGATATTCCTGTTATGTGTGTTTGGGTTTTTTAATTATCGTAACTGTAAAGGTTGGGCTGGTTTTTTGTTTTGTTTGTTTTGTTTTTTAAAAAAAGGTGATGATGGACTGCATCAGGGCCGTGAGCTCATTTAAATCCCTTCACAATCCAGGTTTAGACAATATTGCTGTATCTGCATGAGAAAAGTATTTAAATGAGTGAGCTGAAACTGAAGCTAGATGAAGGAACATGGTGGCTTTTGCACAATTAGGAATGCAATTTTCATTGATGATGGGCAAATTTTATTTTAGAAGTGCCTGTCACCAAGTTTCTTAATAGTACGATACATTTACTCTTTTCCCCCATCTTTAAAGATTTATTGTCATTTGCAAAGTACTTTCATTTAATATTCTTCCCTACTCCCAAGTATGTTTATTCAGTTTTCTGACAATTAACCTATATAGACACTACAGAGGCTACTGAAACTGTAATTAATAGCTTCCAAGTATTAA
Source organism: Aptenodytes patagonicus (assembly GCF_965638725.1). Classification (NCBI taxonomy): domain Eukaryota; kingdom Metazoa; phylum Chordata; class Aves; order Sphenisciformes; family Spheniscidae; genus Aptenodytes; species Aptenodytes patagonicus. The sequence goes on along the minus strand of NC_134950.1, from coordinate 103,749,796 downwards.
ATTTTCCTGTTGGATTAAAATGTAGTCCATTGGGAAAACTTACTTCAAAAATCTGCACATCCAAACGGCAGAGACAGAAGAAGAACCTGCCAGAAATTCAAACTAGTCTGACACAAAGGTAAATAAGAAATTGCGGGCTATTGCCTCTTTTTCATGATGTTTTCAGTGTTGATGACCACTAGAACCTTGCTACTGACTAATTTCATTCTTTGAAGCTCAGTTTGCTGTTAAATCATGAATCCTTTCAGGGTTGGAAAACTACTTGAAGCATAACTTTGGATCTTGCCTGTTTCTTTGCATCACGGTAGAGACATGAAAAGGTCTTAAGTAAAACCTGGAGATTATAAATTTAGATAAAAATCTAACTATAGTAAAGAGAAATCTAGGAGTGGAGCATGGGATGCAGGATTGAGACATGAGGCAAAAGTTAGAAGGGATGGGACTAAAATCTGGTCTTCTTCATTGCTTCTAAAGAATAATCCTTGGCAGGGTGCTCTACCTAGTATAAGCCAAATCATCTCTTTGAATCCCTGCCGATCTTCTAGTTTCTGTTCATGACCTCTTTGCCGTCAGCAAAGGTGTAAAACTTAACTGAGAGACACCTTTGCTTTCATCTACGTGAGCTCTACTGAGCACTGATCGTATCCAATGTGTTAAATTTCTTCCCATATTGTAGCTGCATTTTCATTGTGCACAACCTTCAGAAACACACAACAACCTGGCACTTAGAGTAGCTTTTCTTTGTTTCTCCTCCCTGGAAATTGTACTTTCACTTTCAAAAGCTAAATCAAAAGCTATTCATTTACAAGCGATAGTAAAACTTTATGAAGTCCCACCTGCTGACTGGGTGCTATTGGGGTGGGCAGACCAGACTTCACAGAGGGAAAACACATTCCTCAGCGGTCCCTTGTCACTTGTTCAACAGACAAGTCATGGTGTCCTCCCAGGGGCTACATATGAGGAGAAATAACAACTCCTCATCAGAAATGTGTCTTTCTAAACCACACCATTAAAAAACTCCCTTGTACTCCCCAAGCAGAAGTAAAAAGTAAAGGAAAAAAAAAAAAAAGTGAAAATTGGCAGCTGTCTCATAAGTGTCATGGCTAGTATCTGAGCAGCAACTTCAGATACAAAGAATTTGAAATTGCATTATTAATGATGTGAGCTCCTTTTATTCTTAAAAACTTACTGAGGCCTTCAGGCTTATAGCTTCAGTTAGCTGTTAGTTGCAAAAGCTACTGAATACAGTAGCTAGTAACTGTAAGTAAGAAGGGGTTAAAAAGGAAGAAGAGGAAAAACGGTTTCATAGAAAGGTCAATTAAAGCGAACCAAAAATTGAGTTTCATACTTTTGACTATTTTGCATTATTTTTACTACATATTTGCATAACTTGATTTTGGTCAGCAGCAAAACTGGAAAAATATGGAAATGGCTATGTTTGCTCCTTTATCTAAATTTCTCTGATTTGGTTCAGTGGCCATTAGGCCTATTATATTTTTTTGGCAAATGGAGTGAGGTCTGTTACAGCCAGCCCACATAATGGTGCTTCTCCTTGATCAGCAAGGTGGGGAGGTCATATGTGCCCTTTTCCTCTGCATGGTATGTGATTTCTCATATATTATTATGTTTTGACATATTATCATAATATTTGATGAGCAAGTACCAACAATAAGCTATGCATACTGTGGTTGATAACACAGTTTCTTCCATAACAAATCTTTTGTAAGTGGGCTTACAGAGAATATAAATGATAAATAATTTATGATAAAAAATACATTTATAATTACATACATATGTGTACACATACACTTGCAAATAAGAATTTTTTAACATTACTTTAAATTATGCATATGCAATCGTTTCACTTCGTTTTCAACAGGGTTCTGTCACTTGTTTATATTTTGACACTGATAGGGCAATACCTCTATTTTGCCTTTGCAATGTTTTGTTTTTCTTTCTGCTGCTTGGCTTTGCTGATGAGAGAACGTAGATTAGTTTTTAAATAACTGTAATTCTTCAGATGGCATAGTGGTATACCACAGATCTGAATTTCAAGAGCCACTACAGTGTTGGGTGAACCATATTTATTAGCTATTAATAGAGAGACTATTACAGTCATCAGAGGCTGCACAAGAAAACCTTAAGAAGCGCTTTAATGTTGGGTCTCTAGGCTAAACTCCTGACTGCAATCTCAGCAAATTCTTTCTGTGTTTGTGGAAATTAGTTTCATAACATTTTCCTTATTTTCTTTGGACACTCTTCCTGAATTTTAAGTTATTCTTCTAACTCAAATATGTTTGTTTTATGTTTGCTTCTTTCTTTCTGATATTCAGATTCTGTCCTTCCATGGTGATCATCAGTTTTTTTCTTTTTCCTAATACTATTTTAGACTAACAGCAAATGCTCATCTGAGGAACTTGGTAGCCAAATTTGGCCAGATTGGTATAAATAAATAGGCAGACATTATTTCCCAGCTGTCTCCCATTGCCATCCACACATGCTGATAAAACTGTTGTCTAGAACTTTAAAGACTAAAAGAAGACAACAAGGCAAAATAAAAGTAGTAGAAAGATACACTATAAACCCCAAGAAAATTACCATGTGACAAATTGCATCTTTCCATTAAAAAGAATTTGCTTCTAACCACCGAAGTACAATACGATACCTATTTATCAAGTTAAATTGTTTTCTTGTTGCAAAGCACAAACTTAATTACAGAGATCATTTACATACGGATGGCATTTGCTTAAGCAGTATTTCTAATGCTGTATGCATAAATAGGATTTAATTTCAATTTTTTTTTTACCCCATGCTTTCAGAAAATAGGCAAACATAATGCTGGAAACTGTCTCCTGGATGATCAAAATGCAGTCCTTTACTTACACAGGGAACTATGCCTGTAGCATTTTCCATGAACTTAACAATCCTCATCATTAAATAGCTTGAGTTGTTATTTTTTTGTCCCCACTATTTGTATTAAAAACCTACTCTAGAACCTCACCACTTTTATGGTCAGAAACCTTCCAATTTCCAGCCTAAATTTATTCATGTCCAAATTACACCCACTTGTTCTTGTGCCAGCATTGTCTGCTAGATAGTTCTTTTCCTTGCCTACTGTTTACCACCCTATTGTGTTTTTAGAGAATAATTATTTCCTGTATCAGCTTTTGTTTCTGCTAGACTAAACAAGAAAAATATTTGCAGCCTTGCTCTTAAAATGACTTCTCTCTGGTAAACTCTGCAGCTCTTTTCTTTACCTGTTTCGTCTTCCATGAACATGATGAAAAAAAATCTGTGTGAGATATCTCAGGTGCCTTAAGCAATGGCACAGATATTTTCCTTTTCTCTGCTAAGAAATAGTTTAACTGGTTCGTCCTTGGATGGCATTTGCTTTTTCATGGTTGTATCCCACTGGCAACTCAGTAACACTGCAGTCAGCTAATATGCATACCTAGATCCATCTCCTATGTTTACAACTGATAAGCTCCTAGTTCATAGCAGATTTTTTTAATTAATTCTCGAGTGCATGTCTCCACTGCCAACACTACACATTTAAGAGCGAGTTTAGCAGTGTGTATTTTTAATGTGCTTTTTCCAAGGGTAACAAATGTTTTGGACAAATTGATGCCAAAGATAATAGAAAAATAAAAAGGAATAATGTTGAGGGACAAAGGGAGGTACTCAGCACACTGACAGCACCAGGCGTGATGCATTAAGGAATAAGAAATTTTTGCAAGTGCTTCGGTGTAATATGATAGAACATAACGTAACGAGTGTGGTATGGTGTGTGCAGTACCTTAGGAAATTCTTTTTTGGTCTTGTATACTCATAGCTGCTTGGACATTGCATTTTAGTTGGGGAAAAAGTTTCTTGGATGCATTAGAGCAGGAGCTCCCAAAGGCACCTACAGAATCTTTCAAGGTGGCATGAAAGGAGCGTGGGGGAGCATGCAGCCCACCACCTCCTCCCCAGAGAAGCTGGGGAAAAGGATTGCGCGTGCTGCCCAAGCAGCCAAATGTCTTTCCTGGTGTGTATCTGAAGCTCGGCACGCAGCAGGCAGCTACTGGGCCTACCACAGTAATAGAAAAGAAAATGATGGTGGCATCTAAAGCAAATTAATTTGGAGAATCTCTGTATTAGAGTGGTCTGTAGTGATAGTATCATTCACAAGCCATTTCCTAGAAATCACACCATTGTAGATCTGTCTCTTTACTTGGTTTTGCTTATTTTTTAAAGTTTGGCGTAACAATTAAAGACTTGAGACTTTACAGAGTCTGTATCTTTGAAGTAGCAGTGCAGTATTTTCTTTACATGAGTGTTTAAAAATAATTAGGATTATTACATCAATACTTCTGGAGTTGTTCACAGTAAAAAAGCTTTGATACTGCCTGGCTGTAAAGGTTCCATCTTAAGGGCCATACACTTTGGAATGAAGAATATATACGCACCTATTAGGTTTCAAAAGACATTGAGATTTTCAGAAGCATCTTAATGATTTTGGACTGCAAGTTCCACTAGCTAGGAATTTGGAAACTTTGAATCCTTGAAAAAAGGATTTAAATTTCCTTATTTTGTCATGTAAGCCATCAATTTATAAAACACCTTTAGTTGTATAATTATAGAGAGCAGAAGACTAGTATATTCCCACACTTACTAGCAAGAGCTTCACCATTTATTACAAAGATGAACTAGGTTTCTGAGGGGGGTTTTTAGAGGGAGAAAGATTAATCTTTTAAAAATCATGTGATAGATTATTTTTTTTTATTTTGCATAAGAGTGCTGGAATGAGAAAATTTATTCAAGAGACTTATCTGCTAGGGCATGCCGCTTTATAGAATTCTTGAAAAATCTTTTTGTCAGTTTTAAATGTGATGGCAATCTGCTTATTGGGAGGGCAATCTATATCTATTCAGGATTATTTATTAAGTTATTAAATGTAGTTTCATTTAATGTGCCCTCCTTGACTGTTGTTATATAATACCTTCTTTGATGTTGAAGTGATTAAGCAAACATATTAACTTTTTGCTGCATTATTAGTAGTGTCTAATATGTTGTATTCTGTTTAGGGCATCCCTGCGGAGCTGATAGTTGTGGACTACTGACTGGTATATGTCCTGGTTTAACCCCAGGCAGCAACTAAGCAGCACACAGCCGCTCGCTTACTCCCCACTGGTGGGATGGGGGAGAGAATCAGAAGGGTCAAAGTAAGAAAACTCATGGGTTGAGATAAAGACAGTTTAATAGGTAAAGCAAAAGCTGCGCACGCAAGCAAAGCAAAACAAGGAATTCATTCACTCCTTCCCATCGGCAGGCAGTTGTTCAGCCATCTCCAGGAAAGCAGGGCTCCATCACACGTAACAGTGACTTGGGAAGACAGACGCCATCACTCCGAACATCCCCCCTTCCTTCTTCTTTCCCCCAGCTTTATATGCTGAGCATGACGTCATATGGTATGGAATATCCCTTTGGTCAGTTGGGGTCAGCTGTCCCAGCTGTGTCCCCTCCCAGCTTCTTGTGCACCTCCAGCCTACTCGCTGGTGGGGTGGGGTGAGAAGCAGAAAAGGCCTTGACTCGGTGTCAGCACTGCTCAGCAGTAACGAAAACATCTCTCTATTACCAACACTGTTTTCAGCACAAATCCAAAACATAGCCCCACACTAGCTACTGTGAAGAAAATTAACTCTATCCCAGCCAAAACCAGCACATATACTAAGCAGGTAAGCTTTGAACATTTTTCAGTGGCAACATAATGACTTTCATCAAAGGAGGAAGAAGTCTTGATATTTTTTATTTTGTTAAGCTGAGTTTGGAAGGCTTTGATTTTATAAATCCCAAGATCTGCGACTTAAGTAAACCTAGCATATGCTAATAGTGGCTTCAAAATAAATGAATTGATATTTCTGTCAGAAGAGTTTATTTCTCTTGACCCATAATTCACTATCTTTTTAGAAATATTTGAGACAAGTTCAGACATCAGAAACTTGCAGGCCTCCACTGCAGCAGGGTGCAACCAAATGATCATTCTGACTTGACAAGATTAATTTTGAAGTGGTTCTTTCCCCTAACTTGCCTCTTTCTGTTTTGCTGGTTGTAGTTAGTAAAAGTATTTGTCAAACTGGGACAAAGCTTTGTCATTAGTCTCTTCTCTTTAGACAATGATAGACTTACTGTGTTGCTAAAGGAAAGGGATTTGTAAAGTGCCTTGCACAGAGAAACATGTCACTCAAAGTAAAACATGTAGTGGATGGTAATACTATCCTACTGATTTTAATCTGGCAGTGGTGTTAGGCTCATTAAGAAAGAATTAAACTACACATGACGGACACCAGTCACGTTGCTTAATATTCTGCTGGAGGATACATAAAACCACAGGGGTGATGAAAGCATTCATAGAATAGAAATAAAATATAGAAGAGAATATAAAATACAATTGCTGCATGCAAGTATAGTGGGTTTTCCAGGTAAACATGGTATACTTGTTTGACAAGATGTTGTTTTACACAGTATAATTTTGCCATTAATACAGATTCTACACAGAAAATATTTGTTAAGTTATTTAAAATAGCTTGGGGGGGGGTCAGTGAAGAGCAGGGAATCACCCTTCAGCAGTTATTTATATGGGAAATGGTTGCATTATTCTCTTAATATAAAATAATTATTTTTCCTTTTGTGCAGTACCTTCTGGTGCCATTTAAAAATGAAAATCAATAACATTTTTCCAAGCTAAGAAAATTTATTTCTATTTCTATAATTCTAAAATTATGTTTCTATGAGAAGCTGGTCTCATCAATAAGTTAATACAAAATACTCTTTGGCATCTACATGAAGAAGCATTCAGAAAGTATTTTCTATGTAAAATAGAGAGAGCTTTTCTTCCCTCAGTTATTTTCTCTCCATTTGTTGTGTTGGGTTCCTTTCCATTAGATTTCTTGGTGCTCTGACTCAGGGTGATATAGATCTGTCGTTTCCTAAAGGAAGATTTGTTACTATGGAGAAAAAGTTGTGTTTAGACATACAAATTTTTTGTCATCTTCTCCATATTTTTATACTATTTCCATTTCTTTATACACTCAAGTAACAAATCTGTTAGACCACCTAATTAGATACCTCAGTACCATAACATCGGTGAGATTAATCTGTTTTAAGAGAAGAGGGCTAAGCTGTATGTACAGCAGAAGGATATAATAAGTTTCAATTTCACATAAGGAGCGCCATGTTGATTCAAGAGCAAAAGTGGAAAAAAATTCCACTCTGGGAATTAGGGGCTGTGCATCAGCACGGATGCTGCTGTGCCACGCAGGCTAAAGCGGGCACATGGCGGCTGATGGGACAGACCCTTGCGCCTTGCTCCAGCGCTGGCTTCTGCTTCCCCTTCGGTCTGAGATGGGAGTGGTTTCAAATAATAGAGTCTACAACATAAGGCTTTTGGCAATTTCTTTCTGCTTCAAAGTAGTTTAATACTTAGCGCAACTTTATAGCTGGTGAGGATTTTCCTGTCTTTCAAGTAACTCCTTAAAATCAGGTGTTTCAGGGCATATCTTAACTTGTGGAGATGACTGGAGTGTTGTATGTGATTAGCTGTTGACTTGTGGATTAACTGAAGAGAAGGCAGTATGTGTATCGTGCACGGTACACGTACGTGACTATTGAAATGATACAGCGGATCACAAATATGCTCCCACATCCACTACCCACACATTTCCTGCTTCTTCACACACGGAACTACAATAGGCAGGGCTGGTTTAGGATCTTAACAGAGCAAGTAGTCCCACGTGGAGCTGGGAAGTGAAGGAAATTGTAACAACCGGGAGCCAAACAGCAGTAACGCAGGAGCTATGAGGAGATGCTGTGGCTCATGAAAGTTTATAATATCATAGGTTACTATAACTATTAAAGAAACAGGAAATAAATACGCAATTCCTCCCTTACAAACACTTTATATAAGTATATAAGACATCTGCAAAATGGTGGAGCTGAAAGGGAGATAAGGCTGTTCATACTCTGCGCTCGAGCTGGATGTGGGTTATTCCCTTTCAGGTGTGTGGTCTAAGCTTCAGGTGATGGGAGTGGTTCCATGGTTTTTGAAGTTTTACTTTTTCTTCTTTTTTCATCTTCCTCCTGGCGTATCACTCTGCTTTCTCATCAACGGTGCCACTAGTAGAGCATTAATCAGATATCTCAGCAGGGCTGTTTTCATTTTGCTATCACAGTATATATGCTTACCCCGGGTCACCATGCTTTCTTTTGCCTTATATGTTTTCCCCTCTATCTGGGTTTCAGCTAAACAGTCTGTTCATCTTAAAAACAATATCAAAAACAAGAGAGAAGAAAAAACTTACCCTTACAAATCACCTGCAGGTTCACCTCCAAATTGGAAGTTGCTGTTTCTTTCTTCCAATCCTGCTACTCTATTTTCAGCTTTGTTGAGTCTTTGCTTGCAAGCTTTGTGTCATTTCCAGAGCCCTGGAAAGTGGATTATTATAAATAAGAATAGACTCTTACAGGCTTTCAGTGTGAGTATCCCGGTTGAAAGTCTTTTTAACAAATGTAATCAGTTTAATTAAGAAAAAAAGAATCTTCCAAACCATTCTGCCTTTAGTAGCAGCACAAAGAAACAGGCGCTCAAACAAAAAGAAAATAGCAAATCCACTTATTACTTAAAAGTATAAAATGTTAACAGAAAGGGTACTTTTTAAGTAATATGTGTGAGTGCTCTACACGTGAACATTGAATACATATTCCTTTAAAATCATCTAGTAAGTAAATAAAATATCCATTTGCATTTTACTCTTGCACATAGGTTTATTAAGATAATATATGTATCTTTTTGTATGCTGAGCCATTGCTTTGCCTCTGCCTCAGCCTGTCCAAGTTGTATGAATATTGACTGTTTAATGTACACCCCGTGGTGTATTATTGCTTACTTAAAGCATAATACTGCATGACCTTGTTTTTGCTGTTAATTATATTTTTCCCTTGTAGGAAAGTAAGTTTGCTCATTCTGAATCGTGCCAAACCGCATAATCTGGAAAGGAATATTGTGGCTCTACTTGGAAAGTACTAATTGGGCTTCAGCCATCACTGGGAAAGCTGTATAGTCTTTTATTATTTTAACTGGCCAAATGCCCTTTGTTACCACATTAACAGCCTCCCTACGGTGCCTGTAACTTTGATATTATTTTCACTTTTACGCTAAATTTGACCAGATGAAAGACACAAACCCTCCAATTTTGAAATAAAAAAACAGCATGTTTGGTTAATCCTGTATTTCAGAGGGAAAGCCTGTGAAAATGATAACCTACGTCTGCTGGCCAAAGTTTTTGTTCAGTAAACCCCTCCTGCCAGCTGTTCTCACTGGCAAGAGGAAAGATAATATTTTGGTATCTTTAATTTCTCCATTTTAGAGTAGAAGTTTTGCTTGTGTCATCACTTAAATCACGCATGTTAACATCAGTCTGGCAAACAATACTGCACTTTATAAAGACCTCAGTTTGGATGGTATCACTTCAATGTTGCAATAAAGCTGTTTTAGACTATTAACTACAACTTAAGTTACTTACTGACTACGAACTATTGCAGGTGCTCTGGACTGTGCTGCTGAAGAACTGCTTTGAAAGTCCTAAAGAAGACACTGAAGCAGATATAAAGGTGCATTTTAGTCTGATGTCACTGGGAGCTAAAGACGCAAAATACCTCAAAAGCCTGGGCTCTCACTCACATGCCTACCTCACCTCACGAGGTCGACTGGACAAGGATCAGCAAATGGTAACTTAGGTCCAGTCCTTAGCACATGAGGAGGGATGGCCTCGTCAGGAGACAGGAACACTGGCATTTCTAAGAGACAAAAAGCAGTCACCTAAAGCTCTACGCTTAGCCAGGTACACTGCCCGCACTGAGAATATCCCATTCAAAATGTGTACAGGGAATGTTCTCTGTCCAGCTCGATCTTTGACTGCAACCTTTAATTTCTGCTGAAACAGAAAGGGTGTTCTCATCATGTTTAAGAACATTTAAGAATGTCTTTCTCGATTTCCAGGTAACCTGAAGCCTGAGTGGTTACAGGCATATTGGATCCCACACCTTGTCTGAGGATTATTTCTGCATACGTTCCAGGGCTCCTCAGCACTAAAGACTTACAAGGGAAAAAAAAAAAATCTTGATTCTGCAACAATTTGTTTGGATCCCTTGAAGGTTTCAAGGATTTCTTAAAGTCCTCAAGGGGCAAGACAAGCAAACTGATCAGGATAAAGCTACGTTTCAAATCTTTGCTTGTCTAGATGTATAGCTTCTTTCACTAAAATGGAGCATGGAGGAAGACAAGGAAGTCTTTTAAAACAAGAATTTCATTCATTTGTGCATTACTGTAATTATACTACTGTCTTAAATGCCCTGAGGTTGATGGTGCTTGTGACCTTCCCAGTGTGTTTCATAAGGGTGACAGTATAACCTTGCACTGCCCCAAAACAGAGCTGAGCCCTTCCATCTATTAAAGCTGTCTTAGGTAATTCAGTGAACAGCATAATGGCTCCTTTATAGCCCTCTACTTGTACTTGACAGTGTAGGGCACATTCCAAGGAAAATGGGGACAGTTCCTGTGTTTTGCCTACTTACTGCTGTTGTAACAGCTTGATGTAAAAGCTGATAACAAAATAGATGGTGCATCACCACACTAATGATAACATAATTATACCAGGGATGCAAGTTTGCTTTTAAATACATTTCCCCTGGCATCTCCAATATATGAATTTAGAAAAAAAGTATTTTTTCAAATTTTAATTTCCTCCAGAAGCATAGAATAATTCACTGCCTTTTCCTCTCCTTCAGGTTAGCTCTCATCGCTGCAGATACAGCTACAAGTACATATCTTTTGGCTGAAGTTTTCTTGCCTGCTGAACTGCCAGAGCCTTTCAGGGCACATTTCAGGTAAGGTAAAACCATTAGTCAAGTGCAAAAGCACTAGGGAAATATATTTTAAAATGACAAATACATTTTGGTAGCACTCTTTCAAGTTACTTCCCTGAATTTGGCTTTTTGCAGTTAGCATGCCTCATGCAACAGCCTGCCCGGTTCCCATATGTCTCTAGGTCGTTATTGATGTGTACTGCAGTTTCACAAAGGAGTTCTGGATGGTACTTGTCCCAGAGAGTTTGGTCAGAGGGAAACTGTAAACCCCGGCCTCTCTGGAAGGCCAGCATTCCTATGCTCCTGCTCCAAAATACTGCAGCGGGTGGCTGAGCACCCCATGCAACGGCGTCCCATGCAGCACGCAACGCGGCAGCTGCTAGGACATCGCCAGGTGATGCACGAGTCTCTGCCCTGCGGGTTAAGTTACTGACACTCATCAGCTGCTAGTTGTGTGGAAGACCTTGAACACCTTCCTCTTATCTTAGAAAAGACAAATATTGTAAATCATAACAATTATACCAATAAACAAAGGTAATGCATTAAGAGAAAAAGTAACATCTTCCGTTTTTAAACTTTGTTCAGAACAACTTGAAAAACATAAACAATCACATCATCTTAAATGAAGGGAAAAACAATTGGGCAAAAACCCACCCACAGCCATAGTATTTGAAGCAGGCCAGGAAAGCCATCTGACCTGTCATTTGAGTCCTTCTGTATCAAACAGCTACGTTAACAGTAACTGTAATGAAATTAGACTTATTATGCATACATGAGCAATAAAAAAAAACCACCAAGAAATCCACTACGGCAAGTTTAAGAAAAAGAAAGTGGAAGCTTGTAAAAGACATATCAAAAGTGACAACCCCAAGAGGAAGATAATTCCCAGCAGCTTGAAGTCTCAGAGTAAATACTTTAGAAAAAGCTGCCATGGTTAAACAGAGGAAGTTTATTAAAAAACATTACATCCCTCAAGAACTTGAAGGTGAAAATAGGACACAAAATATAAACACATCATATGCCCAAAAAGACATCGACGGCCATCAAAAACTTGTAGTCAATCCTTTTCTGTATCAGGCAGGACACCTGTCAAAGAGTTAGCAGGAGCAGTAGATTGCTAAGCTAAAAAAGGAGCACACAGGAGAGATAAGGCCATGGCACTGAACTGCATGAATTCTTTGCATCCCTGTTTGCTATAAACTCAAGGAGGTTCTCTTGCTGGAAGCCTTCTTTATATAGCATAAATTGGAGCGATCACTGAAAATTATGTATCAGTAGGTTTCTAAGAAATAGAGAAACTAAGCAGTAAAAATTTCAAAGAACAACCAAAACTAGGATTAGTGTGCAAGAAAAAGGGAAGATAAAGAAGAGAGCTCTCTAAAATAATGAGTAGCAAAAACAGGTCAAATAGGGAATGGAAGTTTTTGTATCATGAAAGGCAGTGAACAGGGATGCATCAAACCATTAGTTGATTCAAAACAAATAAAACCAGAAGTATTTCCTCATATAGCATGTTGGTAACTTTGAATTTCCTTGCCACAAAATGTTGTGGTTTACAGAATTTGACATGAGTTAAAGATCCTTTGGACAAACTCATCCATCAGGACCTATTAAATAGAAAGACTCTACCTCTGACTTTGGAAGTCATATCACTAGAAGCTGGCAATATAAGGCAGGTAGCTATCACTACATGCTTGTCATTTTATAATGATCTTTAGTAATCATCCTCCACTTTTCACCACTTCTCATCGCTTTTGGAGCCAGGACTGAGCTAGATGGATCTTTTTTAGCCTGAGCTGGGACAGCCCTTCTTACATCCTGCTTTTAAGTAGCTCCTGCAGTTTGTGGAGCGCCTTCTGTGGATTCGAGTCAATCTGAACAAGAGTCAGATAAAGGACTCCAAACAGAATTAAGATTGAAAATACTAGGAAGAGGTAACTAAGAGAACAGGATCAGCAAGTAATATAAAGAAAAGATAAAGCAGAATTAAATTTGCATATAGTCTTTAACTCTTAAAGTAAAAAGTGGCACCACACATGAGATGACAGAAAATAATTCTTCATCCCTGTAAAAGAAAAAAATACTCTCTTCCTCCCAGCAGGTGAAATGACAAGAAAATTGCAATGTGTCCTTAAACTGAAAGAAGCTTAATTCTCAGATCAAATCTATATCAACACAATTAAAAAAAAAAAGAGCTCTGCAAGTGGATGAATAAGTATGCATAGAAAATGAAGAATATATTAATATACAGAAGTGCAAAAATCATAGAAACTTACCACTATCTATCTTTTTTTTTAAACTAGCTGAAGTAATCCCATAGCTACATAACCATACAAAAATGGTCTTGGTCATGTCAGTCCTCTGTCATGAAAAATGATTGAATACAAAATATTCTTTCATATTAATTCTGTAAGTGAAATCCTCACATAGTGTGAATTGCTCAGGGTTCACCGACTTCCACAGAACTATGACAAGTCACAGCAGCTGAGGACCTGCCCAGTGTGTACCATGTTGGCTGACACAGCAAAGGCATAAATCCAGCCTTGACAAAGTCGCAGTTTTCAATGAGCTCGCTGCACATGAGACTGTTAACTGACCATTTACTGAGATTCTCGTACACCAACCTCTACCAGCGGAAGGGAAGGAGAAGAGAGAAGCAATGGTACAGAGCCTGCAGTTTCCCTTTCCTGCAGCCCTTTGCTCAAAGGGGGCCTCCTAAGACCTACTCAATAAAGCAATAAAGTAAGCCAATGCAGCTGTGGGATCTGCAGCTTTTGTTTTCATGGATGGCAGTACACTATTCAGCCCCCACTGTCGTGGGGCTGAAGTAACCCAAAGCCTCTCTGAAACTAAGCTAGGAAGGGAGGAGTTTCTCCCACCACCGGCACCTATGAATGAACATTGTAAAGCCCAGTTGTCAACCTCTTCCTTAGTGAAATGCTGGAAGATTTATTCACAGTTAAACTCAGATGTTTTCTAAATTGACTGTCATAATAAAATTATCTCAGCCAACAGCAAAGATAGGACTGAGCTGCTGTCCAGTGACTTTCCCTCTCAAGTACCTTCAGAGGTTCTTCCACCTGACAAACTGCTCCAGTGACAGAATGCTCTCATGAGATTCATCATTTGCTTCAAAGTAACCAGACCTCAGGCCCGTCACAATTTGAGAGTCCCCTAATTCATCCTCTAATTGTCATTCTCGGTTTATCCAATAATTTGCAACTTCTGTATGAATTCCTTGGCCAAATTCAGTAATCTTGTTAATCTCAGCACCCGTATTTCTGTGTCCTTCAACTTCCCCTAGCAAAAATTTTCACAGTGCTCTTTCCCAAGAAGGACAGAAACCTTCTGTTCCCTTTTTCCCATACACTCAAGAAAATATCCCCGACCATACATGCTGCTTCTACATTTCTTCCCAGTGAAACCTCTGAGACTTAAATAACTCACTTCCAGTTGTCCAACTAAGTTTTCCTTCACTCTAATTTCTAGGTCAAATAACTGCATAAAATAATTTAAACTTTGTAATTTATAGGAAAAGTTTTGCTTTGAAATAAAATGCGAATATTTTTTGCTTTTTCAACTACTGAAGCAGAATCGTAGTCATTTAGCAGACATTATAACTTGAAGTTAACCAGTATTTTTTTTCAGGACATACAGCGAGAGAGAATTTTTCCATTGTAATGCAATTCCCTAATGAACCATAGTTAACACACTAGGTTGCTTTCTGTGTAACCTTGAAAAAAATACAAAAGGTATTTCATTATTGTATGAAAGAGATATGTAAACATGCGAATGTTTCCTGTTGTTATAAGTTTTAAGGAATGACTTCTGTAAGCATTTATCTATAGTACATCTAAATTAAATAGCCCTGTTAGAAGGAAGAGAAAACATTTTGTATTCATTTAGTCATTAAACAGAATCAGGCACAGTTGCTAAAATAATGGATCCCGATTATTCATTACCATTATGCTTTTCTTGTTGGAAAAGATACCTGATAAGAATCATACCAGAACTATAGCTGCTAATGAATGATTAAAGGCTAGGGAGCAGATGCAAAGGGAAAGTAGAACAACAATACCTCATTTGTTTTTTTTCTGGGGATGCTTATGTGGTTCTCCTTCATTCTCTTCTACTGAGTTTTGCTTTCAGATCTCTACAATACAATGGACTGAACTAGGACTGGATTTGGACTCTCTCCCATCTTGTGGAAAGCTCCCTTTCTTTAACTGTGACAAAAAAATTCAAAACCTTGACAAAGTTTATGAACTAAAAGTAATAATAATGTCACAAATGTCAATAGAAATATTTTATTTAGGTGATTCTTAAAGCATTTCAACTGTACTAGAATTAGCTTATGTTTTGTAACTAGAAGCCATTTTACAGAAAACCAAAATCTTTAATTTGAAGTGTCAAAATCCTGTTTTATCAAATCTAATTTTTTCAGGGCCTTGAAATCTGATTTGACCTATTTTCTACAAAGTTTTGGCTTAGACAAATAAAGGCATTTTTGGATGAAACTCATTTTGTCAAAAAGCTCCAAGCTAGCTTTGCTGTCCATGGTAGTCTGCATAAATATCCCAGGGAACTTCTGGTATATGCAATGGCTTAATCAGCTGGAACTTGAATAACACGCAGACACGTATCTAACTGATCCCCAGATGACTAGGAAATCTGTCCCCCATATGCTGTTTAAAAAGGGAGGTCTTAAAATTTAATCAGACAGGAGAAAGAAACAGAGTTTGCTTTTTTTTTAATAATCAGTCCATTTTTTTTCACTTTATATTATCTATTTAAACCCCATATATTCACCTAATCCACAGATTGCTCCACAACTGCTTACAAGTTTTGTCATGTACTACCTAAATTCACCTAGAATTGTTTTATTGGCACCCTGAGAATTCAGGTCACAGAGAAACCAACTTGAGAACCCAGGAGATGAGTAAAACCATCATGGACAAACACACATGCTTGCCTGCATGGAAAATTAGCATGCAGTCATTTATAGCACAAATGTATACTTCACCAAATCAGTGTCTTTCAGTCTATACCAGTCTGCAGGCTCCTAGTTTTCTTTTTCTTCCCAGTGGAAGTGCAGAGCTTTATGTAGCAAATCAAAGCTCCCTGACTCTTCACAGATAAATTTTCACAGAGCTCTTATAAAAAGCTCACAGACCTCCAGGATCCGTGGACTATGTGTGGAAAGCAACACCAGCACCAGCGGTCCAAACTTGTTCCCACACAGAAACTCTTTATAGTGCACAAAGACTGAGAAGTACCTTTACGCTGCTTTCAAAAAACCCCATCTTTTTAAAGTCCAACTAATTTCTAGTTACAAACACAGACATGTGTTTCTAAGCGACTTGTCCAGGTGGCAACAGGAGATCTATGGACTATCATAAGAAAGCTGATTGATTATATAGTCCTATAGTCCTGTGTTTTCTGGTTCTAATTCAAGGAATTTTACCCAACCAGTTTGACAAAATTTCCCTCCTGCTCAGTCACGAATTGTGCTTGTGGTACAAAATAGAAATGTTACTACTTTATACATAAGCCTTATTAAGACTTAGTTACCTTTTAAGGTGTTAGGAAAGCAAGCATAGAGCATGAAGTGGATTCCTGGAGAAGTAAGGAGGGGGGTCAGCAGAACTGCCACCTTGGACTTCCGGAGGGCAGACTTTGGCCTGTTCAGGAGCCTGGTTGACAGAGTCCCTTGGGAGACAGTCCTGAAGGGCAAAGGGGTCCAGGAAGGCTGGACATTCTTCAAGAAGGAAGTCTTAAAGGCGCAGGAGCAGGCCGTCTCCATGTGCCAAAAGACGAGCCGGCGGGGAAGAAGACCGGCCTGGCTGAACAGAGAGCTTTGGCTGGAACTCAGGAAAAAAAGGAGAGTTTATGACCTTTGGAAGAAGGGGCAGGCAACTCAGGAGGGCTACAAGGATGTCGTGAGGTTATGCAGGGAGAAAATTAGAAGGGCCAAAGCCCAGCTAGAACTTAATCTGGCTACTGCCATAGAAGACAATAAAAAATGTTTCTATAAATACATTAGCAACAAAAGGTGGGCTGAGGAGAATCTCCATCCTTTATTGCATGCGGGGGAAAACATAATGACAAAGGATGAGGAAAAGGCTGAAGTACTTAATGCCTTCTTTGCCTCAGTCTTTAATAGTAAGACCAGATGTTCTCGGGGTACCCAGCCCCCTGAGCTGGAAGACAGTCACGGGGAGCAGAATGAAGCCCCCATAACCCAAGGGGAAATGGTTAGCAACCTGCTACACCACTTAGACACACACAGACCTATGGGGCCGGATGGGATCCACCCAAGGGTACTGAGGGAGCTGGCGGAAGTGCTCACCAAGCCACTTTCAGTCCTTTACCAGCAGTCCTGGCTAACCGGGCAGGTCCCAGTTGACTGGGGGTTAGCAAATGTGACGCCCATCTACAAGAAGGGCCGGAAGGAGGATCCGGGGAACTACAGGCCTGTCAGCCTGACCTCAGTGCCAGGGAAGGTTATGGAGCAGATCATCTTGAGTGCCATCACATGGCACGTGCAGGACAACCAGGCGATCAGGCCCAGCCAGCATGCATTTATGAGAGGCAGGTCCTGCTTGACCAACCTGATCTTCTATGACCAGGTGACCCGCTTAGTGGATGAGGGAAAGGCTGTGGATGTGGTCTACCCAGACTTCAGTAAAGCCTTTGACACCGTTTACCACAGCATTCTCCTGGAGAAACTGGCTGCTCATGGCTTGGACGGGCATACTCTTCGCTGGGTAGAAAACTGGCTGGATGGCTGAGCCCAAAGAGTGGTGGTGAATGGAGTTACATCCATTCTGGATGGTGGCTGGTCACAAGTGGTGCTCCCCAGGGCTCAGTACTGGGGCCAGTTCTGTTTAATATCTGGACGAGGGCATCAAGTACACCCTCAGTAAGTTTGCAGACGACACCAAGTTGGGCGGGAGTGTTGATCTGCTCGAGGGTAGGAAGGCTCTGCAGAGGGACCTGGACAGGCTGGATCGATGGGCTGAGGCCAACTGTATGAGATTCAACAAAGTTAAGTGCCAGGTCCTGCACTTCGGCCACAACAACCCCATGCAGCGCTACAGGCTTAGGGAAGAGTGGCTGGAAAGCTGCCCAGCGGAAAAGGACCTGGGGGTGCTGGTTGACAGCCGGCTGAACATGAGCCGGCAGTGTGCCCAGGCGGCCAAGAAGGCCAATAGCATCCTGGCTTGCATCGGAAATAGTGTGGCCAGCAGGACTAGGGAAGTGACCGTCCCCCTGAAGTCGGCACTGGTGAGGCCACACCTCGAATACTGTGTTCAGTTTTGGGCCTCTCACTACAAGAAAGACATTGAGGTGCTGGAGCGTGTCCAGAGAAGGGCAACGAAGCTGGTGAAGGGTCTGGAGAACAAGTCTGATGAGGAGCGGCTGAGGGAACCGGGGTTGTTTAGCCTGGAGAACAGGAGGCTCAGGGGAGACCGTATCGCTCTCTACAACTACCTGAAAGGAGGTTGTAGCGAGGTGGGTGTTGGTCTCTTCTCCCAAGTAACAAGCAATAGGATAAGAGGAAATGGCCTCAAGTTGCGCCAGGGGAGGTTTAGATTGGACGTGAGGAAAAATTTTTTCACTGAAAGGGTCGTCAAGCCTTGGAACAGGCTGCCCAGGGAAGTGGTTGAGTCCCCATCCCTGGAGGTATTTAAAAGACGTGTAGATGTGGCGCTTAGGGACGTGGTTTGGTGGTGGACTTGGCAGTGCTAGGTTAACGGTTGGACTTGATGATCTTAAAGGTCTTTTCCAACCTAAACAATTCTATGATTCTATGATTCTAAGTGCTGTGCCAGAGCAGCTTTATCAAACCCTACAGTGGCAGTTCAGAGGATTACCACCTGCAGCTGTCTACCTTCTACAGGAGGGGATGACAGCCCTCAGCCGCTCCTGTTGCTCTCCTGACTGCAGAGCGTGTACAAACGCAGTTGGGTCTCCTTATGACACCTGCACATAAAAAGCAAGAGGAAAATTCAGTGCATGGAAAAGACCATCTCCCTGATTGCAGGCTACAGACAGTTCGTTGCTCTCTAGCAAATCTAGCCACAGTCATCCCTGCATTGAACTGGTTGTGAGAGTCGGTTCAGGTTAAAAATAATCAGAGCTTTTTTTGGGGGGGTGGAGGGGCAGGGTTTGGATCCAAGTTATTGCAAGGTCTCATAAACAATTTTACAAGAACAACTGAAGGAGGGCATAGGCTGGGAATGAGCAGCTGGGGGCTGTTAAGATGTCATCGTCAGTGAATGGCACCGCTTCCCTGAATTTTCACTGAAACAGAGCTTGAGCGTTCAGATAATCAGCCATGACATCTGAGATATGGGAGCGGTACCAAGCAGATGGGCCAATACCTGCTTAAAGTGCTCTAGCTTGAGTCACTGAAAAGGACATCTGTCTCTGCTCTCAAGACTGGGTGCCTCAGTGACCCCGCCGCAGCTGGGCAGCAAGAACTCTTCTGCGTGTTTATGAACAGGTATTTTTCAGAAGCCTGTACTCCGAGTGGTATTTTGAATGAATTTTCACAGGGCAGCCAAAAAAACCTCCTGCTGTCAGATGTACTGAATATCAAGTCCTTGTTGCAACATACAAAGGTACTACAGCTCCTTGGCAAAACAGTTGCAAAAACATTTTTAAGATGCCAAAACCAGCAACTTTTTCCCTTAGCCTTGTTCAACAAAATAATTTTATCTGAAACTTTTCACTCTGAGGCACACAATAGTTTTGGAGATTTCAGCCCCCAGAATGAAAGTTTAGCACAGTTAATGGCATCTGAAAGTTGAATTCCTGAAGGCAAATGCTGGACACCTGTGGCTACATTACCCTTTAATCTAAAAAGTTACCATGTCTCTCCTTGCCTCGTTTCTTTTATCAAACCTCAGACGATCATATTTTTGTCAGTAACACTCGGGCCAGCATACAATGCTAAAAGCACATAGAAATGACTAATATGAAAGGGCTGAATAAAAAGCATTTAAAAAATAAAACAGAAATAAACCATTACTTAAGAATAATTGTTTTGTGTGCTTGTCGTTAGACATCTGTTCATAGACACTGCAAACGTTCCACTTTGTGTCTGGGTTTAATAGTAACAACTTTGCAGGGATGCCTTCTTCTTCCTCATTGTTTTCACTTGGTTTCTAGGGCAAACAAAACCATTTTTTTCAGCCCTTTAATAAATTAAAGCTGTTATAGAGTTAGACATAAATAAATCCAGCAAGCCTCAGAATGTATCAAAGGTCACTGTATGCACAGTATCAAACTCTTTCTCACTCCCTTCCCACCTGGTAATCCCCAGGACCTCTCTGTAGTGACTGAGTAGAATTCAGGGCAAAACTTGACCTGAAAAATGTAGAGCTAGCCCTCCTCTTCCTCCCCTCTCCCTGTCATCTGCTAACATTTCCAGACAAGAAATAGCGTACTGAATCCGAACTGTTTATTTTGCTGGGAATGCCATCTGTGTGGTGGCAGCTGGGGTGGGAGGGAAGGCACATAGACGAATGAACAGAGATAAATATAGACAGTAGACAAAATTAGGAGAAGTTCTGCTGCTTTCCAGTGTTCTGGATCTTTGCATGCTTCCATGAAGTGGATACAGCTCTTCTTAAACTGGTGTTTGAACATCTGGATTATTTAGCAAGACAGCAAATTCAGAACATTTGAACAGAGACGTCAAACAAGCCAGTTTGGGTAAAATGCTAAGACTACTGAAAATGCTGAAGTCATTTACGGTTATATTCCATTTTTAACATATTACGGTATACTGGAACTAGCAAGGAGAAAAAAAGAAGATGAGAGTAAGTATTGTCAAAAGGAATATGTCATATATCATCCAAAATGAAAAATCAGTGAAGATCTGGAGAGAATGTTTCTTGCAGACCAAAGATAAAATCATTGTCCAGATCACTGACAAATGAATCTGAATTCTACAAAGGAATTGCTGGCATAACATTTTAATTTCCCATTGCTATTCAAAAGGACCACTTACATTTGAATCATCCCTTTTCACTGTATTACAGAAAGGATAATTCAATAATTAAACCCCCCATCTTAACATATTCAGTTCTGTAAATAAGATGATGTCAGAGGAAATTTTAAAGATTGAAATTTTGCTCATATCTCTTCACTAGCAGCTTGCTAACAACATCTTGTCTACACAGAATCACAGAAGGGCTGAGGTGAAAAGGGACCTCTGGAGATTGTCAGGTCCAAGTCCCTGCTCAAACCAGGGTCTGCAAGGGAGCAGGTTGCTCAGGGCCGTGTCCAGTTGGGTTTTGAATTATCGCCAAAGACATAGACTCCACAACCTCTCTGGCAACCTGTTCCAGTGTTTGACCAATGTCATGGGAAAAAAATTTCTTCTTCTGTTTAAATGGAATTTCCTTTGTTTTAGTTTGTACCCATTGCCTCTTATCCCTTCCCTGGATACCAGTGAGAAGAGCCTGGCTCTGTCTTCTTTGCTCCCTCCTATCTGGTATTTATACACATGGATAAGACCCACCCCTCCAAGCCTTCTCGAGGATAATATATTAATAAATATTAGTAAAATATTAATCAAATATTTAAAAATACATGTTTACTTACTTTGGAAGCACTTCGGAAGTATCTTCCCTGATTTGTCCATGGTTTCCACATTGAATACAGCTCCCAATATACTTTTTAGGCAAGTGCCGTTGTTGTTAGGAGTTTCATCAACTGCAGCAGGAGACCTTACTTCAGCAATGTTGTATACTCTCAAACGATACCTAGGTAAGTCATTCAGTAAGACATTCTCCTCTCCCCTTAAGTGTTTAATTAGAATAGACACACATTTCAACCTTTTTTATCTCATTCTTGGGGTTTTTCTAAAGTTCATGAAATTTAAGAGCAATCAATAACAAGAAGTGAGCTCAGTCCTTGAGCAAGTCTACAGCTGCACTACACCTGAAGGAACTAAACCACACAGAAGTCTTTTAATGCACTTTAATTTACAGAAGTTGGATTCACATCCCTAACTTGATTTGCCATAACTTTCTTGGCTGTCCTTATTTAGAAGTGCCTGGAAAGAAAGGTTTCATTTCAATGCTGCAGTTCTCCATGTGCAAGACTTAAAGAGAAGGAAAGGACATGTCATACTGGTAAACAACTTTAGCCAATGTTGGTCCATTTTAACAAAATCTATGTAATCAAAAATGTAAAACCACATACACGTGTCAGTTATAATAAGTTTGTCACTCTATCTTCTCTTCAGATTTCCTAAAATTAGTTCTGTGTTGCAGTAATATTTACCTGTAGTGCAAGATAAGCCTTTCTCTACCATGATAATGCATAGACATCTTATATTTTCATTTAGGCATTAAATCTTTCAAAGCTGATACCCCATGCTGATAAACAGGTTTCTCAACAAAGAGCATGAAGTTCATATTACCAGCAGTACCTATCTGGGTGTACACATCAGCAGTACACATTCCAGCTGGGTGTGGAAAACGATGCAGTAGCTACCCCTTCAAGGTTGCAGTCCCATGTCCCCCTTCAGGTGGGACCTTAACCGCTAGGTGACAAGCCAGCTCCCTCCTCCCTGTTGGTAGCGTTGTCTCACCTTCATCTTTGCACCACATTTGACACTCGATGTTCAGACGTTTCTGCATGGTTGCTCACCAGAAAACCACCAGGTCTCTCTTTGCTGGGTCAGATTCCCGCTGACTTAGCACACTGAAACAGTTCAGTGACCAGGGTCAGCCAGCACCGAGCCAAGCTGCAGTGTCAAGACCTGACCATCTTTGCACTCTGGATGACACCCCTGGAATACTCCAGGGGTATTGGGAAAGTGAGGAGGAAGCGCCTTGGTTCAGAAATGGGTCCCAAATGCCCAGAGAGCCAGCTGAAACAAGAGGATGGCATGCTAACAAATGAGCTAATTGTAAACATCAGTCAGTTTATAAACACCCTGCAGTGTTAGAGTAATTTCAAAGGATCTGTTTATTTGAAATACAAGCCACAGATAGATTTTTATGTAAGTTTTGGAGGCTCATTTCTGAAAGCAAATCATACTTCCAGAACATCCTAAATATATACTATTATGCATAATTCTCCTCTACAGTGTTCATGATGGATGAATAAACAAAGGTGAGCTAACATACATCACATAAAAATGAAGAATAACCAACACTGCCAGTCTTCTATGAGAGAGACATTACAGTCATTCAGCTAATTCCCATGGGCTCAATTTCTGGCCTTAGTGGAGCAATTCTCTTTGTCCTTTGCAGTTTACCTTAAAATCTTCCCATTTTATTAGTAACTTCTCAGAGTTTTTCTTGAGGAAAAACCTGGAACTACAGGTCATCTGCAATAAAAAGAAAAAAGGCTTTCCACCAGCCACAGTGAATGGTTCACAGAACAGCAAATAAAGCACAAGCAGAGTATTATGATACCTTAAAAATACTGAATCACATTGTTTTGCATAAATTTTTACAGAAATTCTTAAGGTCTCGAGTAAGCATCTGAATTCCATTTAAATAAAATTAACCTTAAAAAAACCCAACTGTGTTCTTAGTCTCATAATTTTTCAGGTATCTTGAGATTTAAGACCCTACCACCACTGAAATGTTCAAATACATTCATAAAAATTTAAAGTTTATTGTCCCATTTAAGGTTATGTGAGAAAATGGAGAAGATACACAACTCTCGCTGTGTAACTAAGGGAGAACCATTTGTGTGGACTGGTTCTTATTCTTCAACAGTGCATACAGTTCATATACTCCCAGTGCAAATGGGGTCAATGCAATGCATGAGGATCAGATTTTTATAATCCAAGGCCATTTACATCACATCAGAGATCTTCAGCAGGCACTTACACAAACTCCACTGTCACCTTCAATACTGTAATTTTAAATTTGCAGCAGAGGACCTACGACAAAGTAAGAGTACTATGTGTATCCTAGTTTTCTTGAACTCTTTTCTGACACAAAAGCTTTGGTCCTCGGCAAATACTTTCACATATCCTGGTGTTTGTAGATTATTTTTTTTTAAAGCGACCAGTACTATACATCTCTTTTGTTCTTAAAGAAATATTTGCCAATTCAGAAATGGAGCAATGGTTGAGCTGGGTTCCTAGTTTAATAAATGAGCGGATTTGGTAACAAAGCAAGTTACTGAAACGGCCACAGAGATTTTCGTGGAAGTCCCAAAGGACTTTGGAAGTGCATCCTCTCCTGGGAGAACCTCTGGTGGATGGTCCAGTTTCCACCTCAACCATCTCAAGTTACTTACTTCTAACTAAAATGCTGTATGTTGTGGTTAACCAGGAAAATAATAACCTTAAAAAGAGGCAAACTGCAATTTTAGTTCTGAAGAACGAGCCTACTTCTGAACATCTTAGGACAGCAGTATAGCACTGCTTCTTACACAGCATTCCCTCCTTACCAGAATTTTCTGTGCTGAAGGAAAATAAAGCAGCATTAGTTTTGTGTTGTAGACAGAGATCTTTAAAAAAACCACCATCACCACCAACAAAAAGCCAGCAGCCATTCTTGCCATCAGAAAGATCTTGGTGACAATATAATTTTCCTGGAAGAAAATCCACAATAGGTCAGGATTTCCATAAGTATTTTGGTTTCCTGGGAAAGAAGGAGGAAAGTTGTTGGGTTTGTTATGATTATACGTACCCCAGAGCAGGAATTCTGATTTCCTTGCACTCTTCCTCAAATGCAGGAGAATATTCCCTCCCATACACTTAGGGGGAAGATAGGGAGTAAGGAGCGGGATGACAGCCTGTCCCCCTTCTGCTAGGGGTGCTTGAGAAGCGGCCAGAGAGGACAGGCGTGTTTCCTGGAATGGGTTACAGAGGTGCACAGTAGGTAGCACAGCAGCCACTGCAGACATGCAGGAAGAGAAGTGAGTAAATCTACAACTGAATACCTCAGCCAGGCTCTTCCCGGCCTTCCTGGCTCTGAACTGTGTGTGTAAAGTGCAGCCCTATATGCACTTTCATGTAAAGCAGTTTTTCGTATTAAGGGAATCCATTAGAGATGGATTTGAACTTTCGTTCATCCTCCTGCCACCGATGTGCACTGTAATTGCCAGGCACAGACAACATAGTCCACTTGCCTCCATTTTCTTCCTTCATGAGTCGGAAAGTGCGTATAAGTGCTAGTAGTAGTTTAGAAGTGGTCAGATTAGTGAATGAATAAGCTTTTAATGTCATTCATTCAAAGCCATCATTCAAAGACTGATTTTTTAAAATATCCTTTTCCGCTGCTCAGTGAGCCTTGATAAACAGGTATACCAGAAACTAGTTTATACTAGAAATTACTTCCAAGCTGAATTTACCGCTTCATCAGGGGGTCGCAGTTTACAAAGAAAGCAGATAAATAGGTTGAAAGAGAAAAGATGGCAGTATGAATAACAACAGTGAAAAAAACCAACGTGAAACATAAATTCTGTGGTTCAAATGAATTTCTTGGTTGTTCTCTTGGAGGAACATTCACTGAACCTGGGCAGAGATGCCTTCATTTTGCCCACTAAATGTCTTCTGAGGTTTCCCCTCTAGCACGTGGAGAGGAACAGAGTCCTCCGAGAGGCAGTGAGAGCAGAAGCCTGGGGTAGATGCGCCGAACACTGCCTGGAGGAACCTTCCTCTTCACACACTGCTCCAAACGAGGACGCTGCCTGGCTAAGTGAAGTACTTCACGTTGGGTGTTCCACATTAAAAAGATTCGTTAGCATTTTAAAAGGGAAGATAGCAGTGTTACCTGAGAATAATTATTACAGAATACTGGAAATTCAAATTCTTGTTTTTACACATACTCATTCATGCAAATGTGGAACCTGACCCAGAAATTTTATTCAGGTGAGTAATCTGCCTTTGACTTCAATGGGATTCTACTATATATGAACAAAGCAATCAAGTCAGGTTTTGCATTTGCACAGTAGCCTCCATTTGACTTCAAGTGGGGCTGTTACGTTGTAAAAATGCCCAAATCATGCCAATTTGTCCAGACGAGATTTCAAATCTCCTTTTTAATATTCAGCTTCAGCAATATGGAAAGCAACACTGCCAAATACTCCATAACCAATCTACTACGATTACTCACATTTTGATTAGAAAATCCTCATAAATACCATTTCACATGGGTGTTGTCAGCTGCCCTGTGCTAGATACATCATCACCTCTGTGCAATTAGTTACACAAACGTTGAAAAATGAGTTTGACCTGGAATGGAGTTTTGATAAACCCTTCTGAAGACATACCTGAAACACAGCCCAGGAGAATCCTCAACAGATACAAATGATTTATGCATATACAATAGCACACGCAGCCTCCAAACAAGCTAAAGACATGCCAGGAGCAGCAGTAATTCAATATCTGCTTTAAAAGGAAGAATTTAAAAGAGACCGTAACTGAGGAATGAGGCACTGAATCCTCCAACGGGGGAAAGGTAAGTAGAACACTAATAATTTGGGGGATTTTCAATATCCCTGTACTTCCTGATGTGCAAAAAGGCGAGGAAGGAGCACAGAACAAGAACGGTTTGGACAACAGACACGGAAAACTGCACATTGACAGTGCTCTGCTGTTTCTTTGTTTAGGTAATTAATACTTGGCCTTTTGAGCCACAGGTCAAACTCACCCACCACATGAGCTACATCACTATAACAAGAGTGAACATAATATGCTCTTTTTTTGCCTCCTCTTCTGCACAGGCTGGCTGCTGACTATCCAGCTACCTCGGTTGCGCTTGGGTGACCACCACCTCTGCGCTTGGGACAACACTGGTTCTCCTGTGTCTGAGGCTGTGGCTTCACATTGCAGCAAAGCTGACATAGCAACCAGCTGCCATGAAAACCCAATGCAACCATGTGCCATGTCCCCACACGTCCCCTCTTGCATGTCGTCATCACCTCCCTAGCACCAGCGGTGGTCCCAGGGTGAACTGGGTTCAGGGAGATGGACAGCAACAAGCCAACCCTGCCCAAAGAGGCAGTTCTCAGGGTGGTGTTGTCTTAGCCAAGTCAGTCATTAAACAGCAGCAAGCACAAGCAACTGCTAAAAGCTATCTGAGTGTTTTTTCACATGTGGGCTAGAATAGAAAGAGGCTGTGGTATTGCTGTAGGAACCAAGACCCAAAACACCCAGTATGGAGAGCACCATTGTGAAAACATTATATTCTCTTATTCCTTGGAGCAAATCATTGGGTGCCTCATGTTGAAAAAGAAATATACTAAACAAACCAAAACAGTAGGTTAGAAGCTGGAAAACAAAACCAGCTAAACATAAATAAATCATGGATGTCTTGTAACATAGTAAAATTCTTGGGCATTGTCATGTGTTGCTTATTACAGTTTCATTTACATTGGAATTTTCTTTGTTTCCCTGCAACTTTTGTGTATCCAAATAATTACAGTTGTATTACTGTATTATTTTCAATCTAGTCAGTAACGTCAATAGAAGAGCCTATCTCTGCATTATTCTGGCCAATATTACATTCTATTACATAAGAAATGGGAATTAAATCAATTTTAATGCACCACTTCAATATGACAACAACCATAGTTCTAGATTGCAATTATGGAGATAATTACAATTTCATTGGTACTGCTTAAGATTAAGAATACAAAATTTACCTTGGATGAACAGTTCATTATCTAAGATGAACCCAAGATATTTTTCTTCTAAATCAAATCTTGGCTTGTGTTATTTCTTAACTTTGACTGTTTAATAAAGGCATAAAGAATTTTACAGGTAGAGTATATCGAAACTCTCCTTTACTGGATGTGTGAGTAAACATAGTGACAAAGGATGAGGAAGAGGCTGAGGTACTTAATGCCTTCTTTGCCTCAGTCTTTACAGTTGTTCTCCGGGTACCCAGCCCCCTGAGCTGGAAGACAGTCACGGGGAGCAGAATGAAGCCCCCATAACCCAAGGGGAAATGGTTAGCAACCTGCTACACCACTTAGACACACACAGACCTAT
Source organism: Aptenodytes patagonicus (assembly GCF_965638725.1). Lineage (NCBI taxonomy): Eukaryota > Metazoa > Chordata > Aves > Sphenisciformes > Spheniscidae > Aptenodytes > Aptenodytes patagonicus. Next base: position 103,721,910 of record NC_134950.1, on the reverse strand, counting down.
GGGGCCGGATGAGATCCACCCAAGGGTACTGAGGGAGCTGGCAGAAGTGCTCACCAAGCCACTTTCAATCCTCTATCAGCAGTCCTGGCTAACCGGGCAGGTCCCAGTTGACTGGGGGTTAGCAAATGTGACGCCCATCTACAAGAAGGGCCGGAAGGAGGATCCGGGGAACTACAGGCCTGTCAGCCTGACCTCAGTGCCAGGGAAGGTTATGGAGCAGATCATCTTGAGTGCCATCACATAGCACGTGCAGGACAACCAGGCGATCAGGCCCAGTCAGCGTGCATTTATGAAAGGCAGGTCCTGCTTGACTAACCTGATCTCCTTCTATGACCAGGTGACCCGCTTAGTGGATGAGGGAAAGGCTGTGGATGTGGTCTACCCAGACTTCAGTAAAGCCTTTGACACCGTTTACCACAGCATTCTCCTGGAGAAACTGGCTGCTCATGGCTTGGACGGGCATACTCTTCGCTGGGTAAAAAATTGGCTGGTTGGCTGGGCCCAAAGAGTGGTGGTGAATGGAGTTACATCCAGTTGGCGGCCAGTCACAAGTGGTGTTCCCCAGGGCTCAGAACTGGGGCCAGTTCTGTTTAATATCTTTATCAATGATCTGGACGAGGGCATCAAGCGCACCCTCAGTAAGTTTGCAGACGACACCAAGTTGGGCGGAAGTGTTGATCTGCTCGAGGGTAGGAAGGCTCTGCAGAGGGACCTGGACAGGCTGGATCGATGGGCCGAGGCCAACTGTATGACGTTCAACAAGGTTAATTGCCAGGTCCTGCACCTGGGTCACAACAACCCCATGCAACGCTACAGGCTTGGGGAAGAGTGGCTGGAAAGCTGCCTGGCGGAAAAGGACCTGGCAGTGTTGGTCGACAGCTGGATGAATATGAGCCATCAGTGTGCCCAGGTGGCCAAGAAGGCCAATGGCATCCTGGCCTGTATCAGAAATAGTGTGGCCAGCAGGAGTAGGGAAGTGACTGTCCCCCTGAAGTCGGCACTGGTGAGGCCGCACCTCGAATATTGTGTTCAGTTTTGGGCCCCTCACTACAAGAAGGACGTTGAGGTGTTAGAGCGTGTCCAGAGAAGGGCAACAAAGCTGGTGAGGGGTCTGGAGAACAAGTCTGATGAGGAGCAGCTGAGGGAAATGGGGTTGTTTAGCCTGGAGAACAGGAGGCTCAGGGGAGACCGTATCGCTCTCTACAACTACCTGAAAGGAGGTTGTAGCGAGGTGGGTGTTGGTCTCTTCTCCCAAGTAACAAGCAATAGGATAAGAGGAATTGCCTCAAGTTGCGCCAGGGGAGGTTTAGATTGGATATTAGGAAAAATTTTTTCACTGAAAGGGTCGTCAAGCCTTGGAACAGGCTGCCCAGGGAAGTGGTTGAGTCCCCATCCCTGGAGGTATTTAAAAGACGTGTAGATGTGGCGCTTAGGGACGTGGTTTGGTGGTGGACTTGGCAGTGCTAGGTTAACGGTTGGACTTGATGATCTTAAAGGTCTTTTCCAACCTAAACAATTCTATGATTCTATGATTGTAAAACAAGCTAGCTGGTTCAACGTCAAATTCCTGTACAGTGATTTGAGAAAAAAACATTAATTTTGAAACAGCTCTGGAGGCTGAGTATAAAGATTATTAACCATAAGTTTTATATATGCAGAAAAATTGCTTTTGCATGAATTAACTTTTAAAATGTTAATATATGCATAAGAAAATTGTGTTTCTTAATCTCTGAAGAAACACTTATCACTAGGAACTGCTTAATTCTTTTCCTGTGCTTGATTTATTAGCTTATGAAATTATGCTAATAGTTTGCATGTTAATGGTTTTGGGGCTCAAATGACCTGATTTTAATAATGAAGTAATTTATGCAGTAAATGTAATCAGCATCTATGAATCTCACTTAAAAGAACATATCAGTGATTACCTATGCTAAAAACAAATGATTGTCAGCATGGTATACACTATATGTTATGACAGGGAACTGGGATGTGTTCAGTTCAGCACACCCTTTAGGCTGGCTGAGTCCCACTTTGACGAACCACACTAACGCCTGCAACTGCAGGTCTAACAACTGTCTACAGACCTCCAATTGCAGACTGACTCCTCACGTGGTCATCTTCTAAGGAAAAAGACAAGGGCAAGAGATGGGCAGCACCAGAACTGAAGTCTAACCTGGAGCCACTAGGAATTGCTCCATGAGTAGAAGACCTCTGTGGCACAGAGACCTCACACACCTGGACGAAGGGAGTTGCAGGAAGAAGGGAAAGCATGTGTTTGGGGAAGAAGTTGTAAGTTTTACAAATTACAAGAAAAACGGCACTTTTATTAAGGATTTGACCTGCACGGTATATAAAAGATGCAACCCCCTGCAACATTTGGGAAGCCTATGTGAAACAGATCCTTCACAAAGATTCTTTCCTAAAACATCTGTATTTACAGACCTGCTTACTGTCAGGATGTATTTGAACCGTGCCTCTGTTCCCCTGTATTGTTTACTGTGCTGCTCCCCAAGACGAGAAGAAATTCAAGACTGGGCTTTGAAAAGTAAACAGCAATGCCTTCTTTGCAGTAATGTAAGCTTGTGTTTTGATAACCTGCTGAACATGGATATTCACTTTGGTATAAAAAATTCAAAATTATATTACTAGCTGCCAAAGATGATCTAACTGTTCAAACACCCAGACAGAAGCTGAGGGAGGTCAAACTGGACGTTAGCCAAAATCTATAAAGTCAATGGAAGAAAACCCATTGATTCAGCAGAGCTGGATCATTTCTTCCCCAAAGATATGCCTAAAGACAAGAAGTCCTCTCCCCTTCCAAGGACCAAAACTGAACAGCTATATTTTGTAATTAATAAATACCTCGCTTGCAGCATCTCAAGCATATGATACAAAACTGGCTTCAAACACCATTTCCAGAGTTGTTCATTTCACAAAGCAAAAAGGTGATATGTGCTGGAGTGTGGCTAATGCTCTTTATTCCAGACTTCAGAGTATTAGCTTTATGCAATTTATTTCATATCTTAAAGAGGAAAACAAGCAGATGTACCAGATACTTTAGCATTTTTTATGTTTTATCCCAGTCATAAATAGATTCCATGTAAGCCCAAGGCATGTGTGGATCATGTAAAAATAACTCAACAGAAGCTGTTCAAACCCTGCTCCTTCCCTAGACCACAGAGGCTTCACTGCGTATTCAGGTGCATACAGCGTAAGAGCAGGGCCTCTGGGAACCTCATCAAGGGGGTTGTGGTAGAGAAGGCAACCTAAAGCCCAGGCTGCTGCCTACACATAGCTTCAGAGGATGGCGAAGCTGACCCTCTGCATTAGCCCTGGATAGGCGCTGGGCACAGCAACAAGAAACCTGACGAAAGCGTCCCTGTAGAGGCAGAGACAGGCCTTATTCTGCAAGCTGCAAAATCCGCAGCTCCCGAGGAGCCCAGGCTGGGCTGAACTCCACTAGTATAATAAGAGCAAACTTGATCAAAGCCTGTGTGTTTGCTTTAGATGTGGATGCCATACACGCTGTTACCATAGAGCTGTGACAGCTTAATGAGCTATCACCCGTCAACCGAGTTGCCGTTACTATGTGCACGCTCCTACCCTGCCCCCTCTTCTCCAGAGAAATGATCTTCAGTCTCAGGGAGAGTCTCATCAACGAGTCCTAGATGCACGGAGCTGCCTGCTGCAGTCCCTCTCACAGACCCAGACATCCTTGTCTTGCCAAACAGGATTTCTGGAGGTGAAAATTCCCCTCCTCCACTTCCCTGTGTTGTGCCTGGAGGACATTCCCCTGACAAGAGGGACCTGCTGTCGGCAGACGCAGGGTCAGGAAGGCAGAAAATAAAAGGAGAAATTTCAAAGTTCAGACAGTTTTCTTGGCAAACTATAACAGCTCAAAGGGGTAAGTATCTGTCTGCTGTTTACTTGGAAATCTGGCAAGAATAACTTACCGCTGACAAACTAGGCTCACAAACGCCACAAGCCCAAGCCAGCCCAAGCCACAGAGCCCCAGTGCCGGTGCACGCCTCCCGTCAGACACACACAGAAACACCCCGACAGCCGGCATCTGCGTTTCAAAAGCAAACAGGAAAATCCCGACATGCACTCTCTTCCCCGCTTGTGGGAATCTCGGCCTCCCTGGCTGGGTCAGGACCTGGGGCCCTGTGGTTTCCCCGGCCGTGAGAGGAAAGGGAGCGCTGCCATAGCTGCCCTCTGCTCCCCGGCAAGGGCTGGGTGCTGGAAAGACGGCAGCTGGGGCTGCCTGCGTGCGGCGGCACTGCCTGCCGGCAGCCTCGCCCGCCCAGCTTCAGCTCTCTTGCGACGTGAGGGTGCCGCCCCAGCCCCTTCTGCAGAAGCACCGAGGTGGTCGTTGGCATTAGGAGACACGTGTTTGTCTTGCTGTGCTGCATTCACTCTGGCTGAGAGCTTTCTGCAAGGGGGGTTGGATGGAGGCTCTATGTTTGGTGGGGGAAGTGTGTGAAATCTGGAGGGAAGAGCCAGGGAACCTGTGGTGCTTCCTCCTCTGCTGTGGCTTGGGAAGGGAGGCACAAGGAGGAGGTGTGTAACTGTGGCTACTTGGCTGCAGAATGGAGGGCTATCTGTGAGGTTTCATACTGACATTTAAGGTCCAAAAAAAGCATTGACACACTGAAACACAGTATTTACAAATGGACTAACGTGCCCTGGATATAACTCAAACCCTGCAACTCCTATTAAAGCAGAACAGAAACATATCACAACACACACAAAATGCTAGATGATTTGAAGCTATCAAATTGATCATTAGCTGGCTTAAGTAACAGCAGTCTGTTAGCACAGCCATCTTCATTTCATGCTACTCTTGTTTCTTACATTGTGTCTTGATTTAATATTAGGCTTTAAATACTTCTGGGCAAGGATTTGTTTCCCTATATACTCATTCTACTCCTAGTAAATAGGCCTATGTTCCAACTAACGCCTGCAGTTTCTCAAACGCAATCAGCAATAATATTTATTGCTTTTTTGTGTGCCCGTCCAGAAAAAGAAAATTGTTACCAGAATAACACTCAGAACAATAACAGGATGCAAATGTGCACCCTATTCTTCCAGCTTGCATGCTTTACTCCAGAATCATGCCAGTTCATGGGGGAGTCAGTGGGAAACCTGACCAAATGAGGACTTCTGATTTGTGTCCCAGGCATCTTTTTGCCGGATTTATCACCGTTAATGACCTTTTGTTTGTCTCTCTTCACGTGCTAGGAATGTAAGTAGGCCACAATGGCGAATCTGCACATTTGGTCAAACAAGTTGCTATGATTTCAAAAATACGTGTGAAAAACACTGTGTTGCAAGCTGGGAGGAGACTAAAAATATCAGATTCAATGTATTCATGATTTTTAGAAACAAAAAGGAGAAAAAAAGCCCAACTTCCAGTAACACCAGGGAGCCTTTCCTGAGTCTCATCACTCTTAATTTTGATTCCTGGAATCTCAACAGCCCAATATTCCTGTACCAGTTTGCGCTCGCGGAGAACACCCTGATCCTGCCTAGGAATGGATAACCATAGGGATACGGGGTTTTGCACATCTCTCCCTCTTTCTCTCCCTCCTCCCTGCTACTGAATCAAACATCTCCTGCCTCCTTCAGTGTTGCTTCACCGCTCTTTGACTCCTCTCCTCCACCTGTGGCCTGCCCTCTTGGACTGTCTTTCGCGCTCCCCCCTCCCCAGCAGAGCAGCCCCAGGCCAGGGTTATCTCTCCCTCGGGATCTTTTGTCTCATCCTCTCTGACAGCGTGGAGTGACAGCGAGCAGGGTCCCCACCACGGCGCTTCTCTAATCAAGCAGTGCTCGCACAGCTCACATGCCCGCCTGCAGGCTTCTCTCTTTAATGTGACATTGGTCATCATGACACAAAATGGTCACAGATTTCACCTCCTAAAATTCAGGAATGTGACAGCTAGAGACAGAATCACTAGTCTATGGCCTGAAGACTATATGGATTATTCAGATCAGGATAAATCAGGATAGATATTTGCCCTACTTCCATATTCTAGCTATTAATAACCAAAAGCGCGCCAGATTGTGGCTTGTTCTGTGTGACTGCACAAGGGAGCAACGCTCCCTCCCCCACACATCCACATACACATGCACAGACTAATATTTTTGGCTAACGTTTGAAAGCCATTCACAAACCCAGCCTCTGAGCTCGGAGTCAAGCCCCAAGCATGTGGAGGCCCTCCTTCACCAGGCAAGAAAGGGAAGCCAAGGGAGGCTGTAAAAAGATACAGGAGACCTCTCCTGGTCTACTGTTCCAGAAACCCTAAAGAATAGAAGCTGCTGCTCTCCCCTGTTTTCCTCAAGCCCCAGCAAAGCTCAGTCAGTCAGGGCTAACCCCCTTTGCTAAGCACACTGCCACAAAATGAACGTCCTTCTGGGAAGACCTGGTAGAGAAGTTGCTGAACACCTACCCAGAGAAGCCCAGCCACACTGCTCCTGGAAAGCTTTCTGTCCATTGCACCTATACAGGATTTCAGTATGAAGAAGCAGCACTTCCTCCCCAGTACTGAAACAGAGAGATCATACAGTTACAGAATTAAATGAAGTTGCACCTTCCCCAGCTTTAAAATAGTGAGTGAATTATCCTCCATATCGAGTCAGCACTCACCTTTCAGAAGGATGCAAGACAGAAATTGTACAGTGTCTCTGCAGAATACTAGCTTTTATGAGCCATCATTAAAATTTTGGAAGATTAAGCCCTCAGAAGCCTGAAGCTCTTCTACTTTTAAAATAGTCTTTCAAAAGCCAGCTTTTGCTTTTGGTTGCAAAGGGAAAAATAGAGATATTTTTCAGTCCACTGACATGGAAGAAGAACTGCCCTGACAGCTGAGACAGCTTCCCTGAATAGGATCCCTCTGCTCTTGGGAGTTGGAAAGCTATTCTCTGCCATCCCTTTGGGTCACTTATGCAATCTGCTCTAGCAACTGGTGCCAGTTCAGTTCGACTACAGACCTCTGGACTGTCTAAATGCCATTCCCTGGATTTGCCTAGGAATAAAGCCTTTATACTTCCCTCAACTACCGTATTCATGGCCTATTACTGTAAAGCATTACTGCTAGTCCCAGTCCATAAAATGCCACCGGTTCTCATTTTAATGCCAAAAAGATAGCTCTTATGTGGCAACTGCACCACACAGCAGTTAGGCAGTAGTTGAACTCTCTTCTGTCTGTGTTTCTAGACACTACTCCATATTTTATTTATCAGCTAAAAGCCAAGCAACGTAGCAATAACGAGAGTAGATTGAGTGCCAAGAGCAGCATATGAGCCTCAGCAACACTCGTCTCCCCTCTCCTGCTTCTCCCACGCTGCTCCGTCCACTGTTGACTCTGATCTTACTTAGTTGACATGAGGCCTCAGCGATTGCAGTTCATAAACCCCACATCTTTTGTCCTCTGCTGAGCATAGTGCTAGTATTTCTAAGCAGTTTCAAACAGGCTCTTCTTGCTCAGCTCATTTGATAATTAGATTCGCTAGATCTCTAGCCATTATTTGGCAGAGGGCATAATAAGTACTTGCCAAGTCCTATCTTGGGTTACTCTTCCAGAGATTCTTTAGGCTGGGGAAATAAAAAGCGTCCTTCACTTTGTTTCAGTAAGAAAACCTTTTTTTTTCTGCTTCCTTTGACTCTAATCGTAACATTATCCTGGACAGAGACATCTTCAAATAAATACTGGTCGGATGTTTTCTGAGGACCTAAATTGAGAGCATGTTAATAAACTAACAGAAAGCTTGCTCTAGTCTCCCCCCTGCATTGGATTGTCCAGCTAAAGTAACTGTACTTTTGCTTACGAAGGCACCAGTTGGACCAAATCCTCCACAGCAGTCCAGGAATCTGGATGTGCTGATAATTGTTCAGAGTCACATTCTGATTAACATGGGTACCTCAATTTCCAGGGGTACTGGAGCCTCCCCACTGAAAACAAGAAGAAGAAAAAAAATGTCAGGGCTTGTTACATTAAAAGGTTAGCAATGAGATGACAGGCAACTTGGGGAAAGAAGAAAAAAAAGTTAGCACTCCCACATTACAAACATCATTTTAAATGGACTTTCAAGGAGGTAAGAGAATGAAAAAATGAATGTTTCCTTCTCTTTGCATCCCTGCTAACAGGATAAACAACAATGCTGACCTTTCTAAATTCAGGGACTGAAATACATCATTAAGGATGGCAGAGGGAACAGCCCCTCAGAGGAAGTACAGAGAAAAGGCATAGACAGCCCAAGGAAGTAGATGGAGTCCAAAGGTTTTGAGTGGAGCTAATCTATGAGCAGAGAGAGAAGGTGAGAGGGAGATTTCTCTCCTTATTGCCTGTCCCTAACAGTCAAAATCTGAAGCAGGAGATCTGATGTACCCTTCCAAGACTGACCCTCAACATCTCACTAAAATAGGCTGTGGCTTAACAGCTATGATAGAGCCTGACACTCCTAATGGGGCAAGTTTCAGACCTAAGCTACACGAGTTAAGAATGACTGCTGGGCCGACAGCTGGAACTGTAACAGGGAGTCAAAAATTTTGGAGGGAGAATAAAGAAAAATGGGATCATGTCCACCTAGAAGTGAGATTCAAACACGGAAAAAACTTACTCTTGAGCTACAGTCAGCCTCTATTCACTGTAGATGCTTATAGCTGTATTGGATCCCACATTATAATTAGCAAATGAAGCATCAAATGATGAACATCTGATTTCGTTTGCAAACATATATATACACAAGATGATGTCTCGCCAATGCAAAATACAAAGGCTTAACAAATTGTGTAATTATACATTTCCTGCAGATTTTCTGGTACTTTTCATATAGCATTTGAACATTGCTCGCCATGTTATCAACAGCTTTTTGTTATTTAAATATTTAAGCAGCTGATTACCATATTTCTGCATTACACAGCTATGAAATTTGGTGCTCTCATATAAAAGGTACAAATATAAAATTGACATTGTATACGAGGGTCTTTTGTTCAAATATAATACTGGCTTTGTGGATAACAAAAACATGTCTATAAAATGTGTTTCTCTATAATCACTACTTATTTTTATTATTCCCTGTATTATACAACACGTGATAATATTTAGGGAGGCCTGCTGGAGCTCTTAAGGAGTTATTTTTTCCTGCCTGACATTACCAGTGTTATTTTCCTCTATACATACTTCAGAGAAGCACTAGTCCAACAAAAACCTTACTTCCTAAGGGAAATTCCCTTGCAGAACACTGTCAGCAAGAACTGATACCAGACAAACAGGAGGAAGACACATCGGAGTCAGCTTCCCAAACAAATCTAAACTCACCCTCATGTGCCTCGACTTAATAAGGCAACAGCTCTAAGCTTGAGCAATGTGCACAAGAGATGCAAATGTACTAACACATTCCCTGGAAGGCTACTGGGAGACAAACAACAATTTTGCAGCAGCATACTATAGACTTACCAAATATATACACATAGTTATTACAGTAATATTAAAAGAACAGATTGCTTCTTTCACATGTCTGGGCAGCTTGTGCACGATGGGAGCCTCTTTCTGTTCAGTGTCTCTGGGCACTATTCCTTGATCCAAAAAAAAGAAGCAACAGCCTCTCCCTCTTTCTCCCCTCCCATGAGTATCTGAGATTCACATGGTTTTGTTTGCTTCACTGAGAAATGGAAAAAAGACTAAAAGGAGGGTCAGACACTCACAACAGTCTGCTTTTTTTTGTTTTCTTATGAAAGGGTGATATTTACCTATCTAAAATAATTTTATTTACTCATATAGCAGAAGGTAGGAAGGACTTTGGAGGCAGAACATAAAGTTAAATCTGGTTTTGCAGAGGTAATCAAGAAGGGCTCTCAGAAGATAATTCTGAGAGATCAAAAGTCAGTTTAGCTCTTGGACACAACTTGGGTGTTCTTACTGACAAACATTGTCACCTAATTCCTGGGAGGATTTCATCAGCGTTACAAAGGACAGCAATAATCCCACTTAAAATGCCTTCTACAGAAAGACTCCTTTCACCAAGGAATTGATTCCCCAGGGAAGTTTCATTTCTCTAACCAGCACCAAAAATCCAAACTCATGCTCATTTCTGATATAAGTCTATAAAAGATATATATCTGACACATGCATGCACGCACTTATTAGTTGTAGCTGTCCATATATACTAATCCAGGAATAATTTATGCTTCTATTGGACCAAACAGGAAATCAAGGACTCTAAGAGAAATCCAGATTGTACAACCATTATTGGGCAGCCTTTGGACCCTGCCTAGGACATTACGTATACTTCAACACTTAAACATGAGCATATTCAGTGAACAAATTTCTTGTAAGAGCAAAAAATTGAGACATCAGCCATGTCTTGAGAGTGCATCACACTTTTTGACAGTAACTCACCAGGCCCAAGTAAACTATTTTATTTAACTACCTCAGCTTTGAAGCTGTAAGCAGTAAAAATATTTTTCTTAAATGACTGATGAAGAACCTATTTTTGTCACAGCATGATGCTGAGTCAGCATGCCAAAATAGCAAAAGCATCAGCTACCATTGTGTACTGGGGTGCGCAAGAAGTTACAACTGGATTTACAAAGTGAGTTAAAAGTTTGGGATATGTTCTGTACAGAAATGAAAAACGGTATCTCCAGGCAGGTGGTGGGATTTTGTTAGGGGCTTTTTTTTTTGACCACATCAATCACTAGGAGTTCAATCATCAATATCTAGTGACTCGATCACTAGGGAATATGAAGCAGAAGTAGTAATATATTTTTGGGCACTAGAGGAACGCACATATGAATCTTGAAGTTCAGAGATGGAGTGGGTACAGCAGAGAAGTTTATTAAACTACTTCTCTACAGTTATTTTCCATCCCTTTGTCAACCCTAAGATGGATGCAGGAGGTTAGAATACTAAAACTAACTACACATCAAACATTAGAGATGAAAAGACTTTCACCTGCATCTTTTCCTCCTCCTCTGCCCCACATGACGTGCAGCAGGCTAGAAAAAAAAGCGAATAATAACCAAACCACCAGGCAAACAACCTCAGCCTTCAAGGCTGCTGTGGGCTAGAAAAATATTATTATACCAAGTATGCAGACAGACCTTCCTGAGGAGACATCCTGCACTGGGAAAGAGACCATACCTTGTACCATGAAGCCATCTCTTAAATAGCTGATAAAATGACCGTCTGTGTATCAGCTGGCCTATCAACCTGGGAGGCAAACTGGGGAATATGAATGGGAAGTCAGAAAAAAAGAAACTATTCTTGGACCATCATTGCCTTGCAAGTAAGCACACTTGGCCTTTGAACTGGTTAAGCTTTTTAGTGCAGCTACACTCCAATTCAAGGGTTTAATAGTGCTTTGGAGATGCAGTTATGGGCCACCCACCTTACAAACTGTAATGACGCTGTAATGAGCACAGTTCACTCTTAGTTCCAGTGCAGAAATAGATAGATGGGGACAACTTCCCATACATCGATGAGAGAACTAGAGAACAGTAACAATATATCTTTCCTTCAAAGCTGCCTTGGCTCTACTTGTTCTAGTGGAATAAGATTCAGAGGCACATAACTCACCAAGTTGGAAAACCATTAGGACTTCCATGTTAACCCTGGTATATGGACACTATGTGGTATGCCACATGCTAAGGGTGAAAAGCCTCCTTCTGAGCAAAATGAGCTTCATCTTCAAAACAGTGGTTTGGAAGTTCACCCACACAGGAGTGAAATCATCAAACCAAGGTCAATGATGTCATTCAGGGCAGCCCCAGACCACAAAGCACAGGCATGACTAGCTTCCCTTAAAGTTTAGGAGTGCCTGGAAGTGCTCAGTGCCCAAGCTGGTGCTTGGACCTTCTTCTAGAAGTAAACTTCAACCACAGATGTGAAAATGATCGAGGGTCAAATATACAGTGAAACGGATATTCTGGAAAGGGAAGGGAAGAGGGAGGAAAAGACAAAAATATTACTAGCATATTGGAGAACAGGGAGAGAGGACACCAAAGAAAGCACATAAAGTAGGGCAGAAAGCCTGCATGACTTTAAGCTTCGAAGTTGGGCATCCCAGGAAGATCTGGATCTCTTGCCTCTGTCTGGTACTCTGAGCTAAAATCTTTAGCGATGGAAATAAAATGGAAACCCAAACTCTTACTCCTGAGCTGTACTTCTCTGAAGTTTGGCTCAGGATATTTAAAGGGGCAGGAGCCAAACTGTTACGGTTTTAGGCTTTTTTAACCCGGGGCATGAAAGCTGGCCAATGCTCTTGGTGGTTGTACAACAGATTGCACCACCTCATGTGCCACAAAATCATCTGGTGAGCTGCAGTGCAGTTTGCACCATCTATCCTGCAGACATCCAAGATGATAACAGCGGAGGCTGCTGAACGATGGCAACAGGTGTGTTAGGAATAGCAAAGGAGGTGTAGGTACCATCTGCCTCTTCTTGTGTTAAGTTCAACCCAGTCACTATCAGTTCATCAGGATTATAAAACTTTATTACACCCACCCACAAAACCAAGGAATTAAAAAAAAAGGAGGGGAAAAATTCTCTCTTGTTCAAACACTGAAGATGGAACAAGAACAAGCCTGGTACAAACATTTCAGTCAAATAAACAAGGGAATTCAGCAGATGCCAAGAAATTTATATTAAAGAGTCTCACTTAGGAGATTGTAACAGCCTGCATAGTAGGCTTCAGCATAGTATTGTCGTATAATGTACTAACAACAAAAACTGATGAAATTTCACATTGTTCACAGTGAAAAGAAAACATTAGTTCTTTTTCCACTGTCTTTGCTTCGGTTTAATCTTGCCCCAGTGTATTTTAACTTAAGCCAATTTGGGATGTTAACAGCATACAAATATGCTTTTCCCGTGAGCTGCCAGGGAAGGGCTTTTTGAGCTGGAATTGTGTTAAGCTGATTACTTCTTTTAATTTCTTCTTAATAATAGAACATTTTTAATTGTTTGAATCCTAGCAGCTGATATAGCTGTTTAGAGAGTTAGGGAATGCAAATGAAGACTGAGAAATTCTTTCAATATAAAATCAGAATTCTCCTATGCCATGGCAACAGCAAGTTTTCATTAAATTATAGATTCCTCAGGGTTGCTCTCTCCATATTGACAAGATCATTTCATAGGGAGAGGAGGTAAGGGAAAAGAGAGATCTTACTGAAGAAACAGAATTGTTATGACGAGCAATTAACAACATATATCCCAGCATGTCACAGTGGGTCTTCTCCTTTAATTCCATGAAATAGACTGATCATAAAAATGCTTCCCATTTGAGTGCCTCAACCCTAATGCAGTTTGCATCAGGCTGCATTTTCCCTCAGGCTGAAAAATACTGACATCGACAGGAACACTGCATGTGTTGAACCTGCCATCACCAGCCTGAAAAACCTCTGTCCTCACTGTTGCTCATACCTTCTAGTGAACTGCTTGCTTGCACAGATGGGGCTAACTTAGTTCCACTAAGGAGTCTGCTGTCACAGGGATTCACACTTTGCCATTTCTCCCAAATAGTTGCATTTTTCATATGCTGGTTTTTTATGTCATCTCTTCCCTTTAAAATCCATGCAAACGAGTTACACCAAAACCAGCCCAGAAGCCTGCAGAACCTCCACTCCACAGGCACTTTAGGTAAATGATCCGTAATGAGTGGTAATAATGTAAAGGCACATTTACACGACTACATTACCTGCATTTATGGATCATAACAAAGGTGGTATTGACAGAGTTGTGACAAAACATGTCTTGGTACATACATGACACTAAGTTTTTGTTGTTGTTTTTTCTTATTTTCATTGCTTATAGGAACCGTTGTGTCTTCCCCTCTGAATATCACTACACAGTTTCTTAATGGAAAACTAAATGGGTCCTTGTTTTTCCCCTCTCCTTTTCCGAAATTCCACTCCTGGCCATAGTTATCCTTTATACCAATTAGTTAGAGAGTGAAGGTGTCTCTCTTTTAATCGCACATCCCAGAGTAAGAAACAATACTGAGCACTAAATCACAGCTCAGTAGTAGGCTTTCTAAAGGAGTTGTGTCTAAACTGAATGTTAGGCAGTGTCACCCTGGAGTGCTAACGGTGGCCCACGGTCTGGATTTGAGTGACGAATCTGGGTACAGCTACAATTTGTACTACTGGGAGGTTTTAACTGGAGCAAAAAGTTTACACAGACTCTACTGTATTACTGCCTAAGCTTCTGTCTGCACTGAAGTCCTCTGTCTAGACCTCAGTTCCAGAAGGCTTTCCTGTGGGGAAATGGAAAAAATTAACCCACATAGTTTTCTCTACTTCCAAACTCCTGGGGTATCTTCCACCTTTGAAATCATGGCTTCTTCATGGCGGTTTAAACAGCTGTGTAACATTTGTACAAAAAACAGAGTGCCGAAAGAAAATCTAACTCAGAATTTTTCTCATTCTGATTTCTCTTCAAATTTTAAAAACATTTAAATGGCACAAACCTGGAGGTGTTACAGAAAACAGTCATGGAAAGGAGTGCATAACCACTTATTTTTTGGTCTAGAAAATCAACCCTATTTCCAAAATCAAAACTTTAAAAAGACTTCATATCTTATTGGACTTAGTATCTGAACACACTAAAGAAAATAGGCTATACTCCTGACACTGTTGAAAACATGGTGAAAGGAAATCCCATACATGACAACAATCAATGATAATTTATACTTTGCATATCAGGATCCCCAAAAACTAAAGGTGCTTAAGAGAAAGCAGAAAAATAGGATGGAAGGTGCAATTTGATTTTCTGTTTGCAGTGTTCAGATTCTAGTAATGAGCCTCAGTGATGGGGTGGTACTAAAGGCCTCAAACATCCAATGTAGAAACAATATTTTTGACGTCCATAACTGAAAGCTAATCTAAGTTTTCCTTCTCTATTTTTCATAGATTATCACAGAAAAAAGGGGCTCATCTTCAAAAGACATTTATCAAAGATTTGCCTATAAAAATGGTATCTTCAAAAGTCACTCTTGCTCATACTGAAACGGTACCTCTTCATGCACAGAAAGACACCTGTAAGCAATGGGCTCTCTAGTATAAGCAAGTGCTGGCCTGAGATTACAACATATGCACACACACAGAGCCAGCAAGAGATATTAAATCTGATGTTTCCAAACATTTAGACAGGATTAAATTTAGTTTTAATGATGTTAGGCACTCCTTTTTGGTACTACCCTACCCTGGCCTCCCCTACCTTTGAAGCCCATGCTTACAAAATCATGGATTTCCCTATCACAGTATCTTAAGTCTAGCCCGCATCACAGCACATGGACTCCTTTCTCTTATA
This sequence comes from Aptenodytes patagonicus, assembly GCF_965638725.1. Classification (NCBI taxonomy): domain Eukaryota; kingdom Metazoa; phylum Chordata; class Aves; order Sphenisciformes; family Spheniscidae; genus Aptenodytes; species Aptenodytes patagonicus. Next base: position 103,706,599 of record NC_134950.1, on the reverse strand, counting down.
ATACTTGTGTGGGACTTGTTTGGGGTTTTTTTTTGTTGTTTGGTTTTGGGGGTTTTGGGTTTTTTTGGTTTTTTTTTTGTTTTTTTTGTTTTTTTTTTTTAAGGCTCCCACCAGCCTGACCTATTCAGAAACCTGGTAAAAATACCAGAAAATACTAGCAGAGTGATCACGCCCCCATGTTCACTCGCTTCATGATACACCTACTTCTCCCCTGGGAGTACCTGCGGGATCAGAGCCTCCTGCTGCTAAGCCAGTCCTGCGCGGGCCAGGGCAGAGCGTCAGAGGAAAGTACAGAATCACAACTGGTTAGCTGTTAGCAGAACCCAATCTTCTGTTCTAATTTTGGGGAGAAGGGAGGAAGGAATGGACAATACGATGCTATAATTTTCCTACAAATTCCCACAAATTATGCATAGCAAGGAAAAGAATATAAATAAACATTTGCAACATGTTTCTCTCTTCCCTGTGCTTTCCAAATGCAGTTCTTCCACATTTTCTAACCAAGCATTCAACTAAAACCAGTTTACTAATGATGGAAGATTTACTAACGTGTTTGGAAAGTATACACCTGTCACAGAATGAATTCCCCTCTGTGTTTTACATCCAGGGTCAACTATTTTATCTGAAGGTTTGAACTGACTTCAGGCACAAGGGCACGACTTGAGATGAAGTAGTGGTTTTGCCTCATTTTATAGGTCAATCATCCAGTACTTCAGCCTAACACTTACTCAAAATGACGCATCTCATTTCTGCTTCAGGTTGTATTTGCTCTGTTATTTCTACAGAGCCACCTACAAAGTTTCTGGAAGCACCAAGTTTGGTGGCTGTCTGCTCTAACGGTATATAAATGTAAATGAGCTGTTTAGCACATAAACTGTTCTGAAGAAGACTCACTAACTAGAGATGTAAGATAAGAGCAATAAAAAATAGCTGTTATTTAGACAACAAAAATGGCAGGAGGTCTTTGCTAACACTTCTAAAAACTGTTTTCTAAGCGTCCCCCTTTTACCCAGAGTACAGGGGTTTTGGCTGCCTGTTGGCACTGAAGGTTGTATTTAAAGCTTCAGAAAAGTAAGGAAAGGAAAAGCACAAGCCTCTTCCCCTCTATGGATTTATTCATCATGGAGAAAAGCCACTGAAAACGGGGTGTGTTTTTCCCAGACTATTTTACATTCAAAACAACAGCCCTGTCTGCACTGGAAAATTCCACAGTACGTGGAGACCTACAGAGGGACTGAAAGAAGGGACTTGGAGAAAAAGGTACATGTTTTAATTAGATTGAATAAGGGTAACTATGCTCACATTAAACCTCACTCAGACCTTCTGAAGTTCCTCCAGAAAAATCAGAAAAGCCAGATTCTAACCTCTCTGATATTTCTAAAATTAATAATATTGCCAACAAGCCAAAAAACCCTCACATGCTTCTCCACCTGTCATTTACCCCTTTTTAGACATTCTTATATAGGCAAAACAAGTTTTAGAATGGAGAAGTTGCATAGTTTTAAACAATCTTTTGTGGTGGTCAGTGATGTCAGTGAAAATTGATTTTGCTCAGCTCCCTACAAAAATCAGTGCCTGTGCTGAACAATATACATACACGCACACACACACACACACACACTTTAACAAAGATACAAATGTATCTTTGCCCCGTTCATCAGGTATTCATAAACACTTCAGTGCTAGTTCAAGCTGTATTGCTGTGAAATCATAAGCAACCTGAGAAAGGCTTTTATGTGAAGTATATGTGCATTCAGTACTCTAATGCTTTCCATAAAACACATTTAGCATAACACACGCACGTAAACACAAACTGTCCATGCGGGAAACATATTCACTATGATTATTCAGAAAACTCATTAAAAATTACAAGGCATGTACAACTGTATCTAAACCTTTGGTTTGTTCTTACAATTCAGATGCTAGCAGAGCTGGGGAAAAAACCCCAAGAGCTCTAAGAGCATTCTGGGAACTAGACTGAAAGCTAAGCAGAGCTTCCACTTTGCTTCTAGAATAGCCATGTTATAAAAATTTTACTCTGAGTAAAAGAGCCTTTCCAGATGTAGCTAGATAATACTGAACTCTGTTTCCACTAAGAGCTTTAGGAATAGTATTAGCTCACATGGAAATAATTTTTTAACTAGCTGGGAGTGGTTCCCTAACAGTTCCTGAAGCTGTTCCCCCATGCTCATATCCCCTCCTCTCTGGCTCATTTTAGGAGCTACACCCAGTGTGCAAAATGACCTCTGCACCTAAAGAGGCACAAACTATTTTATGCATGGAAAGAAAAGAATATCGTGACTGACTGGCTAAAAACACCATAAGAGCCAAAGCAGAACTTTGTACAGTTTTCACCTGACAAGAGCCAATAGGATTAATCTGTCTTAATGATGCTGTGATGAAATACAATGACTTTAGCTTTACAGGGTCCTGGAACATTACAACAAATGCAGCTTCCCATATGATGATGTAAGAAGCTGAGAAGCTTGGTAAAACTGGACTTGTATTTTCTTGAAGTCTGTAAATTTGAAAGGTCCTCTTCATACAGTCTGAGGTCAGAAAAATAGAGGCTTATATAAAAATCAGTGATGGTGGAAGAAGAGTCAATTGTATTTAGACATGACAGCAAAGATTCAGTGCTTTAGCCCAGGTATACCAAACCATCAGGGTCACTTTTCAATTGATCTTTCTCTCACCTTGTCTCTTAGCAGGTTCTTTGGCCTGTTCACTTAATTTTTTTCTACCATCCACCTGGGCATATTTTTGAGATATTAGACTCCAAAATATCACAGCACTCAGAACAGTTTATTCTTGGAATAGTTTATAAAGAATGAAATACATACATGCAAGATGGGGAAAGGAGAGATCGAGACCTTCAAACTCAAGTGGAGAACAGCAGGTGGATGACAATCCCAATGCTGCAAAAAAAGGAGAAGTGAGTAAGGGGATCAACCAGAAAGAATAATTTTCTGCAGAACAGGAAATACACAGAATTGTTTGCCAAGTAAAAGACTACTCAGGTAGATAATACTGATTGGTCAGAAGAGCAGAGCGAAGAAAAAAATACAAGAAAGAAAGAAAATGGGACCACATTCTCTCTTCAGTTTAGGAATTTCTTAACCACTGTAAGACATGGATCCTCAGCCTACCAGTCACACACCAACCCATTTCACTCACCTGTGAACTCCAGGTTTTATTGCTGCAATGCAGTGGACCAAGCATCTTTCACCCTGCTTTGCCATGAAGTCCAGGAGGTGTAAGAGTCTTAGTAACTGCTCCTGACTCCTATTTTGGTGTAAGAAGAACACTTTAATAATTCTGGCAACCTTGTGCTACCAAAATGTTTTACAGACTTCTGTGGATGCTTTGGTGAACCGAGAGAGCTGAGTGTGCCCTAGTCACAAGCAGGAATGGGCATGCCAAAAGTGGTAGGAAGGTAGTTTTATCCACGCTCTTCTCTACTTAGGATCTGGCTTATTATATGAAGACATATACCTCAAGGAACGACATCCACTTACCTTGTGGTAATGGACATCCCATTACCTCTCTTCTCTCTGCTGTCCACCACTATAATGGAATCGGGGTTTCTACACTGATATTTTGTGCCAGGTCTACATGAAGGACCATCATTGTGTGGCCATGGTCTCCCACAACATCTATGTTTCACTATAAAAACAAATCCATCACCAAACGTAGGACACGCAGCAGACAGAGCCTACACAGGCTCTGGGCTTACCTTGTATTATCTATTAGTACTGTGACCAACACCAAGCTGCAGCCACAGCACTGATTGACATGTATTTCTCCAGTTTAGCTTCCCTTGAACACATTTCTATACACGAAGAAAACTGACACGAATGAAGTTATTCCTCCTACAGGCTGGAAAGGGAGAAAATACACCAGTTATTATAACTATTATTAAATATTTAGGAGTAAGTCCCCCACTTTCAGGATGAATGAATGGACAGAGATATTCAGCCCAGTTATGTTATTAATAATTTACACTATCTTTCAAACTGCATTAAATCAGCCCAATGCATAGCCTCTACTCAGAATTTAAAATATCAAATTAGTTTATTGATTAACTTAATTTTCTGGTGGATACAGCACCTGCTTTGCATTACAGAATGAGGCTTCATTACGTTTGTATCTTTGCTGTTTATCTTCCACCGGGAAACTGACCCCAGAAATGTCATTATTCTGTAATAATATCTAGCATTAACACCTATTTTAGTCACAATCCTCAGAATGCAAATACAGGGGCTGACACGGTTATTTAATTGAATTTTACATGCCAGTTTGGAGTCACTTTCATTTAAATCCAACTTAGATGTGGCTGACAGTTTGAATATCACTACACTGTAAGCCGAGAAGACAAACCAGTCAACCATGGCACTGCTAACTATATGGATTTCCCATTTTGCTAATGTAATTCCCTCCAGTTTACACATCTTGTAAGCAGCATCTTTGGAAGTAAACAATTGCAGGAAGAAAACATCAGATTCAAAGACGGCTTGACTCGTTCCCATTGAAGGAGGTGGCCACGTGAGATCTGGGGCCACGCTCTGGGGAGAGCAGAGTTGGCAGGCACAAGACTTTTATTATATCTGGACCCACTGCTTATTTCCCTGTGAGATGCTAAAGCATACTTAGCTCCAAAGCAAATATATACAAGCTAGTGCACCCTGCTGCCCTGAAACCGTACAAGCTGATGACAATGTGTATGGTGGATGACTGTACACTGCAGTCCCACAAAACGAGGGAAGTCTCTGCTTCTCCTTGTCGGAGTGGTTTAATTCAAATATTGACCATACGCAGCCTGTTGAAAAGAACAGGCAATTCTTCCCACCATACACCAGGGAATTATCTGCCCCTTCAGAGCTATATATACTGGAACAACCTCCACTGTCAGTCCCTCTTTTTGCCCTCTATCCCCCCCTCTATGTTCAAAAACTTAATTTTTACTATTTACTTTAGTGTATGAAACAGCTGTTTCGTAGTAAGACAAACTTGGCATGTTTGAGACATCAAAGCCTGACCAAGGTTTGCAAGATATGATTTATAGTTCCCTTCTTCTGTACAGTATGTGGGGAAGCCAAGAGTGAATAATCCTTTTGGGTATCAGGAATCCAAAAGCCTTGTATCCTAGCCATAGCCATTGTGAGGCAACTGGTCTAAACATATTTTTGTTAGATTTTGGCAATACTGTTTCTTACTGGGGTTCAACTAAACCTGTAGAGATTATAGTATATTCCTACTTCATGTAAGTGGCCTATATCATATGGTAGAATAGGTAGTTCACAAAAATTAGAGAATGCCACCACAGATGCAAAACATTTTAAAGAGAAGCCTATTTATTTTTAAAATTAAACCTGAAAATAGCAACTCCCATATACACTTGATTTTAGAAGCAGGGGGGAAGCATACTCATTTGGAGTAGTTTTGCATAGCCACACAGCTTAGATTTTATTAGTTAATTACATTTTATTTTAAAAAAAAAGGGTTGGATTTTATAAAAGCACTACCTTTACAAGTGTTCATTCATGTTGACACATAGGTCCCAACCCAGCTGCCAAACCTTTTGCTTTCTTTTTTGTTTACATCTATGTCCTTGTTTAGCTCTTTTTTGTGCTGGTCAGAAGCAACACAAAGCAATTCCAGCTGATTTTGGCCAAAGAGATCAAATACATATTGTATTCTATTTCCACATGTCAGAAAACGGTTTATTTTAAAATCAAGCTAAGCAAAACAAATCAGCAACTCCAGTACAAAAATACATATCAAAGAACCAGAATCTGAAGTTTGAAGCAGTGCTAGTGATTGGTTTTGGCATCTGGTGACAAATTTATTTCAAAAAGGGCTGTAAAGCACAGCTGTCAGTCTCGGCCTCCACCAGTGCCAAACTCGGCATTGATGCCAATGGCTCATCATTGCTAGTCTCATTGCTGAAATGTGACCCATCCTGCGGACAATATAGCGAAAGCACAGTTCACAGTGAAAATAAACACATTAAAAGATTTACTGAGCTGAACCCCATTCTGCAAATAGCTGAGCATTTACGGCACAGAGAATTCTCCCATGTCTGTGGTGTCAAGGGCATCCACCGCTCTGTTGAACTTGCCATGAAGTGTGGCACATTGATCAAGGGAATCTTCTTTAGTCTGTCTGAAAATCTGGGTGGGACACACGAGCAAAGTTACTCTCTGCAGATTCCCAATCAGTTCAGCAGGAAATAATTTCTTAAAACTCACGGTGTTGGGACTGATTTTAATGCCCCATTTTGTTGACTTTTGAAAGGTACACCTTGTATGCAGTCCTCACCTTTTTACTTGCATACATGCAGATCTCTTGAAAAAGCAACATGATTTTCAACGTGGATGGGAGGAAGTTTTATGCCACTGGAACAAAAACCTTCATGTTGATCTTTTATAAATAGCAATTCCAAAAGTAAACCTGCATTGCCAACAACAAGGAAAGGGGTGACACCTGGAAGTCAGACATTCAAATGTGAATTAAGAGCAAGGAAAAGAGCAGCAAAGAGCTTTCACAGTTGCCAGAGAGAGTGAGCAGAGATTCACGGGAAGAAAAATGTAAATTCTGTGTGTCTGTGTGGATGTCTGTAAACATACTCTCAGCTGAAAAAAAATAATAATCAGCTTATAGAGGAGAGGGCTCCTGCTCTGTCTCTACAGCAATGAACCAAAGACCTGGAAGGACAGAGCTGCACCAACCAGGGTAGATACATAAACCTGAGGTGACTGTGTGGAGACTAATGCCTGACTTGTTTTTCTGATTTCCAAGTTACCCGTTCAGTGCTTGACAATATCAAATTAGAATAAACATCCTTATAAACCAAGCACCTTATTAGGTAGGAAAACTTTAAAAAAATATCGTTTTCTCTACAGTGAAAATCTACTTCTTCAGTAAAATGAATTTTGCTTAGGAAGTCAGACTTCATGATGAGAGAAAAGCAGTGGGATGGGCAGGAAATGTAAAATCTGGTCACTAGGGGAATTTGCTTTTAGGTTTTGATTTTCACTGTTCATCAATAGGGTTTTACACCTTCCTCTGCCAAACATTTAGCAGGGAAGCTGGCACAACTACAACAGACACAGTCTCTCCATCTGAACCTGCAAGAAGCACCTGATGATAAAGTATATGAAAAAAACAGTGTGCAAGTCCACAAATAAGACACAAGGCACTTGATAGAAAATAAAAGACTCTTTCACTCCCCCGTCCACACACACACACTTTGTATAATAATCATGAAAATAATCAATCTATCACAAAACTAAGACTATTTCTTGATCAAAAAAAGGATCATTTCTATGGGAAAGATGGGTAGAGTAAGAAAAAATAAATGAAAGAGAATAAAAAGATGTAGTTAATTAAAAAAGAAAACTAGTAAAGACCAGGATCAGGAAATAGCAGTTTGTATCGATCTATTTAACTGATGGATAACAAGCTCCAGAGGGAGGAATTAAACTAGTTGTATGAGCCTTCAAGTCTCAGAAGAGAATTAAAAAGCATAATGTCTCATGTTGGGAAGACTGAACCTTTCATTTGGTTTAGACAAAATAAAATTTATAGTTTTGTTTGGCAGCAATAAGTATTTTTTTAAAGACTAAAATACACATTTAGATTTCATATTTGCAGTTTTCATAAAAGCAAACTTTGTGTTTCAGCTGATGGGAATACTTCAAGAAATAATATTGCCCTTCATCCTACAGGTACACAGACAAACATACAACTGCAAGATCAGCAGCTGCCCATTTTTCTCAGACTTCTGAGACCACAGCCATTGAAGCCGCCCCACAAAACCACATAATTGAGAAACTTAAAAAAACCCCACTGAAACCCAGACAACCAAGAAAAACAAAACTGCCCCAAAGAAAGATACAGGCATGGAGTATAACCTCTCCCACTTTTTATGGTGGCCTAAGTGTATAAAATGTCACAAATCCACCCTCTCCAAACACAATTAATGAATATATTGATGCTAGATCTCCTTAGGCCGTGACAGGAGGCAGCAGTGGTAGTAAACAGATTTCGCTGTTAATTTAAGACCCCTTTTAGCAGAACAGTGTGAAGCAGACTTGGTGCAAATGAGAAGGCCAGTGAAATCAGACACATTTTGCTCCTTCTGAGCCAAATCACTGCTGAGAATTCATCAACAATCCATAATAAGTGAGGAATGATGGAAGTGATTCTATACTATCTATGATGTACAGGTGTCTTTAATTATATTTTCCAAGCATGAGAAACAGCATGATAGATACCATTAAAAGTAAGTAAGAAAGGAAGAGGCTAGAACACAAGAACAACTGAAGTTTGGCAACAAAGAACTCCTGTGTTCCCAAAGAAAGAGGCACTTTTCTTCTTAGTCAGTACTGCCTGGAGAAGCATGTCCTCTTCCATTTAGGGTAGGGTGGGAGGGAGGGTGAACACACTGCTCTTTTGCACAAGCTTTTCCAGATGCCCTTGATTATCCCCCCAGATGTGAGGAATGCATCTATCTGATGTGGAGAAGGATGAAAATCAGGAGGTTCTGTAAAACCTCACTGAACTCTGCCACTGGATGAACAGATTTGTGCTTAAGTTTATCATCTGTAAAAAAAAAAGATCTTGATATTTTCTTTTTATTAAGTATCTGGATAGCAAATAATGAACAAGATGCTATTAATAAACACTGTTTACATTTTTCTGCAGTAAACCCCAAAATTAAAAATGCAGCTTACAGAAGGACCAAACATTTTTTGCTGATATGGGAAAGCAGACTTTTTCTTCAGCGACTTGACTGTATTCCAGCTACAGAAATCAATAGCTTCAGAGATCAACAATGCAGAGGTGCTGAGGCTGAATCCTGAGGTGAACAGGCAGCTAATCCTGGAAAAATGCCAAAGCTACATTGAAATTATTGGTGGCACCCTGACCTGACACAGCAAACAGAGGAGGAGATGTTGGTTAAGCTTTCAGTAAAAATGTCTGCAGTACTGGAAAAATGCAGAGCAGTAGCAGGAAAAGCAAGGTTTTATTAGCACTTTCAGTCGAAATGGGTTCTGTCAGGGCAACACAACTGCTACAGTTAGAAAGAGCAAGCATTGCTTTTCCTGGCTGATACAATCTGTGAAGAGGAGAACCAAAAAGTACCAGGTAGTAGTTAAGAATTTTTAGCTATAAAACTTACTAAAAACCAGCTGGGTCAAAGAGCAGACAAGCAAACTCCATTTGAACGGGTGCATTTATTCAAGAAAATTAAAAACTGGGGGACCATGGCAAGATGGGCAGCTGAAAATGGGGAATGGAAGCAAGAGAAATTAACAGAATTAGAAGGGGAAGAAGTCCTTCCTTTGTTGTGGGACTCCTTGACTAAGTAGACAGCAAGGTGTGTTAGAGCGTGGCTGTATGCCACTCTGTTTTTACAGTGCTGTGCAGAAAGGACACTGCTATCCTACTCATTTGGGACCAACTCTCTTGCTAGAAGATTCTCTCAGCAACCTAATTCCTGAGGCCAACTATCATGCCGAAACAACTATCCCTGTAGGATGGTAGTACCAAGCTGTTTAATTCTAGGCAGGTCCCTTACTTCCACTGAGAACATGCAGAAGGACAGCGCCACAGCCCTTTTCCCATGTCATGACAAAACCCTTGCACCTGCGTGCTGTGGCTTTTCTGAACATCCACCAGGTCACCAGCCTTGGTCGGAAAGCCCAATCAAGCACACACATGCAGAAACTGTAGGGCAGCCAGCTCCTTACCCAGAAGTTGCCCAAGAACAAGGGGAAGGACTCAGCTGCTGTAAGCAAAAGAGCAATTCATGATCTTTTTTTTAGCCACCACCTTTGCAGTTGCTCCTGAGACCTACGTGGGGAACACGAACTGCCTCATTTCAGCTGAGACCTTTCCTAAGCTCGCTTCACCCCAGCATGACTGGCTGAATGTCCCTCAAGCAGTGAGGGAAGGAGTCCCCAGGAGGAGGACGGTGGTTAGAGAGAGGTGCTCACTTTCACTGAAACAATCCATTTAATCAGACTGTGGAAAGAAGAGGAGGAATAAATTACCCTAGTAGGCCAGAGTGATCACATAGGACATAAACCAGGCACTCCTGCTGTAGACGATGTCTTCAATTAAGAATGAAATTTAGGAAAAGATGCTTTTGCTATCTTAGTTAAACTGAGCAATACCTTTGTTGATCCATTGATTACACCAGGATTTCCTCACGGGACAGATAATACTTAGCATCAGGAAGACAGAAAGAGTGGACTAGGACATCACAGCCATGTGGGTTGCAGCAATATTTATGGACGCCTCATAGATCAAAGCCACATTATACTAGGCATTGAGCAAACACACCACAAAGCTCACCCAATGAGCTGCTACTTGCACATTTGCAGAAACACTGGTAAATACAGATGCCTGGGGAGAGCACTGGTAGTAACAAATCTGCAGGATAAGCAGCTGCCACAGCATGCAATTGTTGGATCATGATCAAATATTTTTGCATTTATCTTAATAGAGAAAAAATTAATCATCCCTAATTTCCTTTAAATACATATCGATACAACTCTCTTTCTTGCCTTCAATTTTCCATTTTTAGCCGGTGCTTAATGCATTCCTCGCCCCAACACATCCTCCCTATCCTGAACCCTCTCTTTTCCTGCTCCTCCTCATCTCCCCCCCAACAAAAATATACCTTTTTTGGGGAAAATATTGTGCTAATATTTGAAATTTTCTTTCTGGTTCCCTCCACTAATGTGCACAAGGATCTCCTCAGAGTGCAGCTCCATTTCAGAATCTGACATTGTTCCCTACCAAATCACAGTCACAATAACTTGGTATTTATTTCATTGCTAAAAATACAAAATTTGTCCTATATAGCATGGCAAAAGGTTTGCTCTGTTAATAAAAGAGACACTGTTGCTACTGAATAAGCAAAGGCTTATTTTCTGACTTTAAAACTCAATATAATTAAACAGAGAGGTTAATATTGGATTCCCAAGTAACATAGCTCTGCTAATGTCAATTATTCTTTGCAAACAGAGTATGAGTTTTGATTAATGAAACAAATCAGTTCAACCTGCACCAGTGCATAAGCCCATTGTACTTTAAATGACCTTGAGGTGACTGACTGCATGTTCCTTTCCCCAAAGGGTATTTTCATTTTTTTACTTTCTTGTTCAGCCTTTTCGTAACCATGGCCTGCAGAGAGTCAGTTGGAACAGTAACACCCAAAAAGAAAAAAAAAAACAGCACACAGATGGCTTTTAGCTCATGCATCAGGACTCAGACTTCACAAAAAAAAAAATCTTCCTGAAGCAAAAGTCCTGAATGTCAAAGAAGAAAATAATGTATCCTCCAGACTAAGATGCAAAGTGGGAGGCAACACGGCACAGACAACACCTGTTTGTCCTCCTGAAGCCTTCAGACTCTCTGATTACCTTCTCTGATCCTACTTCTGCTTTCCCTAGGGAAGTCAGTGCTTCATGTGTATTAAATTCATCACAGAGCTTTTACTGCACAAAGGGGCCTTGCTGCTAAAGTGCCTCTAGCAATAGTCTGAGGTAGGTGGCTGCATCCTGGCAACATTTTCAGCATTACCCTACTGGGTAGGAAAGGGCAACATCCATTCTTTTTTTCAGAGGCTGTCAGGAGACTACAGCACTATGCTACAGAAATTATATGTATCATCTTACACATATGGCACATCAGATACAAAAGAGATGCTTTCACTGGGGACATTAGCATTTTCTACATCGAGCTCCCATCAAAGCAATGTCACAAAGAGGTAGAAGAGGTCTTTAATTTGATTTCTTTGACAAAGACCAAGAGAAGTCTAAAAGCCTTAAAAAACAGATTATTTTTTCCCATCAAATACTCATATTTAATTTGGAGAAAAGAAGCTCACTTGTATGACAGAGTTTACTTAGCACGAAGTTTTAAAATAAGCCAAGTGCCATACCACCCATCTGCTAATCATGGCTACCTGAAGAGCAATATATATTCTGGGACTGACTTGTTATATAGGATACGGGGCTGATAGGATTACCTGGCTCTTTTCAAACGCATGTAACCCTACTGAACTTTTCCATGTTTCATAAAACTGAATTTGTTTGAGTGGTCCAGCCAAAACAGTTCAGCAATCTTTGGAAAAGTGCTAAGGAAAACCACTCCAGCCTTGCTGCTTTCCCGTTTCTCTGGGAGAAAGGAGGGGAACACTCACACTGGTGCTGCACAGCCAGTGCACTGCCTGACAAATTTAATTCAGTTCAGGAACGGGCCCGAGATCATATTTCCATTTGATCAGCCAGAGTGCATGGAGTTTATGCTTGCTGCAGGAAGACAGACAACGACTTGATCTGATAGTAAGGCAAGCAGTCGAAATACTAACCCCTCAACATTTTGGAAGAGATTTGAAGTGCTAGTGTTAGTTCATACCGTGTCAGCACTCTGCATTACGTGGCTGAGGCGTTTTTGATCTAGAGACCGTGAAATCAGACTTTCTGCCAAAACACAGACCCCTACTGCACCCCTACTGCTATTGCTCTTAACCATCTCTTGATGATTTCTGGCTTGGAAAGCTGGGAAAGGAAGGCTTAGAGAGCCTTGTTCAGACTTTGTTGTCCTTCAGCAAGTCCATCTCATTCTGCGTGCCCACACACCCTAGCAATTGAGCCAGAGAACTGAGCTGTGCAGTTCCTCTCAACCTCAAGAGCTCCTTATTCAACTGAAACTATGTTTAGTACTGTCCTAAGGACTTCAGAGGGAAAAATGAATGTGCACATTCACAATGCAAGCTCCGCACAAGAACTACCTCCGCTTCCTTCCACAAAACTCCAGGCGAAAACATTTTCTAGAGCACAGGGAGAGCCAAAATCACCTACAGGTGAATTTGGCTGAGAGACTCCACAGATGAACATGGCTCAGTCTGCTGTTCTCTCCTCCCCTTTCCAGGTTCCAATACAGTGCCAGCTGGGCTCAAAATGCTACAATGATATTTTCTTGGCAAGGCTCTTTATAACATATTTAAGAAAACTAATTATTAGAAACACAGCCCACCTGCTGCATATGCTCTTCCTCACTCCAAAATTAGTTGGGGTATCAGACAGAAGGGAAATAACAGTAGGATCAACTTTTGACTTGCAGGTAATAACAGCCTCATCAAAACCAAGGCAAATAACACTATCATGGATAATGATATGAACCTAGCATAGCCCAGTAAAAATCACAAGAACACGTGAGCGTAACCTTCCTAAAAATTTGTTTCCCATTGAAATAAAAGCATTAGACTTCTAAATGGTAGTTTAAAATAAAGGCAATAATTTGTTTCCAGCTGGTACAATCATTTAATGAAATGCCTGCTGTGTCTCCAGGAATAATATTCTTCTTTCCTTGGCAACAAACATAATTACCCTGGTTTTGGACCACCAGTTAAGTCCATCCCCAAAGTGTTCTCACTCTAAGTACAAGACATTCAAAAAGAATAATTTGCCATATGGAAGATAAGGAATTAAAAAAAGCATCCCAAAATGTGCAAATGATTTGGGAAAAAAAAATCTAGCAGGAGGTTGAAGTCACTTCACTATTATAATTATTCATCTAATGTTTTAATAATAAGAAAAAAAGCAGTCTCGCTCTCTTCTCAACCAAATCTAAACTCCATACTTTGTAGGTGTTAAAATCAGCACCTTCAAGCTGCAAGGAGGTAAGGAGAAGAGACAGCTTCTAAACAGCAATGGACTGGATGCAAATACTACCTGGAGCTGTAGTTAATTATCTTGCTGATGCTAATTGGCCTTGTTTGTCAACAGCCAAAGAAGAATGAGGTGCTAGGTGTTGCTGAAGGGTTAATGTAGTTCTGTTTGTAAGGCTGCTTTCTTTAAAGATACCATTTACACAATGTATAATAACTATTTCTCTTCTCCAGGTTCCAGAACAAATATTTGAGTAATAAAAATAAAAGTGATTATATTGTTGCTTTTTTTTTCCTAAAGCACAAGTAGGAGAAGAGAGAGGAATAAAACTGTCTACGGCAGAACTGTCCCAGTGGTACAATACATTTTTCAACATTTTGATGAAGCAGTTTGTTTGGACAAAATAGCTGTGTGTTTATGAAACAATGTTAGTTAGCACTTTAAGCCTGGAGCTGACATGCATTGTTCCCTAGCAGTGTGATCAAATTTGACGAGTAAAAAGAACACACTTTTGTTTTCCTTTTCACTGTGTACTTTTAAAAATGAAACATAAGATAAGGAGAGATCCATCTAATGACATTTCTTGGAGAATCAGTCAACAAAAGCTTCATAATAGCCAGTGTGCAGTGAGACGATCATAACTTAAGCACACATGCCTAACAAAGGGAACATGCAAGTACGAGGAGAATGGGAATAGCTGTAGGTACTGCAATTCAACGAGGCAAGAACCTCGTGAGGTTCAACAAGGCCAAGTGCAAGGTCCTGCACCTGGGTCAGGGCAACCCCCGGTATCAATACAGGCTGGGGGATAAAGGGATTGGGAGAGACCCTGTGGAGAAGGACTTGGGGATACTGGTGGATGAAAAGCTGGACATGAACTAGCGATGTGCGCTCACAGCCCAGAAGGCCAACCGTATCCTGGGCTGCATCAAAAGAAGCGTGGCCAGCAGGTCGAGGGAGGTGATTCTGCCCCTCTACTCTGCTCTGGTGAGACTCCACCTGGAGTACTGCGTCCAGCTCTGGAGTCTTCAGTACAAGAAAGACACAGACCTGTTGGAGCGGGTCCAGAAGAGGGCCACGAAAATGATCAGAAGGATGGAACACCTCCCCTATGAAGAAAGGCTTGGGAGAGTTGGGGTTATTCAGCCTGGAGAGGAGAAGGTTTTGGGGAGACCTTCTTGCGGCTTTTCAATACTTAAAGGGGGCTTACAAGAAAGATGGGGACAAACTTTTTAGTAGGGCCTGTTGCGATAGGACAAGGGGGAATGGCTTTAAACTAAAAGAGGATAGAGTTAGACTAGATATAAGGAAGAATTTTTTTACGCTGAGGGTGGTAAAACACTGGAACAGGTTGCCCAGAGAGGTGGTGGATGCCCCATCCCTGGAAACATTCAAGGTCAGACTGGACGGGGCTCTGAGCAACCTGATCTAGTGGAAGATGTCACTCCTCATTGCAGGGGGGTTGGACTAGATGACCTTTAGAGGTCCCTTCCAACCCAAATGATTCTATGATTCTATGAAGAAATTCATAGTCCTCAGCAAATGCATTCATCGCTCCTCTAGGAGGAATGTAGCAGCAATGTAAAAGTGGCGGTAAATAAATACTTCAGGAAATTTTGTTGAGCAACAAAGAACTGTAGTGTAAAGTGGCATGTATATAACAACACAAAAATATATCCAAAACCCAGCTATTTATTACTGACTACAGCTTTACCAGGAAAAAAAAAAAAGAATGTTGTCTTGCTCACTGTCAACAGTAAAGCTTTTGATTAAATAACTGGTCTGACTTTTCATGCTTATAGCAGTCTGAGAACAGTGACAACTTAAAAATTTGCATACATTTCCCAAAATGAGTAACATGTAGGTTGTCTCACTAGCCCCATTAGAGACGTTTGCCTTTGCCAAAGCAGTGCTTATTCTCACAGCGTGTCAATGCTGCAGAAAGCAAAGGTGCCCAGGCTGTTCCAAGTCAAGGCTCATTGGAGAAAGCTAACGGTGCTCCACCTTGCAGTGCTCAACCCCTCAGCTGGTTGCACTGGGGCTGCCCTTGCCACCTTCTTGAAGGCTAATTACAGAAACACAGAAGAGACCTACCTGAGGTGGCCTGCACTTCCTCTAGCTGGTCCACAGCAGCGCTTGTGAGCCACAGCTGAGAACGGTGGTACCCAAGCTAGCTGGGGGCTGTGGCACCTTGGGGGTCCAGGTACATCTGTCCAGCCAAGACACTGACAGGAGGCTACTCCCACTACTTCAGCTTCAGCACTGAAAGCAATTTGGAGTATAGAAATTCCCTCAAAACCCTGGGCAAGCTCACTGCGATCTCAGCTGAAGAGATATTTGCCATAGCGTGACCTTTCCCCCACAATCTCTCCCACTCCTTTTCAAAATGAACTTGTCACAGGCCTATGCCACTTACTTTCTTGCCTTTTAAGAGGGATCCATACACATGCCACCTTTTCCTATATTATTCAAATTCACTCCTCCTTAAAGTGAATAGTATGTAGAAACTCCAACAGACGTAACATGGAATAACCTTTAATTTAAGATAGAAAGGTCAGTGAGAAACATCAGACCCACGGTTCTGCTTATTCCCAGTGACTTTGTATTCACCAAGTCTCTTTAGAGTAGAGCTGGCCAAATGGGAAATACTAATTTGGGCACAATTAAAATATTTCATAGGAATGTATCCATTTTGTCTAAATTCAGAGGAAATTATAAAAAAATGAATATTCTTATGAAGGTCAAAATGTTTCCTTTTGACATTTAAGCTCTTTAGTATAAGTGATATATCATTGTGGAGAAATCACAACCAATTGTACTTTGTACATATGAAGAGGTCATTCTTTTCCAGGGAGCTCCAAGTCTAAATGGACAAGAAAAATAAATGGGGATATAATATCCAAACATAGGACTAGATTGTAATACTTTCACTCACATGAAAGAATAATTTTTTATATAAATAATCCCACTGATGTCAGGACTACTGATGAAACAAAGGACCTTATTTGCCCAAAAAAGATGATGGTCTGGCTTAACCCAATCAAGCTTAGGAAAAGCAAATATCCCATGCAACCTGTGATTTGAATATATTTGATGGCTTTACTTGTTTGCTACTTTTAGTTTCATCGTAACCCCTAAAGATTCCACTTTGTATTTACTTTGGCCAACTTCAGCCAAAAGCCCGAGGTTTCATCCCTTCTTAATCTTTCACAAAGTGATGAGGTACAGCTGTTCAGATCTGTTTTCCAGAGTTTTGCTAGTCCTCCCTCTACAAAGTCTCTTCTGAATGTGATTGAGGAGAAATAATTGGAATTAAATAACTTCAGGGAAACAAACTATTCTGGATAGCTACAACTCATGATCATCTTACAGAAGGCACAATAAAACAACAACCACTAAGTGAGAGAGGGATAGTGAAATTTAGTGTTTGCAAGTAACTTTGATTCAGAGACTCTGGCATCCACCAAGTCTCTAATTCATCATATGTTTAGAGCTGTTCCGTAGCTTTGCACATCTAATGATTTCTATGTTCTGCCTTTGATAAGGTTTTTCAGTCCAAGCCAGTGGCCATTCTGGAGAACGACTGATCTCTTCCAGCAACCTTTTTCTTTCACACTTGTATGGGTTTGATGCTCATGACAGCACCAGACTTACAGTTCTTGAGACCAAGCCTCTCTCATTATGCACTAAACAGACATGGCTAGCTCCAGCCTGTTCGCCTGCCTGGCCTGGAGGCGAGTGAAATCCGTAACAGCGATAATCTAGCTCTTTAAAGCATTCTTTAGACTTGCACATTATAGGAAGAAATACGAGCAAATGGTGAGGCCATCGTGTCACTGTGACAACTCAAATCCTTGGCTCCGCTGGTGAGTTACCAACCAATTTCTAAATGAGTGCTGTTTGGTAAGGACTTCTGTTCAGTGGGAAGCAGGTATATACATCATCCATCTATTTCACAGGGGTCAATGGCTCTAACATGGCAAACAAGCTACTGTAGCTGACATCCATCAAATTCAAACCTGGAACACAGAGAGCCTTTCACATCTAAATTGCTTTTCCTCTGTTGGCCATGACTTACTACAGTCAGCACTCTTTCAGGGTAAGATTCCAGCTTCGCTGACATCAGGGGTGAATGGAGCAGAGATTTCACTTTTGGTGCTCAAAATCATGGAATTACTGAACACTTAGGTTTGGGGGGACCTCCCAAGGCCAGCAGGCCCAGCCCCTGCTCAGAGAAGGGCCAGCTTTGAAGTCAGAGCTTGGTCAGCATAAAATCTTGGCTGTACTAGAAGAAGAAAAATGGATTGCGTTGTCTTCCTGGAAGAGGCTTCCAAATTAAGGCAACCGTTTATTTATTTATTTATTTATTTATTTATTTATTTATTTATTTATATATTCTCTGTTATCTACTCTTCGGTACAAAGAACCTTTCACTCCAAAATCACTCATCCTCTCATTGCAGTACAGCCACCTCCTGAAACAAAATTTCCACAGCCTGTTTTTTTGAACCTCCTGCCCCCAACACTCCTTCAGAAGCTGCTTTTGGCCTCCAGCCCTCAGCAACTGAGGTCCTGCCTCTCTGCCTGCCCACGGCTGATTTCCTTTTCTGTCCCTCAGGCCCAACGCCCAGCTTCTGCCCTTCCTCCCCCCAGGTGCAGCAACATCACCGCAGAGCCTGAACTAACAGCAGATTTATTAGGCTGGCCTCTGCTCCACTCCAAATTCCACTATTAATATTAGTGTGTCTCATTACCGTGCACACGTGGCCAGCTGAGAACCAAAGGAAACACAGAAATCACTCAGCACTCCCTTTAACAGACATTTTAAAATTTTTCTTTAAGTATAGACATGAGGGGGAGACTAAGGCATTTTATCTGTACCTAAAGAAATCAGTGGCAAAATTTGCCAACTCTAATCTATGCAGCATACAGGTCTGTTATCTACTGCAAAATGCAAGATAAAACAAACAGCCCCCAGCAGAAACGCTGTGAAGAAACCCTCCAGTCAAATGTATCATGAGAAATACAGCAAGAAAAGGTTTTCCCCAGATGAGGGGAAGGACAGAAGTGTAGAAAACAGAGGTTACACTTCCTTTTTTGGGAATGGTTCACTGTGGTTTTAAAGAACAAAAATGTGGTGTGTCAGCCACTGGCAGAGGAAAATGGTAAGTTATACTATTTTCAGCTATAGATCTAAACCTTTGTTTAGTTTGGCTTCTTCCCCAATCAGGTTACTCCTTAACCTCCTGTCCTCAGCAACACTACTCCCTCCTCCTTTACTGCTAGACAGCAAGGCACTTAAAGCAGAAGACATCCTTGGGGGGGTCACGCATAAGGCTCAGAAACAACAGTTCATTTAAAAGATACCTGAAGCTCAGGTTGAGTCCTACCTACTGTGTGCGCTTGAGGAATCTCTTCTGATAGCGTTAGGCTGCCTGTACATATAACACGAAATCCTGGGGTTTTCTCATAAGGGCTGCAGGGTGATGCCATATTTACTCTAACCGAATTTTGAATACTGATCCCACTTACACTATCACTACACGTCCCAGAAATTAGCACCTCTGAATTCTTGTATTCACAAGCCTGGCAAGCATATTTTTTGGAAAATATTACCGCTTGTACCACACACACAAAATTTGCTGTCCATGGAAATTACAGCCAATTTCAGCCTCAAGGCTAAACAAACCAACCTCTTTGTAGAAAAATAAAAGGGAAACACTCAACATAGTAAATATTACAGAAAATCACCATTCTCTTGTGCTCTCCCCTGTCATACGCTCTCCCCTGGCTTTAACCATGTGCTTAGATTTTGATGACACAAAAGGGAAGAATTCCTGCTGCTTCTTCTTGCATGTCAGTAGCATTAGTAACATCACTGTCTCATCACTGTCTATAATCTTGTCTCGCTGATGACACCAGATGCCAGTTTTATACAAGCGCTCAATTAACATTTTATATACCACGAAGCCCTTAGGTTATTTTTTTAATGTAATATACACACACATTCTCTATAAATTATTTTATCTGCTTTTATGGTTGTTTTGGAACTATCTATATCTCACAACCAGTGCTATAAATTAGCCATGTGTAAACACAGTGAAACCCACAAAAGGACTTTAACATTAAAAATGCTTCTTTTACCACATTTAACTCCTGGTGTCCAGCTTTCCTGTGGAGCCCTTCTCCTCTCCAAGTTACATGCCCTGCTTCAGGCCTTGGCTTTGAAGACAAGCCTCCAACCCTCTGGTTTAAACCTAAAACTCTCAGAGTAATGGGTACCTGGGGGTGACTACACCTCCACTGTTCCTACAGGAAGCTGCTTTGAGAGTTTTAGTGACATCGAAGAGACAGTTCAGTTGTGCACAGCAGGTTTAGCTCTTCCAGTAACAGACCACCACCTAAAGCAGGGGCCCCACTTCCCCAGCCTAATACTCCAACTTCCTGCTCCTGGCGCTGAGCAAACTTCTGAAGAGACGTAGATCTTCAAATGGTGAGTCCTTTCCTGCTAGTGTAACTCCCTGCACTGGCTCACTGCGGAAGCAAGGGAAGGTAGCAAGGTAATAGCCTCTTTGAAGGCACTAAGCCTTTAGACTGGTTTAACATTATCCATAAAGTGCACCCTCGACCCTTTGCGGACTTACTCCTTTTCCTCCAGTCAAGGACTCTGGCCCAGGACCGTTCTACCCAGTCCAGCCCTGCACTGCAAAGTTAGCTAATCAGAGGTGGGCAGTGCTAGCACAGGAGGGGTTTTATGCTTGTTTTTCCCTGCAGTGTAATTCTACATTTTAAAACAGGGAATACATTTATTCATATTGAGGCAGAAGAAAAGACAATTAACAAAAGGAAGGGTAGAACTTTCTTCCTTTTTTTTTTTTTTTTTTTTTAATAACCAATGGACAACAGACTTATTTAGACAGATGCTTACCACTCTCAGTACCTGTGACCTTTCTCCTCTTTGCTTATTCACTTCACCTGCTCAGTTCAGTATCTAGATCTCAGTTTGGAGGCTTTGCACATAGACCACTTGCTCCAATCTCTTCTTAATCTGTTGCTTGCTCCTTTTCTTTAACCTAAGCTTCTCCCGTGTCATTCATGCTAGGACTGGTTTCCTCAGCTGCTTCTGCAGAGTGCTCTGGTGGCATCCAGGAGACACAATGCCATCCGCCCACAGTGACAAAGACATAGAGGGGCCTCCACTGCTCCATCAACAGATTAAACCTCAGAAGCATCCTGTCCCCTGTGGGACCTCCATGAAGGCTCCACATAACTGGCATTCCAGACAAGTCAAATTTGAGACTGCCTCCCACAGAGCCTCCTGTGAGTCAGCTTTGTGTGGTGAACACTGGAAATGGGGCAAGGCCTGCGTTAACATAGCCATGCAGTGTGCACAGGACTGCAGTTTCAGATAGGCAACTTGCAATGGCCACATCTATGTATCCATCTGAAAAACTCCCAACCAGTTCTAGTTTGGCGGTATTTTTCAGGCAGAAATAGGATCTCTTTGGGAGGGAAAAGCTGTCAAATGAATACATACAGGCTGGATTCCAATGACGGATAAAAAAAGATAGCTTTCACAAGACCAGGAATGGTAATTCTCCAAGCTGGAGGTGATCCTGCCTTCAGAACAAGATGTCTCATGTTGTCTTTGGGAAGGAAGCCATGATGCTGATGGACGAGCATCAAGCTATCATTGATAAGCAGGGGGGGGAACCTCATCACCAGTTGGATGAGGAGAATGATGTCTTGAACATCAGAAAGGATGGGGTGAAAAACACCATTAATACCACTACCACCACCATGGGCCACAACCTTGAGCCACCAAAGTTGAGCCCGCCACATCCTTTAATTCCTTTACCTATCCTTTACCACAAACACATCTTGAACAAACTAAGGACACGGTCAAACTTTCTGAAGTCACTAGACTATGGCTGCATCCACAATGGGGGGAACAGGGAACACATCTGTTGATCAGACAGATCGCTACACCTGTGGTGTAGCAGGCGGTATGGCACGGGAAAAAGGATGCCAGCCAGAAAGGTAGACGCTGGCGGGCTGATGATACAGAGCTCGTACAATCAGCACTAGGGTGTATGAATAATCCATGATGATCAGCAAGACTTTGGAATCTGACAGAAAAAAAAAATCATAATGGTTATTAATAATTGAGGCCATTCTCAAAGTGCCCTGGAGCACTGTGTATTCCCTCAAGGACCGTGACAAAGTGTGGCAGTGATCCTGTCCTGCACATCTAAGGCAGTGACTAGCTGATAATCTGCAAGAGACCGGCACTGGCGCCAGGGTTATCAAGTCAAGTCCCAAAGATAAGGCGGCTGACTGGCCCTGCAGCAACCACTGAGAGGCTGCCACTCGCTGTGGTGTGTTTGCCTTTCTGCCTGTCTCTTGCTTCTTCCCCTTTGCGCGGAGCTGCCTCAGCACGCTGGCATGGCTGAAGGGTGACAGGCAGGATGCGGTGTGTGCAGCATGCACATGGTGTGGGCAAGGTACCAGGGAGCACCAGCATCACTGCCTAGTGTCAGGGGCACCCCATGCAGCATACAGCGTGGGTGGCCCTGGGTGCTGCCAGGGTGCCTCGGTAGCTCTTCGAATGGACAAACATGGGGCAACAAGCAGGCATGGTGTGACCTAAAGGAGCAGCGTGGCCACGTACACACACTTCCCATAGCCGTGCATCTTCGCTCGACTCAGTTCAGGAAGAGACCCCTGCCACTTCATTTGCTCAGTCAGTCTCCCCACTCAGCCCAGCTCTCTAAATATGTTTATTCCATAAACACTCACTGACGTATTGCAGTGGGAGTGGCACATCCCAGCCTGTCACAATTAACAGGTAGCGTTCAGAATAAGGTCTGAAGTCCAGGCTCAGTTGAAATCTGCAGGGCAACTCACATCTCTGTATTACACCCAAACTAAGTTTTCCTCTTTTCTGCCACCCTTTATTCATTTTTCTCTGGTTTTGCTGCTTTATGCTGTATTTTAAAGTTCATTTTTTCAGGACAGAGACTGTGTTTTTTCATCACAAAGGGCCATTGTTATTCAACAATCAGTTTTTCCCCGTGTGCCATAACACCCTCTCGCAGCACTGTCATCACAACTGCAACAGCATCTCAGGACCCATGCACAGACAATGTATGCTAACAGATTTAATGGTCTTAACTACCAAAAAGACAAAGGTTTCCCCACCTACCCACCTTTTTTTACTGTTCGTTCCATTTGCTATCCAAATGTCAGTGTTCATTGTCTGTAAAATGACTGTTGAACCAATGATTATGGTGTGGCGTATTTCCTTTGAGTGACAGTGCCTGCACAATGACTTTTCTCCAACACACTCGGCAGTCAGCATTAAATATTCTTGGCGTGTAGCCTGAATAACAACACACATACTGAGACCTGCCAGCATTGGAAAGTCCCTAAGTCCCAGGAGCTAAGATTAATTGCCAGCTATTCTTAAAATTTTCTCACCACTCCACCCAGTTTCTTGGGTCTTCCCACCCACTACAATCTTACAACTGCCTTTGTGGAGTTTCATAAAACTCCGAGACAGTTTCAGATGAGTGGAGAGCACTTAAACTCCCCCTTCAGTTGACTGACTTCACATGCCAACAGTGCTTTCCTTGACTTTACAGAGGGAGGCTCGACCAGGTACAGTTTTGCCTCTCTTTATTACCACTCAGGACTCTTCCCAAATTAGTTTGTCTCTGAGGCAGGGGGATGGAAAATATGACATTTATGAAAAAGACAGCAGAAAGCACTCCTGTCACCTACTTAACCCCTCCTTTAAACCAGGGTATGAAGGCAAGTCCTGCGAGATGCTGAGCATCATTAACTTCCATTAAGTATAGATGAGATGAGGGCACTTGTACTAAAGACTACAGCCTCAGTACTTCTCACTGCTAAGCCCAAGTTTATGCTAGTGGTGGAAAAAAACAGAAAGAATAGTAATAATATC
This sequence comes from Aptenodytes patagonicus, assembly GCF_965638725.1. Lineage (NCBI taxonomy): Eukaryota > Metazoa > Chordata > Aves > Sphenisciformes > Spheniscidae > Aptenodytes > Aptenodytes patagonicus. The sequence goes on along the minus strand of NC_134950.1, from coordinate 103,682,942 downwards.
ACCTACTTCTTAGCACACCCTTTTGCTCATGTAACATTGCTCTCTCAACAACAAAGAGGTTTCACAATCATGAACCACAATCCCCTTTTCACCAAGGACTCTAAGTATGATAAGAAACAGGGGAAACAACCACACAGGAAATGAGAAAGCCCCTCTTCTGGCATTTCCAACTAAAAGGAAAACAGGAGGTATGAAAAACCTTCACATACTTTTCACTTTGGCTTTCCACCCACAGTGGTTAGGATCAGCTTTGAAGAACCACCAAAGTTTTTGATCAAAGTTTTCTGGATAAGACAACTTGGCCCATTAATGTAGAATGGCATTCTTTTTAAATGAAAGGTGTGGGTTTTCCTTAAACAGATGCCTGTAAAGGCATCTAACTCCTGAAGGCTTGAGCATCCTGGTTTAACCAGTTTTAGTCAGTGAGTCAGTTCTCCGATAGAGCTTACGAAGAAAAATGCAGCTCATTTGCTCTTTCTCTCACAAGTTTCTCTCCACTGTTTCCTAGCTCACCTGCTATTATATTTAGGACTGATCTGAGTTAGGAACTCTAACAGAGGCTTTATATTAATCACCAAAAAAAGACTGATATGTTGCCCACTTCTATTTTAGACCTTTGGCTCCAACCCCAGGCTTTCAGCTCTTAGAGTGAGCAATGCCAGACTTCTGTTTTTCTGTTAGCTTTTTTTTTCCAGAGGTGCCTAAGAAGCACTTGCAAAACATTTCAAGTAGCTGCCCATGCAAAACATATTCCCTAGCTACTCTGTGTGTATAATTGCAACTGCCTGACTACAATGCCTATAACTGCATTTGTATCTGTACATAACTTGAGCATCTACACCTGGAAAAAATCTCTCTCAAAATCAAACAAGCAACCAGACATCATCAGGCTAACCTCCAAGCAACTTTCCAGCACAGTTTCCACAATGGCCTATGTACGCAAGCAGATGTAGATCTTTATTGTTTTACTATCTGATTGAAATACAATGCTTTTTAAAAATGACTGCTCACAGGTGACGAGACATAGCCACCTAAACTCTCATTCAGTCTTGGTTTATACGAGGTGGTGTTTTGAGTACACTGTCAAAAGTACCAGATCTACTTTCATCCTCCAACACATTAAGTTAATGGATTATTAATCACGCTTATCTAAAAGGAGTTCCAGTCACAAGATATCATTTCAGCATAAATATTGAAGCAACTGGGTGTTGATTAACATATTTCTTTTAAGGTTCAGTCATTAAGGTTAAGTTAAGGAAACAGATTTCTTCTTGCGATCTTCATGAATATGATGGAAAACTACCTATGGAGCTTCTCTGTAAAGTAGCAGTAAGAATTATTTACAAAACAGTCAGGGCTTGGAAGGCAATCAGGTTGAAACACAGCAGTAAAAAAAAAAAAATTATCAAAAGCCAAGAGTGTCAATTTTAGAAACAAAACACCTCAAATATTAGTGAACTGATGAAGAAGTCATGGTACCATACTGACTCAAACTACTGGGCACATTTTGGAAGTGGAACATATTTTTGTATCAAACTGATCAAACTGATGTTGTATTACCAGGGCTAAAAACTAGCATTTTGTGGAGAGCACTCCCATTAGCTACCTGCTGGTCAGCATGACGTGTTTCAACAGTTTCTGATATTTTGGAAGTGCCATCTTTGCTCACTGCAGCAATTTCAGTTGTAAGAGGCCTACCCTCTCTTCTCTCCTACCCACTTCAAGATTTCCAGGGAGAAGCAGCACCTTTTTCAATGACAGGCACCCTCTGGCAGGGGTTAAAAACATGGGACACAGGAAGCTTCCAGTACACCCCTTCCCTATCCTCACACACACACACACACACACTCTCTCTCTCTATACCAACTGCCAGTAATAGGCACCATACATTTAAGCTCGTATTTCACACTTCCCTAAGGCAGAAATGCCCTCATTGCTGCCTCGCTCCTGCCTCGCTCCTCCTCAGCTGGTGGAGAGAGCAGCCGAGCCCAGCAGCTTGCCTGGGAGGGCAGTGGATGTGGGCGCTGAGCTGCAGGCCACTCGCAAGCAGCGCTCCAAGGGGCAGTGGGCATCTCGGGGACCGCTCCAAAGTACCTGCCTGTTGCTTAGGCTGCAGCACTGCACTTGCAGCATCTCCACAGCTCTCTGTCATCTTGCCAACTGAGGCAAGATTGTCCAAAGCTATTAGAGAAAAAAAACCCCACCTACAAACTCTCCCAAATATATTTCCATATTAGTACAAGCAATTGATTTTTAAAGGTAATATTCTTAAACTAAGCCAATTATTGTATCATTTCTTCTACAGTGGCATTTTCCTGGGAGAGGTCTCTCCCTGAGAGAGACCCCAGCAGGTTTGATCAAGCGGACTTGCTTTCTAGGAAGGACTCTTCCAAACATCTGGCCCTCCAAAAGCAGGGAAGGCTTGCTCGGAGCCAGGGCATTATGGACTCACATACCACTGACATGTGAAAAATGGACCTCATGGCAGTTCACGCTAGAGAAATGGCTATTATATGCATTGATGCATTTCAATTCAGTCTTTGAAAAATAAAAGGGCAAAAATGTTCTTTTTTGTGGTTTTCAGTCTAGTGTCCATTACTGTCTTTTTAATAATTGCATCACAGATGTTTTCAGACCCATAGATAGAGTACATAAACAGCGTCACGAAGCACACAACACTAACTTTTCTTGAAATAGCGCTATTACTGTAATGAGACAGGAGTTCAGGAAACTTGATGACCATTTCTGCAATGGAAGATGGACACAACCTTCCTTACAGAAAGATCCAAATCTAAAGCAACTCACTACCCATAACTCTAAGAGTATGTGAATGTAAAGGACAAAAGATTTTTGCTCATATTAAATAAAAAATAAGGAATGTTACAATTACAAGCAAGGTCACTTTCTCCCTGTTCAAGTTCTTTGTAAATAATACAATGTGAAAAGAAAGTATGAGACCTTAGAGTCACTTATCCTCTGGCTCTTTTTTTCTCTAATTAATTAAATGGGTGAAAAGCAGGAGCTCAGTGCCCATAGAACAGCACCAGCACAACGCATTTCATAACTGCTCTGTGAGGACAACTCCAAAAGCCAATCACAGGATACTTATTAAAGAGGCCTTCTGATGTAGCCCCTTATAGCAAAAACCTGCTGGATGCCCCAAATTACTCAGTTACACCTCATTAAATTATATCAGTTTTTTGTTGCCAGCATATTCTCCATGCAGCCCAATGGCTTTGTAACCAAAGCTGCTGGAAACCTGTTTAATTGCTCAATTGTTTTTTTTTAAACTTCTTAGGCAATGGGTGGAATACTGTAATTTAGTAGAAAAAGCACAGAGGATATATTAAAATAGAAGAAGAAGAAAAAAAACAACAGAAAAACACAAATCAGAAAATCGATGCTCTTACATTAAGGTTTTTACTAGGTTTCTTTCAGCTACGTTTGCTTTCATGTTCTTGACCAAAGAGCTCTCGGGTAAGGAAATGTTCATAAGTTGCTTCCTGAACAAGTCTCCTCAATTACTTTGCTGCCTCTGCAATTCAAACACTTACAGAATTCTTTCTAAGGGCAGCAGCAGCAGCAGCAGCATTAGCAGAGCAACTGGGGTGGTCTTGTTACTTTAAACCTCTTTGAAAATTCACAGCCTGCAGTCATCTCACATGCCAGTGTCCACTCTGGCTTGGAGGCAGCGGAAAAAAAAACTTTGGAGAGGCCTATTAAATAAACCCTGTTTTCACAACAGTAAAATCCCTAATAGTTTTGATTCACTGAAGCGGTGCTCCCAAACAACTCCCTTTGTTTTCAATCACTTTTATAACAGTCTCAAACTGAAAAGCCAGACCAGAATACCTGTCTGTATGTGTACACACATATAAATTACCTCAACAGACTCATTTTTTAGGACTTCTTGTCAGCATGGAGTATTTTTTTATTTGTTATGTTTCAAGAAAATTTATTTGACTCCAAAAATAGTTTTGAATCTATTTGCTCCTCCACACTTAACAGCACTCCTTTGTTAGCATTTCTATATTACTGTGAAGACATACATCACTTAATGAAAAACACAGACAATAAGGGCCTTGGAATTGTGTTGCTGCAGATCCATTATCAGCCAGTCACTCCTTCTGTATTTATTACAGTTGAGAGGGGGAAAAATAATCTCTAGTTCCTCTTCACTGGAAACTCCAAAGATGATTTTTATATAAAAAAAAGGAAGTTTAGGGCCAAAAGGAAAATTATTTAAAATGGATGGGCACTGAACACAATGCATTCCATTCAGCTTCTGTTCTCATGCTTACCAATCTCCAGCTGAAACATTAAAGACTTAACCCACAAGATGCGAGGGGATTTTGAAAGACCCCTCTTCAGGGATGGAAATAATTATCTCCCAAGCTTTAGGTTCCAAGGGCTTAGAAGTGGGACTGTACAAAGAACTAATTAAATTAGAAATGGCACCAGAGCATGGTCTCCTGAAAAGGTGAATTTGTGGGTTGCAGTGCATTGCTAGGAAAGAACATGCACTGCTTGTGCAACAATAATAGAGCACGCTGGAAAGTGATAGATTTGTGTTCTCAGCCCTCCAAACCACCAGTCTCGGAAACATGCTTGCTGGAGACATAGAAGAAAAATGCTAGTATGAGAAAAGTCAGGTAATCCTGAAGGAATACAGAGGAAACCCCAGGAGACAGCCCTCCCCAAAAGGTTATACAAAACAGCTGGACGACAGGGGATCTAGAAAACCTTGCTTTGCTGGGTTACAGCTAGCTCTTCTGAATCTCTCTTTCCCACTCTCCAGGGTCCCATCTGGTAGATGAGCACTAATGAGACATTCAGATAGCTGGGAAAACATTGTTACAAAATTAAAAAGCACATTTTAAGCATAGGGGAAGGGGGAAAAAAAGGAAAAATATAGATGTTCAGTGGAATGCTTTTTACACCCTCTTTCAACAGCAGATAGTACCCAGTAAAATTTACGGTGTAAAAGACCAGCAACAGCTTCTTTTATATCCTTAAATGTATATATGTATGCAACGTGTGTACTTTACTGCAGCACCTTTGTAATGAAGTAATAAGTGAATAAATTTAACTCTATTTCACAAAACGGGCCAGATCCTTAGTTAAGACAGCACAGGATCATTTCCACAGGGTTCAGTATCAATTCTCCCTCTCTGCCATGTTCTTCAGATTCACTGCTTTTGTTAAGATTGACAGGCAGGAGGAAAGAAGCTTCCACTTCTCTTATCAGCACAATTAATCACTGCGCTGCTTAGGTCAATGAAAGCTAACTAAAAACGGGTCAGGAACTGTTGGCCATAAACTCACTAAAGATCAGTCAGCTATCCTTAGTAAATATCTAATAGGAGGAAGCAGGGAAGGAAATGGAAATTGGAAAGGGACTCGAGACTCCTGTGGACTTCCGCAATAGATTACAGAGGTGCATTGCTTAACCAACTTTTCATAGAAAGTGTTCTGACATTTGTGTACGATTAGACTTTTAACTATAAGCCATGTCAAAATTTACAGCATTTAAGTAGAAAGCAATGTCAAATTTGCTTGAAAATTCTGGGGGAAAAACATTGCAGATCATTACCCATCTATGCAGTGAACTATATGTTCATGTGATATTTATGCAGGATTCCTAGTTAAAAATAAAGAAAGAATAAGAGAAAGAGCATGTTTGTGCTGGAGACAAAAGCATTTCAAGTATGAATCTGCATGGAGCTAGAGGTTAGAAGAAAAGGAGTGTCAGCATCAATCAATTTACTTTCCAGTTAGGTGAAGTCCCAAAGTCAAATTTAACTAGAAGTCAATAAATTTCACTTCCATTGAAACAGTACAGGTCACAGCAGTTGTGTAAAATCACACACTGGGCATACAACCATAACAGATGCAAATAGCAATTTGCTATCAGCTGGAGAGTAGCCATGACTTACAGCCCAAAACATGCAAAACAATTTTATCTTCAAGGTTTCACAAAAAGGCATAGTGTAGCAGGAAAAACAACTAATAAGAACAGGTAGCTAAAGTTATGCAGTCTTGTATATCCTTTTGCAGTGCAGCTCCATTTTTTTCTCTACAGCAAAGCTTTGCCACCAATCGAATGGGAACAGCACTATTGGAATAAATGCTGCTCATCACAGGAACTTGATTTATTCTCCGTACTGTACCAAAAAAGCCCACCGTCCGAAGACTAACTGGTGTCTGTCGTTTGTACACACCTGCTTTCTGACCAATTTACAGTGAATGACGTTTATACAGTTATTTACCTCATTATCAAAACAGACTTCCAGAATCTCAAGGGTCATCAAAAGTTTGCAGGAAGTTAATAAGTAAAATTGTTTGATTGAACCAGACTGCCAGCTCTCCATCCAGTCAAGGTCAAATAGCTGTGGGGTTGTGTGTGGAGCATTGGTTGTGTCTTCTTTTCATCTGCGCTTTGGTGAAAACATTTTTCTTTGCTGGAAAAACCCCAACAAACAACGTATTCTGTCCCTGTTACCTGATATGATGTTAAAAAAATTAAGTAAATACAGGTATGTACAAAGGATGGGCGCAAGATCCTGGACAAGTAACAAGGCTTTGACAAGGTGCCACTAATAGTTCATGATGAGACAAAATTATAACTCTGACCTTTTAGCTGAAACAAAAGGCGAAAGAATCTTTAGGGCAGCGCAACCACTGACTCCTCTGAAAATGAGAAGCACTGATTATTATCCTAGCCTAGGGGGGAAACTGCAATTCAAAAATTGCTTGTTCTTGTCACAGTAAATCTTGAATGCTTTTAATGAAAGTTTCTCTCCTTCATGAAGTATTTCTTGCTGAAAAACAGGACAGCACATTAATACAGGGCTTTAGATACCCTTAAAGTCAGGTTTAATTGGGGCAATTCCCTCCAGTGAGTCGAAAGATGACATTTGTCTTCACTGCCTGGTTGGAATGCTAAACTGCAAGCAGGGCTGAAATGTCAAGGTAAAACAATGCTAATAATTATTCTGAATGTTACATTCCCCTTGACCTTGGAATTTAAGAGGCTGAGATGAAGGCCTTTTGTCGAAAGCCAGAAAGTCGTCTGGAGACTTCATTGACATTTATGATTAATACAATCTGGCAACATTAGGGGAGGAGACACAAAATATGCTATTAGTTTCCAGCGCAAGGGTAATTTCATCTCATATTGTTGTGGGATCTACAGATAAAGAGTACAAAACAACACGTCACCTGTAATATTATTGCTAATGTTTTTAGGTAAGAACATGAACAAGTTTAATGCAATAACCATAATCTCTGTAAAATAAAATTCATACCACTGCCACGAAAGAGAAGAAAATATTCTCCATTTCATACAAGTAATGATTTCTCATAAGAGACAAAAAATAGGGCACAAAGCCCCCAATCCAATTGCTTCACTATTATGTCTTGTTATCACAGAAGATTTTCCACTTCATTTGCAACTTAACACTAGAATGATAACTCTGTGGGGTGAAGATTTTATATATTAGTGTCCTGAAGCGACTCTTACGGCCTTTATTTGCACCTCACATGTGACAGAAAATGCCTCCCCCACTGATGGCAAATGCAAGGCAGGGAAAGCCTTAAGTCTTTTATGGTCAATGTCAGAGGAGACTCAGTACACTCAGCTTCCCTAAAAACAGTGGAAGGGGACAGCGCTCCTTTGTACTCCTCTTTTGATCCGATCATACTCCAGACAAATGAAATGCTGCAATTGTGGACAAAAGGAAGAATGAAGGCAAGTATTTGTTAACATCTTTGCTGGCATCTGCAGAGTTAACCCTTGCCACAAGTTCAGTTTCCTAAGGTTTCAAGAAGGAGATCATTCATTGACACCCCAGGTTTGACAAGTTACTCTCTTTAAAATCTCTTGTGAAATTTGGCCATTTTAAGTTTATACACATAGGTAGATTCGAAGATATAACCCTACTGAAGATGCTGGCAAAAAAAGGTCTCAGAAGAACATGCCTTAAAAATGACATGCAATAGTAAAAGCATGTCTCATTCTTTGTCCTGATTCAATGGTAGACCTTAACCGTTAGGCTTGGAAATAAAATAAGAGAGGGAAAGTAAGGCAACACAGGTATTCATAGTGAAAATGTAATTTTCTTAAGTTAGTTTGGTACTAAAATAATTTGAAGCAGTGGAGATACTTCACTTTGGAGCCTGCCTACTGGGCATGTACAAACCAACACATTTTCTCCAGCTATGTTTTTAATTGTGGTCCATACAAATCTTAAATAGGTATTTGCATAATGAACTCCTACAGCTCATAAAGCCCATTATAGACTATTGAATAAATGGCAGAACTTTTAAAGATGGTCCAAATAATTATTCCAGTCCCTAGACGGAGTGTTTATAGACTTTAGCTTATTAAATGCTCCGTGTGAGTATCCTAAGCCACATCTGAAAAATCCCATTAATAAATTTTATTAAAAGGAGTTTGTAATTATTCCAGCATATTGAGGACTTTTGCATCTGATGTAACCTCTCTGTGTTAAGACATCTTTATGAATTTCTTTTGTGAAATGCTTTTCTCTCTCAAAATTTATTATTCAACTCGTGAATTTTCTATTAAATGCAAACAAGATGAGACCACAGAAATGGTAAGTGTGCTTCAATTTGTGAAAACTGAATACCTATTTTGACTTATGAATTCGGTAAATATTGTACAGATGTTCCAAAAAGAATAGTAATACATTGCCTAAATAAAGCAGGCCAGATTTTTTAAAATGAGGGAAAACATACAGAGTGCTACATGACTGTTCAATTTTAATACTCAGTTACTGTTACAAATACGTACATGAAGCAGCTATCTGCATATGCCAATAGAGCGGTAGACACTAAACCAGCCATCTGTACATTCTACATCCTATTTACATAAGAAATATAGTAATTGCCCATTTATTCTCTAGGAATATTTGCATGGTTTTCCACATTCTTTTCTAAAAAAATCCTGCATAAATTCAGCATGTAACTGTATGAGTGTTTTAGTATATTCAGGCCAGAGTTTATAATTTAAAATTTGCATTGAAATATCAATGCTCTCAGGATTTCTCCAATGGAGGACTCATCTCTCCAAGGACAGGTACTTCTCCGGTCATGGAGCCACTCAAGAATTAGGCATAAGCTGTAGCGCTACCATGTGCTCCCCTTTCCAGCACTGGCAGCCTGAGGGTTTGGAGTACAGAAGAGGCCAACTGCACCTTCACACTTCATTCTCCAGGAAACTGAGTGAGATCACAGGAGGATGAAAAGATGAGATTAACTGGAGCTGCCCAGAATGTGCTGCAAAAGTCATTAAGCATAGAAAAGAAGTTGGCTGGCAAAACAGATGAACTCCTGAGTGAAACGGTCCACCTGGCCTGGTCTGTTGGACATGAAAGACTCCTGGAAGCTGCTGCCAGACTGTTTTCTAGCCTCTGTCAGTTGGAAAATGGCCAAAGCAAGGCTTTACAAGAGATGGCTCTGCCCATAAGATACTAAAAGGCACAGACCTGCGCATTTTTTCCCTGTGACAGTTCCTGCAGCAGCAGGGACCACCACTGGGAAGGGAGCATCAATCTCTTCTCCAGTCAGGTAACATTTTGAACACGCGTGTGTGCCACGAGCAACCAGCATACCACAGCTTGGAAATACTTGGAGTTTCAACCAAGACTAAAAGGCAGACGTTTGAGTCAATAACCAGTGCACTAACTCAATCGTTGCCCAGATCAGAAATGCTCTTGGGAGCTCAGCGGGAAGCTGGGTGAGGAAGGAAGTGCAGGTTTAGTGACAAGTGCTCTGCCAAGGCTCCCAAGCCTGCCTTCCTCAATTACTGCTGGAAGCAGTGGCTAACGATCTCCATCATCTCTAAGTCAAATGTTTTGCAATACTCACACACGGGCATCTTACACGTAAGTAGTTGCAATACAGAGAGAACAGTATCATGGCTACAGACTTTTATCAAGCATCTGCAAATATATTTTGACACAAAGTGAACATGGGCTTAATCTGTGTTTTTGAACAACAAAATGTTAGTGAAGGGATGTGACTGTGACAGTTTGCAGGGATGGGAGAGGTAGATGGGAGTATGAGGTTAAGGTCCCCTTATTTGCGTGGGGCAAATACATTGGCTGGGACCAATTTTAAGGGGCTGGGGTTATGTGACAGAAGAGGGTGAGGGGCACCTCCTCATGAACATGCAATAAAGGCAGGAGTCCCTGGGTCAGTGACCCCACGTGGTATCTGTGGCTGCTGCCATCTATGGAGCTATGGGTACATTTGGCCACTGCTGGTTGCAGTAATTGAAGAAATTAAGATTGAGGACTCCAGGCCTGAATTTACAAAGGCAGATGTTTCAGCAGCTCCCTAGGTAATTTCTTCACAGGGCTCAAAGCAGAGGCAGGAGGAGGGGGAACAAAAAGCATTGGTACAGCACTTCAGAGCACAGCAAAAGCTGGGCATCACCTCCACAGATGATGATGACTTCTCCACAGCAGCAATATTTCGCTGCATGTGAAGAAATAGTTGATGGATTTAGCTGAGTTCCTTTGGTTGGGGGACAACCTAGATAAAATAAGAACTACAACAACATTTAGTATACTCACTCTATTGAGAAATTTTTAAGCACCAACTTTACTACTGAAGGTGTCGTTCAGAAATTTCTTTCATTGATGAATCTTACTGAGTTTCCAAATAGCACGCTGGGCCACACTGATGTAAGAAACTAAATGTACTTGTTTCATGGAGGCTAAAACCACTTCATATCCTCAGCAAAAGAACACTAAGCAAGTCAGTGAGACACCCTTGAAGTGGAGCTTGAATTTTCTGCTCACAATCCTGTGCTCTAATAGATACAGGACACTTCTACAGCCAGGAACACAACCTTTGGGACCCACAGTTAAACATCTGCAAATTCAATACTGACACCAGTCTCAAGATTAGTTAGGAGACACTAGTGTTGAAAAGTACCTGCAGCTAGTCAGCCACATCTTGCTTTAACACCTCTGGATAAAACAGAAAATAGCATTTATACACAAAAAGTCAGGATTACAGAAACTGAAGTTTCTTCAGCTCAAGCAGTGCCAGAGCATGTAGACAAGTAAAAACCCCAAAATATCATTTAATAAAAAAATATCAATGCCAACAAAGGTATTAAACTCTAAAGAAATGTAGGCTGGGGTTTCTGAAAGGTGCTGCATGCTTCTACGAGTTCCCTAAACCATATCTATCCTGGAGGCAAAAAACGGAAATCATTAAAAATATATGAAAATGAAAACAATGCCTGGAAGGCTACCCAAACACCCATGCTCTCCATAGTGTCCTCATTGCATCTTCTCAACTGACAAAACCTGAATCTTCACCAGTTCTCCTGGGAACTTCCAAGTTGTTCTCTGCTTAGGCTCTGGCATGGGTTACAATGCCCTAGATGTCAACAGGGTTTACCCATGTGGGTCTGACAGGGTTCAGTACTTCTGTTTCTTCCCTCTGTTCTTCTAACAAAGAGCAAGTACCACGGTATTGTCTGTCTGAATTGTAAGAACAGGACAAAACTTCAAAGAAAAAAAGAGTTTTAGAGCTATAAATGGTCTCCCTACACAACCCTTCTACTTATTCCCTATGAAAAGAGTTCAGGAGGTTCAGGCTCCTCAGACCTTTCAGTAAGGGTTTTACATGAGGAAATAGCTTCTTAGCAACTTCTTTGCCCTGATCTGAAAGACATTTTAAATTCTTTATAGTCCTTCTGCTTTCCAGAAAAACAAAACAAGCTGTTTAACTTCATTGCAGCCTGACAGTTAATAGCTCCTGTATTGTCTCTTAATCACACTGAGATGTCTGTTGAAGGATGTATCATTGTTTTAACTTCCTGCTAGCTTTTTTCTTACACAGCCTGCCATTAAACTAAATTAACTGTATTCATATTGTAACCATAATTTACAACTTTTTAAAGAGACATGACACAGATCTTTAAAATCATAAGTGGCCCAAAAAGAAGGTGAATGAAAGAAGGGTTATTCTATGTCTTTCAAAAAAAGAACTAGGGGAGCATCAATGGAAAAGGCAGATCGAAGTTTCAAAGCCAAGAGAAGGGGATGCTTCTTCACACAGTGTGTCAAGACGGTTGCTGCACCCTCCTTGCTGCAGAATGTTAAAATTTACCTGGCTCAGAAAAATCAGGAAAATTAATGGAAAAGAATTTACACAAAGACCCGCTTTGGCTCAGAAAGTCTTTGAACCACAAGTCATTGTAGGCTGGGAAAATATTATTGTGAAATATTGCTGCATACGTGCCTTGCTTATACACTTTTCTCTCAGCACTCACTACTGTCCACCCCTCCTGTCACCCAGTCCTATTCCCTAGGGCACTGCCTTGCTAGGTCAAGGCATAGAGCAAGCTCCAAGTTTCACCTCCCACTTCCCACACTCATTTAACATCACGTCCTCATACTGAAGATGTGTGGCATAAAATTGACGAGAATGGATACTACACTTGATCTTAGCTAAAAGGCCGAGAAGGGATGTGGAGACAAGCCAGCAAGTTAGCGTAAGCAAGCATGGCAGTTCCTGCGGTCTCATTATGGTGCTATTCCATGCCCTGTCTGTGTCTCTGTGGAGAAAAGCAAGGACTTCACAACACAAACAAGCCACCATTCTATACTAACATCATTACCAGTGTGAGACATGAATGAGTGGAAGAAATACGTGCCTTCATGTTTTTCCCTACATTTAAAAGTGTGTAAGATTGTATTTTATCTTTTGATAATTCCTTTCTTGATTTGCTAAATTTTGTTTCCGTCCTAACTACTCATCTATTTTGCTTCTTTTCCTTATTTTTCCTTAGTTCTACAACATCGCAACACACCCTCCCATTCCCTCAATGAATCTCTCTTGATTGTTATAAACACAGCTCTTCCAGAGCTCCTTCAACCTTACTCTCCTTAGATCAAAATATGAATATATTGGGCCCTTTGACATCTGCATGAGATTTGTATTGTATCAATCTGATTTTATAACTAAGAAGTTTGAATCAGAGAAAAATAAGTGCCTCATCCAAAGTCTGTGATATTTGTGGAGGAAAGAAAAGCATGCCTTCAACTGCTTGTCCTATGCTCTATCTATAACATATTGCTGCATCCTTCAAACTGGAACCCACAGAAATATCCTTCTGTTATTTTCAGTCTGAAGGCAGTTTCTTTCATCCCCTTTCCTTACTGAATGATGGTAAATTCGGCCATTCTAGGTTCCTGAACAAAGTGAAGAGGCTCAACGAACGTACCACATCCTTTTTGGAAGAATGATTTAAACAACCCTATAATTTTGAGTAACTGCTTGGTGAAATATTATACATATCCTAACACCATGGGTCAAAGCAATAAAATGCAGGAACTCTTTCATTCATATACTCACAAATGCTCCTATATTCTAGGCTGAAACAAGTGGCCAGCAAAGACAGGATGCCAGAGAGATCTGAGGTGTCTTTACTACACACCAATGATGTTGGGAGCCACAGTTAGCTGAACCTGCAACCTGCATACACTGTAATCCATCTTTTGGAAATTACACCATTCAGCTCCATGCCCTGCGAAACTTGTGATGCAAAAAAGTCCCAATAATATTAATTCCCTTCATCTTTTTTGTACCAGACAGTACACACGACACCAACTTCGTACCAGATTTGCCAGTAAATATTCCCTTGACATTCCTTTTTTGAGATTCTTCTCTACCAGACTGAGTAGGAATGATCTGCAGATGGTGGTTACCTTTAGATAAATCCTGATAGGTACCAGATAGTCACTGCGCCATTTTCATTAAATGAGAAAAGACAAACATCCCATTTAAAAGAAAACTAATAACTTTTGAGAAAAAGGGAAGGGCTTGATGAGATGATACCATACCATAAGCTTTTGTTGTGGGCAAACAGAATCCTATAGTTCAAAGTAATTATCTCATCAAGTTCCACCTCATTAGGATTGAAACTAGACATCATAATGAACAGTGGACTAATAATTAACCAATGAGAACTTGGTTTTAGTCCAGCTTGCTATCTTTTTTGTAATATATTTGTTGGTTTCAGCTCATCACCCCCAACTTCACCGGACAAGATGACACACCTCTTCATTTTCTATTCATCATAAGCCTATGGGTGAATTAGTAAATTAGATTAAATTTCCTTTCCCAGTGCCAGAGGGGCACTGGGAAATTTGCATGAACTCCCTTCCCAGGACACAGCACATGGAGAAAAGGGAGAAGCAGGAATTGTCAGAGCAAGTTCAGTTTTGCCCCCTGGACCTTCTGCATTTTTGTGGAGGAGGGCAGAATGTATCAACACACCCTCCCTTCCAGTCCAAAAAGATAGCGCTGTGGTGATAAGTGGGAGATCACTTCATAAATTAAAGGTGGCTACAAAATATTTTGGGACATTAAGTACTATCTGCAGCAGGACAACTCTGTTGTAGATGGGAAATGGCAGAGTAGAGATTATGGAGTCATTAGTCACGCTATCACTCAGAGGATTAAATTTTAATACTTTCTTTTCCTTACTATCCTTCTCCCCACTGTGATTTTTTTTTTTTACCCCTGCACCTGTCCTCTAGATATTAGATAACCTGAACATGAAAGAGAAGAACCTTTTTGACAGCAAAGCTAAAATCCTTCTGTTTTGTCATGCATTCAATTGGGAATCAGACTAACTGAATCCTGACCTACTTATCAGACTGAAACTCCTGCTGGGAAGTATCAATAAAATGGCCCACTGGGAGGTCATTCAGACTGGTCATGGTTATTATGGGAAATGTGAAAGAGAGGGTAGCTATCCTAACAAAAATTCATTTTTATATAGTCTTACTTCTTAAGTATTTACCTATCCAAAGTGTGATAACTTTTCATTGCAGTTTTCCTTTAAAATAAGCTTCCAAGTCAACTTCCAATGACAATAAGTAAGTCTGCTTCATTAATCAGACTAGAGCACTTAATGGACCACTTAATAGAAATTGTTTCTCTGAGAGTGGCCAAGGGTCTTCACTGGCAGTAAACTCAAAATGGTTGAAGGCCTGCAGAGTATCCGATCATGTTTACCATACTCCTTAGAGTAAGTAAAGTGATTACAGGCTTTTTTAAAAATTATTTTTAGCCCACATAAGGTGAAGTAAAATAATCTCAACGGAGCTTTCATTAAAAACTTTTTGAAGCAAAAGATAAAAACCTTGCAGCTTCAATCCAGCACAGATGCAAAGGGTAGCAAAGCAGGCGGCTCCACACTTGCTCCTCAGCATGCATGTTTCTACCCAGCCTTTTCCCACAGTAGGCACAGAGAAGGAGTTTTCAACTTCCCTGCAAAGGGCTGAGCGCCTGGCCTGTTTCTGCCTTTTTAAACTGAGCCCCAACTGAGAAGTCTCTGTCCTACATTACATTTTTGGCAATTTCTTCAGGGTGAGGCAAGTTGTTTCTCTCTGCAGGCCTCTAATCCCTCCCTGTGCTGACTTAATATGAAGTATAAACACTTCACCAGAGAGGCCCATGATGAGTTGCATGTGAAGGTCATGCTACCTTCTGCCATCCTTTCCCTCTCCCTATTTTCCTATGAGTCTATGTATCCTTTTAAATCTGAGGTCATCTCTGTGGAGGTGCCAACTATTATTACAAATGCAAACCATTTTAAATGTGTCTCTGCACACACACCTACGTATTTACATATATATATATATATGAATATTATGAAAACAAAACATAAATTAAAACTACAGTCTCTTCATTTTAACAAAGAGCCAGATTCAGGCAGTTGAACACACTGAGGGATCAAAAGAAAAAAAGACAGGAATAAATCTCTCTCCACTTTTGAAATCTAGCCCAAGGGTAGCAATCACTGAGTTAAATTCTCTGGTCTGTGTTATGTAGAAGGTCAAACTACACGGCTGTAATGGTCCCTCTTGGCTTTAAATACCTATGAAAAAATATGGCACAGGTTTGCCTTTGCAGCAGATAGCAGGACATTTGCTTTACCCCTCGTGTTGGGAACCTGTGCCTGAAATCTGCCAGAGCAACAGATATTTTTATTAGTAATTTCAGATTAAAAATATTAAGCACAGCAGGCAAGAAATTCACAGAATCATTCAGTGTTGTTTTTAAAGCCCTTGTCTATGATCTCATCGTTGCTACTAAAGCTCATGCTGTTTCTATGGCATTTCTGATTAACCAGTGACCCAGCTTCTAAACCGTTTAATTTTTTATTAATATAAATTGAAATATATGTGATTTACACCCTTTTCACCCATTTATGCTAACTAGAGCTTATTTAGAAGAAGTATCCTTCAGTTTATTAGCTGAGGGCACTGTACATGCCTCTAAAGCACAATACAGCTTCCAGGGCAGGAAGCCCGTTCTTCGTACAACACAGGTAATGATGTCCTACACATCCCAGCTTCTCTGCGTCTCATGATACATGTCTCATGTCAGCAAAACAGGCCTAGCTTAAAATGTCCCAATAGCATTGAATGATATTTATTTTACCTTATAATTAAAATGGTTATTTTACGTTCTGTTCACAGGGCTGTGGGATCTAGAAACAAGGAAGGTTTTGATGGAAAATCCAAATCCAGCCTATTTTCTTCCAACAGGGGTCTGGTGGCATGAAACAGTACTGCTGGCTTGTGATTTGGCAACATGATTTCTTGATTTTGAGTGATTTTAAATACACATTACATAAAGATTTATCAGCCTTTTATCAAAGATTTATAATTTTGCACCTAATTTTAAACATCCTCCTCTACCACGCTCTGCCCCAGAGGCATAAGCATACCACATAAAGGTAGAACTAGTCAAATAGCAAGAGAAGATACCACAAGACCATATATAAACCACAAATATAAAAGATTTTTGTGCTCGGGGGAAAGGGGGAGAAGTGGAAGTCATGAGACCTGCACAGGGGCCGATATTTAGTTTAAAACATTTCTCCCTTTCCTTTGGATTTTTAGAAGTGGGAAACAATATCCAAAGCAGGTGGGCGTGGGCTGTCTTATTTGAGCAACACTATTTAAATGCTATCACTCTTTCAAGTAGTATGTTGCAGCACAAGGTAATGGAAGACATTCCAGCAGCACAGTATCATCTTGAAAGAGATGCTCAAATACCTTTTTTGCCTGGATCTTGGAAGGTAACATATGAGTGGCTATTAACATATTCACTCTCAGGTCAAAATTCTTTCAGGGAGAGGATACACCACTTTGAGCATCTAATAATGACACCTTTGCATGAGCTTTACTTTTTGGTTATATGTATATTGTCTCCTCACTGTTCTTCATGAAACAAATATGATCAGGGCAGATCTTGAAGTGATTTAACACTTCATCTAGCAGTATTGCCAACTCCTGGCATTCAAATATCATGAGTCAGTCTCTCTAAAATCTAAGATTTTATTAAATGTAAAAGGTAATTACGTTGTGGTTTTGTATTTTTTTTGTTAATTCACTTTAAAAGAAAGGAAAGAACTCTTATGTAGACACTTTGGCAGTGTTTCCAAGTATTTCTTGGCAACCACAAGGCAAAGGAATACGCTTCAAGAAAATGCAAGCTAAGATCCTCATACATTTAGGTGATAGGTACTGGGACTTGGTGAAAAAGATTCTGAAATCATCCAAGCTTGCAAGGAAGTATGATGTAGTTACAGAAGGGAATAACTACAAAACTCAGCTCCTCTTAACACCCCTCGTCTAGCAAAGAACTCAATTTCTTCTTCTCTTATCCCAGCTAAGCAAACGCCCAAACTCACCCCACAGGTTATGGCACTTCTGTCCCCATACAAGCACCCACAGTGCTGAGATTCAAGCAAATGGAGATGTCCCTGATTTGCTGTTCAGAAAGCTCACTCACCTTGTTAAAACAAATTTTGTAAAAATTTCTGGGATAAAACCACAAGTGCCCAAAATCTAAACCCAACAGAACCGCAGTGGCAATGCCATCCTAAGCTTCCCTTACCACCATGAAGTACAACAACCTTTTTATTGAGCAAAGTGATTGGAGTTGCAAACGCAGGTATGCTAAAACAGCCACTTAGACTGAACAGAGCAAGTAAAAAGCCTGTCAGTCTTGCAGCTGATGGGCCCTGATAGCCAAAGATGAGGACAATACAGTACATTAAAAATGACCACTCAGCACCAGGCTAATCAACGACACCTCTAAACTGCTTATTGAGGATGCCATAGCAGCCTTCCCACATGGAAAGTGCAGCACATCAGTGCACATAGAGCATCTCCTTTTTTTTTTTTTTTTAAATTTTTCTAAAGAGGCCTTGCTGAAATACTCAATTTTTTTCTACTTCTATTTATTTTAACCAAGTTTCAGTAGTTGAAAACACAGGATAAAAAGAAAAATTAACTCCTGACAGACAGGAGCAATTATAGACTGCAGTTTTGGGGTTTTTTATTGTGGTGGGTTGGTAGGTTACTTTAAGTGTGAGCCTGATTGACTTAGAGGACAGCAAACAGGCCGTTCTCAGGCTGATACCACTTTTTTTTTTGTTTTAGAAAACTGCACAGTGCAGGCAGGACTTCCCCCCTCACAGATTTGTTCCACAGTCCACCAACAGTAACTCGTTGCTGGTGCAGAATTTTTCAACATCTCTGGCAGATGCTGTGCCTGCGAGCAGGACTTACTCGCTAGTCCTCCTGGGCACGAGGAGGCAGGGTGTGCAAATTAATTTTAAAGACTCTAATAGCATCAGCCTGTTAAGAATAATTTTTTATTTCTCTCTGAATTATTAGCTAAGGAAATAGGGGAGGAAATAAGGCTACCCTTTCTTCCTCAGGTAATGGAAGGATCTGGATAACACCACGCTGAGACTCAGAGGAACAAGTCATGGTCTACTCTGCTCTCTTGAGAAGACTACAACATCGAGTCACCTTTCTTACAACATGAAGTCATATCTTGCAGATGTCAGAAGAACTGGGAATCTCTGGAGGATCAAATATGCCGTAACTAAGTCTACTGTAGATGGACTTCTCCTGGGGAAACATACGACCAGGAGTACAGCCATAACCACTTCCTCAGTGCCATACCACTGAAGTAAATAGGTGAGAAACAGTGCTCTGCAGGAAACCTCGGCATTACCATCGTGAGGCCTCCATTTCACAAGCAAGCTGAATGAAATGCAGGGATGACGATCAGAAAGGCCATTATAGCATAGGGAAGTCATCTTCACAATGCCATTTGATAAGTTTTACTGACTACAGTATAAGATTTATTATGAAAAAAATATGAAAGTAAATCTTAAGGAAAAAAAGGAAGGCAGCTTTTTGTAACCATTATTTTCAGAAATCTGAAATTGAACCACAAACCACTGTTTCAGGCCAGCTAACAGACTGGAGGGATAGATGGGGAAAGCAGAAAATACTTAACCCAGTTTCACAGTCAGAGAAAGCCTCAGCTTTCACCGACAAGAAAAGAAACATACATCAAATCTAGTGCCAGAGATGAGGAGAAAGAAATTGGAAGCATAAATCTTAAATACTCCAAACCCTAATAATGACAAATCAAAAGGAAAAAATGTTTATTTTTAATGCTATTTTCTTCTGATTATCTTAAGAAAGATACCGTCACATCCAAGCAAGTTATATTTGAACAAAGAGCATTGGCCACAATGTTGATTTAAAAAATAAAGAGAAAGGAACAAAGGTAAATTTTTCATAAGATGGCATGCTGTGTTTCTCGTATACTCAAGACTGCATCTGTTTCCCAGATCAAAATGGGCATTTAGTCTCCACACTAGCTGAATCCCTGATTTGTAAAGGGCGAAAGAAACCTCGGTGAGGGCCAAATGGATTCCTGCTGGCATCTACCTGAACACCGCCCAAAAGCCTCCACTGCTGAATCCTCGTGTCCCCAGTGCAGTGATGCCCCGCGTACGAGCACCATGTGTACATGTCACTTGGTGACACAGGGACAGGCTCTACAGCCACTTTAAGATGGGAGTCCATGAAGTGCTTCTGTTAGACATTATTACTTAACATTCTTCTGTTTGTTAATTTGATTTGGCCTTGCTTTCAGAGTGTAAATGAAGGGCTTTGGCTGTATAAAGCCCAGATTTTTGCCAGGCCTGCTCCTGTTCCCCACGGCCCCTTCCTCCCTGTTTTTTGATATTTATAACTGCAAGACTCATTTACAGTTGCATAAGTGTAAAGCAGGGTGTCTTTCTGGGTTTTCATGCATCTGCCCACGTGAAATTACCACATTGGTAATCACCTCATTGTTTAAGTCAAAATGCAGCTAACAGAGATTGCTTTTGCAACCTTGTTATTTCAGAATGCCTTAAGACAGTATAAAAGGATGCATACCAGTAAAACATATTTTCCAGAAAAGGAAACTGTTTTCCTTGCATAGTCCTTGCAAGAGCTTTATCTCCTCCCTCATTTAGCAAAACTTAATATAGGGTAAGCATTTTGTCAACTACTGTTTTAACTTACATTGAAATATTGCACAGCTCTCACCTCGAGAATAAAAAAAAAATTTGTCAGATAACAAAATAAAGTTTATGTTTACCTGTTTTATTTCTCAGAGGCTAAGATACTAAGAAGTCTAACCTTCTGCTATCACATTTCTGCCCAGTATGGCTGCAAAGAACATACAGGCTCTGATTTCTAACTTGTTTATACATATTTAACAGAGAAGAAAACGGAGGAGGCAGAAGTAAAAAAATGATTTTTCACGGTCACAAAAGCTGGTCGTAGAAGCACAGCTGGGTGTCGGATCAGGATCTCTTGGCAGCCAGCCACAAAAGATGCACAACAGAGAAAAAATATTTCCTGTAAGGAAGCATTTGATTTTCAAAGTTGCGTGAAATGTTCACAAGAAAACCATGTAAATGCCCACTGGATGGGGGGGAGGATTTCATTAGAAACTGGGAGCCCTCTCTTGTTTCACCAAAAGATTTGCTCGTCACAAGCATTGCCAGCTAGCCTGAGGTGATTTTCATGTTTTGTATCAAAACCAAGCAAAAATTAAGTCTCTAGCAGTTTCGATGTGAATTTGCTTTGAAGTTCATTTCAATGCGACACTAGTCAAACTCCATGGATAACGAAGGATTTTAGTTCATACAGAAAGAAGGCAATATTTTCCTGAGTCTCTGCAAAAGGAAAGGACTACTTTTTCTGAAGCGCTCTAGCGAGTACAGTGGTGCTGTATATACACGCTTACACTGCACACAGCTGCGAGGGCTGAAGACATTACAGCTGCTCCTCCTTTCCTACCCCATGGCTGTTTGCCACCACCCCATTGCCAGGATTTACTGCCCCAACGGCATCCCAGCGGGTCCGCGCGTGCCCCCAGTCTGCAACAGTGCACACACAGCCCAGCCAGTTTAAGCCACCAATAAAGTAGCTTGAGATAACCTGATGGATCTGCACTGAAATAGATGAAGAAGTGTTCACACCATCCTTTACATCAGCATAGCGGTGCGGCCAACTGCCGAGTCCTTAACTGCACGACTTATATTTGGAAGTTGCTGTGTGCTCACAGATCTCTCTCCCAATACACGGCCTAGCTAGAGGTGTCCTTCAGGTGATGTTACTGAAACTCGCATCCTCAGGTTTCAGCATAAGCTATGTCAGGTAGGAGCAGAAAGAGATGCGACCTCTTTCACGTGTCGATGAGCTGAGTGTGGGTGTAAAGATACCAGCCCCTCTGCTTTTCTTCTGGATTGCTTATGTCACCAGAAGGAGGGTGATAATTTTACTGTGTTACTACCATGCAACTCTTTGCTTTTACAGGTGCACTCCTGCTGCATAAGTATTTATTACTGAAGTGTGTAGGAGCCCTTTTCACAGACCACATTCCCCTTGTGCTATGTGTTGTACCTGAGCAGAACAGCGTGACAGTCCCAATCCCAAAGCATTCATGACCTGAGTGTAAAATGTTGGGGCAGTATGGCCAGGGAAGGGAGCAAAATAAGGCAATGTCAGCCAGCACATTAGCCATACACAAAGTCTTTTAAGAGGCAATGTGGAAAAGAAGAGTCTTATGAATAGATGCTAAGAGCCAAAAGAAGCTGCTCTTCCAAGTATGAAGAACATTTAAAAATGGAATGAGTGATCAGAGGAGGCCAGGACTGTGTGTTATTAGAGGTGGAAGCCAACTCTTCAATACTGAGGAGGTGATGATAGGTAGGGAGAAGACAGGCCATGATAAGCCTTGAAGTAAAAACAAGTAGCTTAAGTTTCTAGAGCAAGGCAATGGGAAAGCACAGAGAACAGACAACATGGTTAAACTTAAGCGTTGGGAAAGTTATCTTTGCAGGAGCACTGGGGATGGGTAGGGTACATCTGTCACATTTATGACAGGATGAGTACAGTGATTGATCCATAAGATAACAAGAGCTGAAGTTATAACAGCAAAGTTGTAGTTGTCTGGGTAGAGAGAAAAGGATGTATTACATAGATGGCATGCAGAATGAACTTATGAGGCTGGGTTATAAATGGAAGGAGATGTCAAAAAGAGTGAAGCTAAAATAGGAGGAGGTAATTCAGATTTACATCTTTCCTAATGAGGAAGGTGCATGGTACTCTTCCTGTAAAAATGATAATGTGCCTTGGTCATGCAGAAGTTGCTGTGGCTGGCCACTGGAACGCAAAAAAGCCAGTGCAAAAGGAGTTCTGTGGCTCTCGGGCTGAAGAGCATCGTCTGGCTTCAGTGCCCACAGGGATGAAAGAAGGATAAGGGCAGGGAATATCATGAGATACAAGAGTAGAGACAGGGGCACATGGAGGGGCCATGAGGTCAATAACCCTGTTATGGACAGTATGAGTACAGAGTTGCAGAGGAGAGGTGTGGAGGATAAGCAAAGGAGGGGAGGAAGATGGCACAGCTGCTCACTTGCCCTTAGGAGAAATTTGCAGAATCACATGCAAACAAAGGACCTGGTCAAAGGGGCCAGGGTCTAAAAGTCCGTCAGTAGCAATACAAATGCTTTGCCTGTATAATGCGATTGTAGTCCTACACCTGTAAAGTGCTCCTAATGTAAGCTTACCTTAACCTCTCTGTTTAAGACTATACCTATCCCAGCACATCTTTCCTGATACAGAAATACCAACACACAGCACAGTGTACTGTAGGATGAATGCTGCAATAAAAGCAAAGCTGCATCTCTTATCAACTCAGTACTGCCCCTTCCCATGCCAGTCTTCCTTACATACAACCAACACACACCCTGGTAAAAACAGAGTGCTCCTCAAAGTTTTTTCCACTTTCTGGGTATTAGTGGTACAGCAGTGTCAGTCAGAAGCGGTACCGTCACAGCCCTGTTCACGTCAGACTTCTAACCACATCGTTCTGTCACAGGTTTCGCTCCTGCTTATCTCAGTTGCGCTGATGCCCTTGCCTTCCCACACCTCCTATCCCACAGCGGTGTGGCCAGGCTATGCACTGAGAGGGGAAATGCAGGCCCTGCCATGTCTCGTTGCCTTCACAGACATCCTTGGTTCTGGATGTGTTATGGCCAGCTTCATCGTACATGTTCCAGCCAAGTGGCTCTCTATGCCTGGAGACCTGGCTTGTAGGGCACTGCAGGCACTATATACCTCGGAAGTTCGTAAGTGCTGTGATTAATCAGGACGCTATGCACACAGTAGTCAGTCACATCAATATTAAGCTGAATTCCAGGGACTTGGTTCTCTGCTTTAAGAAACAGAGCTTCCAGCAATTTCTCCTCCTCTGCTCCACTGCTGTTCCTGTTTTCCAAAGCTCCCTGCACCATGCTTACTTCAGCATGATCCCAGCTAGAGAAAACAGAAGAGGGAAAACAACAACTGCAATGACTAAATAGTTTGGATGCAAAATAAAGAGGTTGCACAGGATTTTACTTACCTCTTGGTTAAAAAAAAAAAAAGAAAAAGGACTGGGGGAAAAAAAAAGGTCTGAAAATGGAAAGTTTTTGCCTCTTAGAAGACTTATGTCTTGATAAACCTGAATCCACACTACTCTTGGATAGAGCACAGGCATACCTGAGTTATTTGCACCTTGGCTCATGTTTCCCCAGCAGCCAGAACCCCATTCCCCCAAGTTCTCCTGCTACCTCCTGCAGCAAAATGGCACCAGATGACACCTGGTTATGCCCAAACTCCAGCTTCTGCCATGAGGATGAGGAATGGAGTACAGTGCGAAAGGCATTGTGCTTATGTAGGACAAGAGATCTTTCTTTTGATTGCCTTGTATTTTTGCTGGGGTGTGAAACAGAAATCTGCCCATGCCTGTTCTGCTTCCTGCTGTTAGGAGGCTGCTCAATAATTCAGTTATCTCTCCCCAAAGGAAGCTCCGCTGGCCTGCTGCTTGCACAAGACAGTTACTGCTGCTCAGCAATGAAGTCTGAAGTGCTACAGACTTCCAGGGGCCCCTTTGGCACCAGCTTTTTTGTATTCCAGTGGCCAGCAGCAGCTCCTTAACTCTTCGGCAGCCAAAGCTCATTATCATTTTTATATAATTAAACAGTGCTGCTCATTCTCCTCATTAGATTATCACAGCAAATTGATGGTTATTTGAAGGAACTGCCACAATAGGAGACAAAACACTGGCAACAGATAAAACAAAAGGATGCACGCAAAGCTCTTTTTAATTAAACTCCGTGAAGGGATATGAATTCTAGCAGAGATTTTAGTTACCCCGCTGAGCCTCTTTCTGATTAGCTACAATGCATCTGCTGGCTTTCCTAGTATCCATCTGTACTGCTAAAGAGAAATTTATTCTGGCTACAGAAGATGACCTCAAAGACGTCAGTTGTGGATAGTCTAATAGTTTATGTATGTTGACAAAGTGGTTCTGAGTTCTTCTTCATGTGTTGACATGAAGAACCATCCTCTTTACATATAACAACGTGCTTAATATGCACACACACACACATGTATGTGTGCACACACAAATAACAATGAGAGGCTAACATGAAAGCCAAAAGAGGTTGGAAAATTGCAAGGGAAAGGATTCTTTCTCCAAGTTGCTAAAACTCCTTATCACCACAGTTACTTTTTCTTTTGGCATGCATCATCTGTTCCCCCCAGCCTCTCCTTCCCTTCAGCATCCAGGTGCAGAAGCTACAGTGAAGGCTAATGGATGGGACAAGAAAAAAAAGTCATAGGATATATACTGTAAGGTATATTAATCATAAGTTAGGCTGTTACTTTGAAGTTTGATTTTCTTTAAAAAAATAAAAAAAAAAAAAGAAAAAAGAAAAAAGAGAGAAAGAATAAGAATTGAAAACAGATCTGTCACGGAGCATTTGTAAGAGGCAGTGCCACAAAACCCTTTGGGGATTTCCATTCAGGTCATAAGGGATCTGGTTAAAATCGCATCGGTCCTTAATCCACAGGTAATTGACAGCACAGCTCTCAATGACTCAGTGTGGTGTACTGCCGCAGTGCTCATTACTACTGCAGACCTTTAATCAGTATATTTTTAGTCACGTGCACCCTGTTGGCTCTACACAGCCTATTGAGACAATACACAATTTGCACATTTATCATAATTAATTACCTGCTGACATACTAAAAGCCGTTACCATCTAGCATCCAATTCAGAGGAATGTATTTGATGGAACGAGGCCAGACTATATGATGCACACATAGAGCCTGAAAACACTCATGAGAAACAGTTGTTCCCTGTGCTAAACGTGGTGCAGTTTTTTTTTCCTCAGAGCCGCAGGAACTTGGGTGGTTGAAAGACCTCTTCCTCATCCCTTATGGAGCTCTGAAAATATCCCAAGTTCTGCCTAATTTATACAACCCAGTCCTCAGGGTCCTCCTCAGTTGCCAATGTCTTACTGTGAAGGCTCCACTAAATCTTTTATTTATTTGTCCATAGAGGCCACTGAAGAATGTCACAAGGTATTTCCTCTTCCAAAGCAGATTAAGCTAAACATGAATGAGGCCCTAACATTATTCTGGATAAGGGTGTGCACTCATATTTTGCCAGACTACTGACAGTCTGCAGGGAGTAAATATTCCCGGGCCTGATTTCTGACCATCTTACATGCAAGTAGGTGCAGATTTGTTACACTCATGACTTGGCAGTATTTTACATTCATGCTTTGTAATATCAGATGCAAATGAACACAAAGTTCAAAACACTGGGGAAAAAAGTATCATACCAATTGTCCCTGCATATACCTCAGCCTCTGCTGTCCCACTGAGCAAACTGAAGTCTAAGCTCAGATTGTTTTTTAAATTGTAATTGAATAGTAATTAAAAATTGAGAGTTCCAGCACAGTGCTGGCAGTGTGATTTCATTTTAGCATTAAACAGTAGGTTTACTGGTAACTCAGACAACCGTCCACCTACAAAAACTCTCTTTAGCTCAATCATCCCCAAGGATGTCTGTCCTGAACTATGTCCAAAAAACAGCTGAACAGGAGATTCTGGCCAGTAGCAAGTACCACCAGAAAGGACCAATATTTTCCCATTATGAAAATACAACTCAAGAGGATCTCTATTTTTTAATAATCGCATGCAATTCTTATTACAAAACTAAAGTTGGTTTTGCATTTGACTCAGTCTGGATAGAAAATGCAGTCCTCAGCTGTAAAGTTGGCAATGCTCTGCTGACTCAAAAACTAGCAATTCAGTTCAGGTATTCTGCACAGCCAACAACTCCACCTCACCCCCAAATGCCCCGTGTGCATTCACGGTACGCTTTTAAAGCTTGTCTCCCTTGCAGTTTCTGCCTCCAACTTCTTATCCTTTAAGTTACTTAATTCTTGGCACCTCCTGCCTCATTAGGTATAAAAGTCCAGTGTCTGAAGGAGGGATTTAGGCACTATTACTGTGAATACCTGGAAGCCAGTGTGATGACTGGTTACTTGTATTTACTTAAAAGTGTTACTGTGGAGCATCCAAAGTCTGCTGACATGGATCAGCATTGCGTTCTGCAGAATGCTGTAAAAGCAAGCAGAAAGAAAGTTTCTGTTGCTGACATCTAATTCTTTTAAACTTGGAAAGTGATAAGCTAAGTGGTACATCTCCAGGTCACAGCAACCTTCTATAACAGCAGGAACTATAAGCATAATTTTCTCACATCAAGCAGTTTGCGGAAAACGAATCTGCTTCTTTATCTATTTTCAGCATTATGAAGCCATCATATAGAAATAAGCCAATAAATGTATGTAGCCCACAAACATGCTTGTAATCTGGAACAGCTGAAGTACTTGATAAAAGCATCTGATGACTTATGCATAATGTAAGTAATACACTTTCCATTATAAGCTTTAAAAATCAAACCATATTGCTGAAACAGATAATGGTGTAGGTGACGTACATGACCAGTGGCCCGGGCCTTCCTCTCGGACAAATCTCTTACTGCTGTTGAGTATTACAAAATCCCATGAGCTGTGAAAGACATGAATTGTCCCTGGGACCTGAGATTCTGTGGGATGCTGTTAACAAGCTAAATACATTAGGTTTTGCAAACTCTGAAAAGTGGGATTGCAATGTATTAGCCCAAGAGGATTTTCCAGAAGGAGGTTTGAGTGTTGCACTGCAATGGGGTCTGAAGAAAGGGTCGACCCTGTTGTCCTGTTAGGTTACATATCTTTCTGAGAGTGAAAGGAAGGGAAAAATGAGTTCAGAAATTATATGATATGGTTAGTTTCTTCCAGCTATAGCACGTGAGGTCTGAGAACTTTAGCTAGGTGAAAGACTGTCTGAAAAAGCACTTTTGGGAGGCTTGTTCAGTAAATTGTTTTTCCGTGTCTTTCTGAAGAAGATTTCCTAGTACTTCTTAAAAGTTGGCATGGAAGTCCCCAGGTACATTGATACATTCAGTATGTACAGCTACAAGAGCTATGGAAGGCTTTTTTCTATAGAAATTTGAGTACCTGAGGCAACAACTGCTCTCTAGTTTGGAAACTAAGCAGACACTTTTGTCTGTGTTTACTCCTAAGGGAAAGTAATGTGACCATCATAAGGCTGTGAGTTACATCAATTTTAAAAGATATTGCTTGGAATTAACATAAAAGTGAGTAGGAAAATTCTTCCTTCTGGAAATCTAGTTCTCAGCTGATTATTTATGTGTTGATATTCATTCTTTCCAAGTAAACAAAGCAATAAGCTTTTCTTATGAGCCAAGTGAATCAACATTAGTGGAATGAAAATCATTCTCTTACATAATTGTTTTTCCCCTACCTCCAAGCCCTTAAAAAAAGGCCAGAAAACCCACCTCAGAAAAAAATCCGTCTGCAGTGACCTAATAAATTAAACCAAAAGGAGTGATAAAATAATAGGGAGAGAATGATTTAATCTTTCATTTAAAAAAAAGTATGTACAAGGTTTTGAACATGCCTTAGAAAGAATCCTATACTCCAATGGATATTTGCAAAGAAAAATGAAAACATGCCCTAACTGCCTGGTGGGCAAAAGAAATAAGAAATCAGCAGATGTATCAAAAAAACATGGATAAATTAATATTTCAAAAAAATTAACTTTGCGTGCAGTTCTGGTGCTGCCTCTGTACTCCAGGAATGTAGTCAGTGTAGGAATCCTTGAGTCACATAAATCCAACTTCAAAATAAGAGGGAAGCAGGCCCTTAAATCACTTTGCTACACTGGAATTAAATGAGCCCGCTCAGTCCTGCCTTCAAGATCGTCTCACTCTAACAACGATCTCCAGTGCAGACATTGACAAGTCACTAAAACTCATCCAACTGTATTTTAAGTAGACGCCAAACAACCACCACAACAATGAAGTCTGTTTGTGAGTGATTTTTCATTGTCTGCAATATAAAAGTCAATAATGGTCCCAGATATTGGTAAAGTGCCATTTCTAGTAGACACAACTGAAGGGGGAATTCATACTGCACAAGACGCAGGACAACAAAGAGAAGTGTTCCTCCTCCTAAGACTAAGCGGGGGAGGAATTGTCCTTCCAAAACATTATGAGGTTAGATGGCATCTTTTTAGATGCCAAACTTTTTAGCATGGTTCTGCTCCAATTCTATGACAGCTAATTATGAAGGACACTACACAGTGGAAGCTGCCTGTGAAATTCAAGAACAGCACAAGGCTTTTTATTTCCTGTACGTTGTCAGAGCAACAGGCAGTGGTATAACATGCATCAGGAAGAATTTTTCATTTTCTTTTTTATTAGGAACATGAATAACATAGAAGTTTGCCAAAACTCCATGATCACTGATCTTCTGTGAAGAACTGTTTCAGCCCAATGCATTAACAATGCCAAAGCAAAGATCACCAGCTCACCGGCACTGTTGTGCTCTTCTGTAGTATCTGATCAGCCTGCTGGCTACTGTATTCATCCTTATGTCTAAGGCAAGTCTTGTTTTTAAAATGGAAATAAAAATTGGCATCTTTATAGCACTAAAAATTAAAAATCTATATGCCGCTCTACAGCTTATCTTCAGCCCCACCCTAGGCCCAGACTCCTGAAGAGTTGTGAAGTCCCCTGGAAAGACTTCAGAGCCCAGCTTCACCCAGTCCCACCCCAGCCTCAGATGTCTGCAGTCTCCCAGCTCGCTATTTCCACACCCATGCGATACCAGGTCACCTACAACACTCGTGCATCGTGCCAGGCATAGGTACATAACTGCGTTTCTGTAGAATTTGCTCAAGAAAACGATAGAAAGCTTATGGCAGCATTAGGTTTTTAGGCTGGCTGTGGAGGGAAAAATGATACCTTATCTGGCATAAAGTTAAATCCTCGACATATTTTGAACTAGCAGCGTGAGTAAGTTTACACAAGCTCAGTGCTTTGTGTTTTTACTGTACCACCAAAACATGGTCAGAGAGTACACAAGTCTTATCATTACGGACTCCTTATCTTCAAAATCTTCTACATGTATTTGATCCAAGTTCTTTAAGCACCCACTCAGTGTGCGCAATCCTGACCTCCCAGGACCGGTGATATTTGCACACCACAGAAACAATGGAGCCATTTGTCTTGCAAGCAGGCCTGGGCAGGGGAGACAGCTCTCTCCCTCGCTGGCCCCAACTGGGGCATTTGTTTCAAGAAATCGAAACAACTGAATTTCAGAGCCTTGGAACAAGACACGGTATCACTTCTTTAACCTTTAACCTATTTTCCTCTTCCTAAACTCACGCAAGCCTTCTCAAGCCACTGACTACAGAATAAACAGGAGAAAGACAAAAATATACCAGAATACATGTGCAAGCAGTGTATATACTCTTAAATGACTGCAAGCTAATCCATGGGAACAACTTACAAAAAATGTAGTGTTAGAAATAGCAGGATGCCCATAATACTCCATCAAGGATACTGACAATAAACTGGTTTATTTCCTGGTGTTTCACAATTTAAATGTCTAGTCACTTGCTTTCTACATACTTTGCAAGTAGTGGACAGGAGGCCAAGCAAAGACCATTTCTATTCTCACACATTTCCATTAAGCTCTCGCTAAATGTCATTGTTTTCCTAAATTGCTCCCAGAAACCAAATTTGCATTTAATATCAATCCGGTGCAAGTACAGCGTTTCCTCCTTTACACTAATTGTTTTTTTAAAGATGCTTTCATCAAATGCATGATAGAAACTTTTGGAATGTACGCCTTGAAATGTCCTGCTGCGTTTTTGCTAACATTTGGTAACAAATCTCATGAGAGCCTTTAATGGAAGTTAACATTTTTTGCATGTGTCATACTGCAAGTCTTCAAAGCAGAAGTTTATAGCAAAGTCTTAATGTGACTTTAAAGCTCCAAGTCCTTTTCTAGATATCTGCTTTATGTTTGCTGACATTGCTGACTGCCCAGAATTTGGCTGGCTCTGACTAGATCTAAGCACAAAGACAAACTGAAATGACGCAGAACTTACTTTTTCCTCCTTTATACTTCCTTAACAAACAGAAATATAGCAGCATGTGCATAAGGAAAGTAATACAACAAAAGAAAAGAATCCCCAAAACCACAACCAACGAAAACCACTCACTCACATGCCAGCTGGTTTTTAAAGTGATTTCTACAGCTAACAAAAGGGACAGATTGGGAGTCCTGAAACATGAAGTCTGTTCTACCCACATAAACAGCACTTCCTGGGAGG